>NC_090929.1:22544796-22860217 GCF_040938575.1 Ambystoma mexicanum | reverse complement strand
GTGCCCGCCAGGCAAGCCCTCTGCCATCCTGGGCAGGAGCCCCCATTCACAGAGCAAGGAAGCAGTGAGAGGTGCAGGGAGGCGGAAAAGACTAACCTGCACCCGCTGCTCTTCTCCACCGTGTGATCCCGGCCACCAGACGACGAGCTTTGATCTCGAAAGCTGCCAACACGGAATGCCAGACATTCACCATAGAACATTCCAGAAGAGCCCAATATAGAAAGGGCAGCAGCTGGGGCGCAGCAGTGCTCAGCCCAAGCCCCCGGGGCAGGGGTCGCCAGGAGGGCCTGGCACTCACAGAGCCCCGCCCTACAAGCACCCGGGGCAGGGGTCACCAGGAGGGGCTGGCACTCTGAGCCCTGCCCTACAAGCCCCCGGTGCAGGGGTCGCCAGGAGGGCCTGGCACTCACAGAGCCCCACCCTACAAGCCCCCAGGGCAGGGGTCGCCAGGAGGGGCTGGCACTCACAGAGCCCCGCCCTACAAGCACCTGGGGCAGGGGTCGCCAGGAGGGGCTGGCACATAGAGCCCCGCCCTACAAGCCCCCGGGGCAGGGGTCGCCAGGAGAGGCTGGCATCACAGAGCCCCGCCCTGCAATCACCCGGGGCAGGGGTTGCCAGGAGGGGCTGGCACTCAGAGCCCCGCCCTACAAGCACGGGTCACCAGGACAGGCTGTCACAAAGCCCCGCCCTATAAGCCCCCGGGGCAGGGGTCACCAGGAGGGGCTGGCACACAGAGCCCCGCCCTAGAAGCACCCGGGCATGGGTCACCAGGAGGGGCTGGCACACAGACCCGCCCTACAAGCACCCGGGGCAGGGGTCGCCAGGAGGGGCTGGCACTCAGAGCCCCGCCCTATAAGCCCCCGGGGCAGGGGTCACCAGGAGGGGCTGGCACAGAGCCCCGCCCTACAAGAACCCGGACAGGGGTCACCAGGAGGGGCTGGCACAGAGCCCCGCACTACAAGAACCCGGGGCAGGGGTCGCCAGGAGGGGCTGGCACTCAGAGCCCCGCCCTATAAGCCCCCGGGGCAGGGGTCACCAGGCACTCTGAGTCTGGCCCTACAAGCAACCGGGGCACGGGTCGCCAGGAGGGCCTGGCACAGAGCCCCGCCCTACAAGAACCCGGACAGGGGTCACCAGGAGGGGCTGGCACAGAGCCCCGCCCTATAAGCCCCCGGGGCAGGGGTCGCCAGGAGGGGCAGGGGTCGCCAGGAGGGGCGGGCACTCAGAGACCCCGCCTATCACCTTTCCCTGATGGAGCCCAAGTGAAACGGGAGTTGCTAATGCCAACAGCAGGCATGGAAAAGGCACTCGCCAGGCGTGGGTTTTCAACAGGCCATTGATCGTATCAGGTGCAAAAGGGTGCGAGTACCTGACCATCTAACAGCAGTGACTGGCAAATGCCCAATACTTACACAAGCCACAATGCTTTGGCAATGCTGGTTTTGAACAGGACTTCAGTGAAGGACAGCAGCGCGCATATAAACCCTGTGCCCAAGGAGAACACCTGGTAAGACATTTTTTTGCACCCTAGTAGGTTCGCAACTTCAATTACGCCATTGGCTCTGAAAACAAACACTGTCAGGCACTCCGACTTCACAGTTTGATAGTAAGGCTTGTTTAAAGAGATCTCAAAGTGTTCCCCACGAGGGGGTGTTTTGGGCGCGGGTGGCAGGAAGTGAGTGGGAATGGCCACAGGCGTTAGCATGGGGAGCCAATGGATGGGCAAATCACCAAACAACACCTGCACGCTGTGTGTCGCTCCTCCTAAGCCACCTCCCCCACCCCCGAACAGAAAGGACCCCGATAAGAAGAGCAGGGCTCCCCGAACCCCCACGGGCCTGTCCATCGTTACAGCGTTGAGGTGGTGGTGCACACAAGAAACACAGCACAACATGCACTGGCTGCCTCGAGACAGCGTGAGCGGAGAAGGGGACAGGAGAGCGCCATGCAGTGGCGAGCGGGCGGTGCTGGGGGCCAGTGCGCCTCACACGGTACCTGGACTTTGCGCAGCGATGAGAACATGGCGCAGGAATGCGGGCTCCGGCCAGGGCAGGGCAGGCGATGCAGCAGGCGTGTCTGGGGAAGACAGGCTAAGTCATCATCATCATCATTACATGGCCAAAGGGCACACCCATCACACAGGGGACGCCGCCAAGAGGACTCCCACCCACCGCCACTTCCAGGAGCGCCCAGGCCCTGCCCCCGCCCTCCAAAACCCCAGGCAGCAGCACCGCGGTGCCAACGCATGCTCCCCCACCCAAGTACCCTTCCGGCCCCACTCAGCCCTGCACAATCCGACATCGATGCACCCACCCCACCCACAGCACAAAATGCAACCACATCTGATGCCACCTGCCAACTGTCTAAGCAGGGAGAGGCCGCCTGAACTCCTGAGCAGGTGTGACAGCACACTGTGCAAGCAGGGCGATGCCGCCTGAACTCCTGAGCAGGTGCGACGGCACACTGTGTAAGCAGGGCGATGCCGCCTGAACTCCAGGGCGATGCCGCCTGAACGCCTGAGCAGGTGTGACGGCACACTGTGCAAGCAGGGCGATGCCGCCTGAACGCCTGAGCAGGTGCGACGGCACACTGTGCAAGCAGGGCAATGCCGCCTGAACTCCTGAGCAGGTGCGACGGCACACTGTGTAAGCAGGGCGATGCCGCCTGAACTCCAGGGCGATGCCGCCTGAACGCCTGAGCAGGTGTGACGGCACACTGTGCAAGCAGGGCGATGCCGCCTGAACTCCTGAGCAGGTGCGACGGCACACTGTGCAAGCAGGGCGATGCCGCCTGAACTCCTGAGCAGGTGCGACGGCACACTGTGCAAGCAGGGCGATGCCGCCTGAACTCCTGAGCAGGTGCGACGGCACACTGTGCAAGCAGGGCGATGCCGCCTGAACTCCTAAGCAGGTGCGACGGCACACTGTGCAAGCAGGGCGATGCCGCCCGAACCGAGCAGGTGCGACGGCACACTGTGCAAGCAGGGCGATGCCGCCTGAACTCCTGAGCAGGTGCGACTGCACACTGTGCAAGCAGGGCGATGCCGCCTGAACTCCTGAGCAGGTGCGACGGCACACTGTGCAAGCAGGGCGATGCCGCCTGAACTGAGCAGGTGCGACGGCACACTGTGCAAGCAGGGCGATGCCGCCTGAACTCCAGGGCGATGCCGCCTGAACGCCTGAGCAGGTGTGACGGCACACTGTGCAAGCAGGGCGATGCCGCCTGAACGCCTGAGCAGGTGCGACGGCACACTGTGCAAGCAGGGCGATGCCGCCTGAACTCCTAAGCAGGTGCGACGGCACACTGTGTAAGCAGGGCGTTGCCGCCTGAACGGAGCAGGTGCGACGGCACACTGTGTAAGCAGGGCGTTGCCGCCTGAACGGAGCAGGTGCGACGGCACACTGTGCAAGCAGGGCGATGCCGCCTGAACTCCTGAGCAGGTGCGACGGCACACTGTGCAAGCAGGGCGATGCCGCCTGAACTCCTGAGCAGGTGCGACGGCACACTGTGCAAGCAGGGCGATGCCGCCTGAACTCCTGAGCAGGTGCGACGGCACACTGTGCAAGCAGGGCGATGCCGCCTGAACTCCTGAGTAGGTGCGACGGCACACTGTGCAAGCAGGGCGATGCCGCCTGAACTCCAGGGCGATGCCGCCTGTACGCCTGAGCAGGTGTGACGGCACACTGTGCAAGCAGGGCGATGCCGCCTGAACTCCTGAGCAGGTGTGACGGCACACTGCAAGCAGGGCGATACCGCCTGAACTCCAGGGCGATGCCGCCTAAACGCCTGAGCAGGTGTGACGGCACACTGTGCAAGCAGGGCGATGCCGCCTGAACGCCCGAGCAGGTGTGACGGCACACTGTGCAAGCAGGGCGACGCCGCCTGAACTCCTGAGCAGGTGCGACGGCACACTGTGCAAGCAGGGCGACGCCGCCTGAACTCCTGAGTAGGTGCGACGGCACACTGTGCAAGCAGGGCGACGCCGCCTGAATGCCTGAGCAGGTGTGATGGCACACTGTGCTGTCATAAATCACCAAGGTATCAACTGAAAAGGATACAATTGGTAGGGCTCTTCCGGATCCTATTTCACACGACTTGATTGTAGGTAGGTCAAATTAGACCTTCCAAATGATACAACTCTCTGACTGAATGAAACAGGCAGAGAGATGGATCACTGGAAAGGGCGTGGGAATTGTGTAGGAAATATGCCTAGAATAGACAAAGTATCATAAGAAACTGTCCCAATCGAATTACTAAGAGAACACAGTATTAGCATTAATTCAGACACTGACCTTATGGCAAAACTGAAGTAATCCTCGAAAGTTTCTTGAAGAAAACCAGGAGTTGAACAAACGACAAAGGAAGGGAAGATTAGTAAGGGAGACTTATCCCGAACGGCACGAGGCTCTCGCTAGATACCAGGTTGGTGCACCACAGGATAGCGTCCAAAGTACTGTGCACAATCACCTTCCAATAGTTCATGAAATACTTCCTTTCCCACGAAGAACAAAAATTAGAATTTCACCTGTTAACTGTCACAGATACAAAAGGTTCAAAGTAGTTCAGAAAACCACGTGCAGGATTGCACACGCTAGAATACACGCAGCCAGGCCAGCCGCGCTTGAAAACAGCATCCGCGTGTAGAGATTTAGCACGCAAACAGGATACACACAGCTCAGGACAGCCGCGCTTGCAGACAGCGTCCGCGTGGAGATTTGGCACGCGAACAGGATTCACACAGCTCAGGACAGCCGCGCTTGCAGACAGCGTCCGCGTGGAGATTTGACACGCGAACAGGATTCACGCAGCTCAGGACAGCCGCGTGTAACGCTGACCTGACTCCCACGGGGGCGCTGGCCTGGTTCGCGCTGCTGTGACCTCGTCTAAGGTGATGCGCAGGGTTCGGAAGACGGACTGGACCGGGCCCCAGATCTGGCTTGTCTGACTCGCAGAAGTATCCTTCTGTAGGTGAGAATAGGGGGGTTAACTGTCTGCGGGGTAATGCAATCGGCCTCCCACTTACCCCTCTCACCCTCCTCAAAACCCTTCTGTGCTTCCCCGTAGCGTCTCACCTTAGGGTCTGGAAGGACGAGCTCTCCATCCTGCTTCGCTTCTGATGCAGGGGCGCGTTGGTATCCAGTTACGTCACTGGATTTTCGGATGGGTGAGAACCAAACTTGCTTGGCTTCCAGGTAAGTTTTTCTATAAGTGGTTCCCCTCGTGTCCATGCATTAATGTTCTAATGCTAGTGTCTTTTTCCCCATAGGGGCCGGGGTACGGAATGCCGGGGAACAGGCACCGACCCGAGGTGAGCGGTGAAATCCTTGTGGAAATCAGGTAAGTCTTTAATGAGTGTTTTGGTAATGTCTTTTCATTCACTCATTAACGCCGATGTCTTTTTCCCCTTAGGGGCCGGGGTCCGAAAATGCCTGGATGCAGCGCGGACCCGAAATGAAAAGGGAATGACCCAACAGGTAAGTCTTGACATGGAGTTTTAGCTTCCCTTTTCCCTTCTTTCTCTCACCTTTGTTCTTGTCTTTTTCTCCCTAGGCACGGGGGCGCGACTGCGAATCCGGATGGTCGCTGCTGAACATGGAGGCGCCCTGTAAAGGTGAGTAGAATGCGGCGCTGCAGCGATCGATGCAATGTGCTTTTAAAAATAAATGTCTTCCTTTTCAGGATTGTCGGCGAAATGTCTCTGGGATGCAGATTTAGCAGGTGAGGCCTTTTCCTTCTTCTGTTCTCTTGTTCCCTTCCTTTGCAGGTGATTCAGGATGCTGGCAGGTGTGGCGGAAGTCAAGATGCAGGAGCAGACACGGTGAGCGTCCAGCTGCTAGATGCAGAACAACGCGAAGCACGTGTGGCTGATCGGGTGTGGTTTAAATAGCCTTGGAAGAAGTTCCTAGAATGTGTCCTTCCTCCAATCAGGTATGTATCCTTCCCCGACCACCCCCGGGTGGTAAATGAGTCCCACAGGTAAAGTAGTTCCTTTCAGGCCTCAAGGAGGCCGGGGTTCTGCAGCATGGTCTGCATCAGGTAAGTGCACCCAAACACTTTCATAATGAGCCTGGCGCCTATGGCGCCAGGACTGACGTTTTCTATGAGCCTGGCGCCATAGGCGCCAGGACGCTGTCCAAAGGGCCCCTATAAGGGGTCGCTGGGACATTCCCCGGGGACTTGATGTCCGCTTTCGGGGACGCAGGGCCTGAGCCGGCTCCCCGGGAGCGGGCATTGTGACACTGCGCTTGCAGACAGCGTCCGCCTGGAGACATGGCACGCGAACAGGATTCACGCAGCTCAGGACAGCCGCGCTTGCAGACAGCGTCCGCATGGAGATTTGACACGCGAACAGGATTCACGCAGCTCAGGACAGCCGCGCTTGCAGACAGCGTCCGCGTGGAGACTTGGCACGCGAACAGGATACACGCAGCTCCGGAATTAGCGTGTGGAGGAAACACGCTCAAAATAGGCCAAAGAAATTGCTAAACGAAATGCGAGAACGCAGGTCCGGAGTTCAGCTACCAAAACGCCAAAATTGACTTAATCAGAAGCAGCGATCGGAGTTTCCACGCTGCTTATGTACGCACTGCCGTGATACACGTGACGGACCCAAGTCACGTGAAATTTAATGACGTGAAAAATGCAGACGTCGTTTTCCGGGCAATGCATCAAACAACCTCCGTTTTGAGTAGAATGGTCTAGTGGTTCTATGGGCGTAACACATTTTGTATGGAAAGGTCGTTCCTGGTCCAGAGATGTCCAGCAGGCATGACATGTGCAAACAGGGTGATGCCACCTGAACTGAGCAGGTGTGACGGCACACTGTGCAAGCAGGGCGATGCCGCCTGAACTCCTGAGCAGGTGCGACGGCACACTGTGCAAGCAGGGCGATGCCGCCTGAACTCCTGAGCAGGTGCGACGGCACACTGTAAGCAGGGCGATGCCGCCTGAACTCCTGAGCAGGTGCGACGGCACACTGTAAGCAGGGCGATGCCGCCTGAACTCCTGAGCAGGTGCGACGGCACACTGTAAGCAGGGCGATGCCGCCTGAACTCCTGAGCAGGTGCGACGGCACGCTAAGCAGGGCGATGCCGCCTGAACTCCTGAGCAGGTGCAACGGCACACTGTAAGCAGGGCGATGCCGCCTGAACTCCTGAGCAGGTGCAACGGCACACTCTAAGCAGGGCGATGCCACCTGAACTCCTGAGCAGGTGCGACGGCACACTAAGCTGGGCGATGCCGCCTGAACTCCTGAGCAGGTGTGACAGCACACTGTGCATGCAGGGCGATGCCGCCTCTACTCCTGAGCAGGTGTGACGGCACACTATAAGCAAAGCGATGCCTCCTGAGCAGGTGCGACGGCACACACTAAGCAAGGCGATGCCACCTGAACTGAACAGGTGCGACAGCACACTGCTAGCAGCACTGCCCTGCAGGGAAAGGATAGCAGGGAGGCGCAGCTTGAACTCCTGAGCAGGTGTGACCACACACTGCTAGCAGCATTGCCCTGCAGGGAAAGGGTGGCAGGGAGGCGCAGCTTGAACTGAGCAGGTGTGACCACACACCGCTAGCAGCACTGCCCTGCAGGGAAAGGGTGGCAGGGGGAAGCAGCCTGAACTCCTGAGCAGGTGCGACTGCACACATTAGCAGCACTGCTCTGCAGGGAAAGGGTGGCAGGGAGAGGCAGCCTGAACTCCTGAGTAGGTGTGACTGCACACTGCTAGCAGCACTGCTCTGCAGGGAAAGGGTGGCAGCCTGAACTCCTGAGCAGGTGTGACTGCACACTGCTAGCAGCACTGCCCTGCAGGGAAAGGGTGACAGGGAGAGGCAGCCTGAACTACTCCTGAGCAGGTGTGACTGCACACTGCTAGCAGCACTGATCTGCAGGGAAAGGGTGGCAGGGGGTGCAGCGTGAGCTCCTCCTGAGCAGGCGTGACCACACACTGCTAGCAGCACTGATCTGCAGGGAAAGGGTGGCAGGAGAGGCAGCCTGAACTGCACACTGCTAGCAGCACTGCTCTGCAGGGAAAGGGTGGCAGCCTGAACTGAGCAGGTGTGACTGCACACTGCTAGCAGCACTGCTCTGCAGGGAAAGGGTGGCAGCCTGAACTCCTGAGCAGGAATGACTGCACGTTGCTAGCAGCACTGCTCTGCAGGGAAAGGGTGGCAGGGAGAGGCGCCTGAACTCCTGAGCAGGCGTGACTGCACACTGCTAGCAACACTGCCCTGCAGGGAAAGGGTGGCAGGAGAGGCAGCCTGAACTGCACACTGCTAGCAGCACTGCTCTGCAGGGAAAGGGTGGCAGCCTGAACTGAGCAGGTGTGACTGCACACTGCTAGCAGCACTGCTCTGCAGGGAAAGGGTGGCAGCCTGAACTCCTGAGCAGGAATGACTGCACGTTGCTAGCAGCACTGCTCTGCAGGGAAAGGGTGGCAGGGAGAGGCGCCTGAACTCCTGAGCAGGCGTGACTGCACACTGCTAGCAGCACTGCCCTGCAGGGAAAGGGTGGCAGGGAGAGGCAGCCTGAACTCCTCCTGAGCAGGAGTGACTGCACACTGCTAGCAGCACTGCTCTGCAGGGAAAGGGTGGCAGGGAGAGGCAGCCTGAACTCCTGAGCAGGTGTGACTGCACACTGCTAGCAGCACTGCTCTTCAGGGAAAGGGTGGCAGCCTGAACTCCTGAGCAGGAGTGACTGCACACTCCTAGCAGCACTGCTCTGCAGGGAAAGGGTGGCAGGGAGAGGCAGCCTGAACTACTCCTGAGCAGGTGTGACTGCACACTGCTAGCAGCACTGATCTGCAGGGAAAGGGTGGCAGGGGGTGCAGCGTGAGCTCCTCCTGAGCAGGCGTGACCATACACTGCTAGCAGCACTGATCTGCAGGGAAAGGGTGGCAGGGAGATGCAGCCTGAACTCCTGAGCAGGTGTGAGCACACACTGCTAGCAGCACTGCCCTGCAGGGAAAGGGTGGCAGGAGAGGCAGCGTGAACTGCACACTGCTAGCAGCACTGCTCTGCAGGGAAAGGGTGGCAGCCTGAACTGAGCAGGTGTGACTGCACACTGCTAGCAGCACTGCTCTGCAGGGAAAGGGTGGCAGCCTGAACTCCTGAGCAGGAATGACTGCACGTTGCTAGCAGCACTGCTCTGCAGGGAAAGGGTGGCAGGGAGAGGCGCCTGAACTCCTGAGCAGGCGTGACTGCACACTGCTAGCAGCACTGCCCTGCAGGGAAAGGGTGGCAGGGAGAGGCAGCCTGAACTCCTCCTGAGCAGGAGTGACTGCACACTGCTAGCAGCACTGCCCTGCAGGGAAAGGGTGGCAGGGAGAGGCAGCCTGAACTCCTCCTGAGCAGGAGTGACTGCACACTGCTAGCAGCACTGCTCTGCAGGGAAAGGGTGGCAGGGAGAGGCAGCCTGAACTCCTGAGCAGGAGTGACTGCACACTCCTAGCAGCACTGCTCTGCAGGGAAAGGGTGGCAGGGAGAGGCAGCCTGAACTCCTGAGCAGGAGCGACTGCACACTCCTAGCAGCACTGCTCTGCAGGGAAAGGGTGGCAGGGAGAGGCAGCCTGAACTCCTCCTGAGCAGGAGTGACTGCACACTGCTAGCAGCACTGCTCTGCAGGGAAAGGGTGGCAGGGAGAGGCAGCCTGAACTCCTCCTGAGCAGGAGTGACTGCACACTGCTAGCAGCACTGCTCTTCAGGGAAAGGGTGGAAGGGGTGGCAGCCTGAACTCCTGAGCAGGAGTGACTGCACATTGCTAGCAGCACTGCTCTGCAGGGAAAGGGTGGCAGGGAGAGGCAGCCTGAACTCCTGAGCAGGAGTGACTGCACACTGCCAGCAGCACTGCTTTACAGGGATTCCAACACTGCAAGTGGCGGGTACTAGGAGAGGGTGGCCAAATTCTGTAATGACATCAGCACGTCTTGTAAAACAAAGTGCAACTTCTCGACTCCCCTGGGGTGGCACTGGAAACCACTGGCACGCTTAGCATGCGGCTGCCAACCCTGGCAGCCTCAACATATCCTGGACGGCAAAGCACGGGGATCGTTCTGAAGGAGCCAAGAGAGCCCACCGAGAAGAGAGACCTATTTTGTCTGCAGATGCGCCCATGAGCCTGCGGCTCCGAGGCGCGCAGCATACACGTGTAAAGTGAAGCGAGCCATGATGCTCGGGCTAGAATCACGCACCTTTAGGTGGGGTTCAGATGAAGGTTGTGTGATGTACTGTGTGATAATCAAGGGGGGAAGGGGAGGGGCTGGAACTTGGGCTCATGGCTGACTGATGTACTTGGAGATTTGATTGCTTGTAATGGTAATGGGGGAATCCGACTCAATGCACTGGACTTTAATGCACTAGACTTTAATGCACTGGTAAGCGGTGCCATTCCCAGCAGCAAGCACTTCTAAAGTAGGGGGTGGAGGTGTGCAGGGGCGAGGGTAGCGCACACACCAGTGACAGGGGCTGGGGGTCATCGGAACACGCGGCTGACAGCTGCCCCCCGCCAGTGCTCTCCTGCTCTCCAGGGACCGGTGCCTGTGAGGGGGCCACCAGCCCCCCCCACTGCGAGAAGACGGGGCACTGGGCATTTCAGCCAGGCTCGCCCCCACCCACGGGGTTGCGGGGCCAGCCAGGCGACTACAGATCCGAGAGGAGAGAGCCGGGCTCGCCCGTGGGCGCACCCCGAAACCTGGCCTCCCAGTGCAGGGCCGGCGCGCCCATCCTGCCAGACGCTCCTACGCTCCTTTCCGGCGATTGCTCGATCCTGGATCCGCGCCGTGTGTTCCCTTCCCGACCCTACTCCAGAGACCCCCCAGCGCCCCACAACAGCCCATATTGTCATCTCTGGCCCCAAGAGGAAGGGCAGCATTCCAAGGAAACGGGTCCTCTTCCCTTAGGAAGCCAGGAACCCACAGACAAGATCCGCCCCAACCTCCCTTCTGGTGCCCCCCACAGACAAGATCCGCCCAACCTCCCTTCTGGTGCCCCCCCACAGACAAGATCCGCTCCAACCTCCCTTCTGGTGCCCCCCCCCACAGACAAGATCCGCCCCAACCTCCCTTCTGGTGCCCCCCCCCAGACAAGATCCGCCCCAACCTCTTTTCTGGTGCCCCCCCCCCCAGACAAGATCCGCCCCAACCTCCCTTCTGGTGCCCCCCCCCCAGACAAGATCCGCCCCAACCTCTTTTCTGGTGCCCCCCCCCCCAGACAAGATCCGCCCCAACCTCTTTTCTGGTGCCCCCCCCCCCCCAGACAAGATCCGCCCCAACCTCTTTTCTGGTGCCCCCCCCAGACAAGATCCGCGCCAACCTCCCTTCTGGTAACCCCCACCCCCCATTGATCAGCTGTTTCTCGCCCCTGCCACCTGACTGTGCAGCGATGTGCGGTCTCACCCGCCCTCTGTGGCCGCCACTGCCCTTGCCGTGGGGTTCTGGAGTCCACGGGGGCAGTGCCAGCAGCCAGCACCCCCCCTCCCCGCCGGACATGCTTTGCATTCCTTCACCATTCACAGGGCCCTGCTGCCCATCACATGCCCAGCTCCACCCCCCCGGCCCGCCAAGGAAAGCCTCTGCTCCTCTGGGGCTGTGCCCTGATGGGCCGCCCAGCTCAGCACACCCACTCAGGCACGATGCCAGGGAATGGGTGGGCACCAGCGCACCCCGCACATGTATCCTGCTCACAGCTTTCATGTACAACGCATTGCAAATGGGCTCAACCTACGTGTGTAGATTTTCATAACTGGGGCATTTTTCAAACGCCAGCGAGGCTTGTTTTGGTTCCCAAGAATGCACAATGGATGTGACCCCCTCGCCCCTGGATACCCCTCCAAACACCCCATTCAACTGGGAAGCTGCACATTACAACACAAAGGAGAAAAAGCTCCAGCTCCACCCACTCCCCCGCCCCCACCTTCTCCCTGTGAATATTGCATTTGGTGGGACACCAGCCAATAGGGCAGCCAAAAGCCCTTCACTGATGAGAGAAGTCCCACCCGGCCTCGAGGAACTGGAGGCCCCAGAGCTCTCCATCCTCTGACCAGAACCACCCAAATGGAGCTACTCAGCTCATATGATGGGCAACCAAGACCTCCACCCCCTCACCTGCAGAAGGTGTAACCACTAGTGGGCAACCAAGACCTCCACCCCTCACCTGCACAAGGCGTAACCACTAGTAGGCAACCAAGACCTCCACCTCCTCACCTGCACAAGGCGTAACCACTAGTAGGCAACCAAGACCTCCACCCCCTCACCTGCACAAGGCGTAACCACTAGTAGCAAAGACCTCCACCCCCTCACCTGCACAAGGCGTAACCACTAGTAGGCAACCAAGACCTCCACCCCCTCACCTGCACAAGGCGTAACCACTAGTAGGCAACCAAGGCCTCCACCCCCTCACCTGCACAAGGTGTAACCACTAGTGGGCAACCAAGACCTCCACCCCCTCACCTGCACAAGCGTAACCACTAGTAGGCAACCAAGACCTCCACCCCCTCACCTGCACAAGGCGTAACCACTAGTAGGCAACCAAGACCTCCACCCCCTCACCTGCACAAGGCGTAACCACTAGTAGGCAACCAAGACCTCCACCCCCTCACCTGCACAAGCGTAACCACTAGTAGGCAACCAAGACCTCCACCCCTCACCTGCACAAGGCGAAACCACTAGTAGGCAACCAAGACCTCCACCCCCTCACCTGCACAAGCGTAACCACTAGTAGGCAACCAAGACCTCCACCCCTCACCTGCACAAGGCGAAACCACTAGTAGGCAACCAAGACCTCAACCCCCTCACCTGCACAAGGCGTAACCACTAGTAGGCAACCAAGACCTCCACCCCCTAACCTGCAGAAGGCGAAACCACTAGTAGGCAACCAAGACCTCCACCCCTCACCTGCACAAGGCGAAACCACTAGTAGGCAACCAAGACCTCCACCCACTCACCTGCACAAGGCGAAACCACTAGTAGCAACCAAGACCTCCACCCCTCACCTGCAGAAGGTGTAACCCACTGATGCTGACCATTGCAGTTGCTTTCTTGTAACCATCCCATAAGATTCCACCCTTCATCTTCCTTTAAGGCTTTCAGACCATCTCACATATTTTGGGAATCCTGAAACCTACAATAACCACAGGCCCCCTGCCCACTCAGGCTCTCTCGATTACTCCTGCTGCATGCCACCAGGAACCACCTCCCTCAAACAATTTATTTTACCATATTCTTAGACTTCTACCAACTGTCTCTCTCACCACCTGCTCAGCTACAGGAAACCCAACGTGTAGCACGAAAACTCCGCCCACAACAGGCTCAGAGCCATTACCCCATCCTCTATTCTACCCGTTATATATTTACTTGCTGGCTTTAGCAAACTCATTGACAACGTGCAACGTTGAATTGGGTTCCACTTTTCTGCACAGCGCTGTTACAGCAAGTGGAGTCCTTGCTCCACTGCACAAAATGCCACCCGAGATGCGCAGCCATTGCCAACGGCAGGTTCTACCCCATGCCCTCGGAAGCAGACTAATGCCACCCGAGATGCGCAGCCATTGCCAACGGCAGGTTCCACCCCGCATGCCCTCGGAAGCAGAGCGAGTCTGCGGGCACCCTGTAAGTTTTACCAACAGACATTACAGAGTGGTACATTTCGTCTGGGTCAAAACAACACTTTAATTAGGGGGCGTCACTTCAACCCCCCCTGATTTTCCACCATTATAACACCACCCAGACCCATTTTAATCCCATACCCCACTACCCTTTATATATTTAATGTTGCAGTGTGTTTTGGTGTCACCACTAATGTTTAGGTGAATTAACTGGGCAGCACCCTGTAGTACCCAGGCCCAGTACACAGGTCCTTGAGGCCAGCGAGATATCCATTACACTGCACCAACTCCAGGTCCTCCCATTCCCATCCAAGGTAGAGTGGGTGCCTGGAGCAGCAATCGGGGAGGAGGCCACCGGCATGGAGCTCTGCCCCCTGGAACACAGGTCTCCAGAGCTCGGGGTCTGCCACTCGCTCCAGGGCTGTATATACCCTAAGGACCAGATGCAGCGGGGGAACCCACTGGCGGACGTGCACTGTGGGCAATCAAGGTTCCAGATCTCCCCACCCAGCCCGCTGCCAACTGGCGGAAGCCCTTGAAGATGGCAAACTGCAGACAGGCTAAAAGGTCTGGCACAGAGGTGAACCCAGCCCAAGGGCTGGTGGAGAAAGGTGGGAGGGCGGATTGCCCAGCCAGCAAACCAGACAAGCATGCCCCCACCCGGACGTGAACAGGGTGCCCTGGGCTGGGGTGAAGGTGGCCCTGGCCAGAGAGTGCTGGGAGGAAGTGCCAGCTGTGTGCACCAGGGCGGTGTTCTGTGGCCAGCAGATAAGGCAGCAGGAGCTGAGCAGTGCCACCACACACATGCAGGTTACAGGGCCATCACTAAAACATGCAGGGCTTTACCGACACTGGATACCTGAATGTGACCCAGGTGCCCCCACCCTGCCCATCACAGCACTGGCCCTTGCAGATCCGACTGTTCGCTGCGCCCTCAATTATTCAAAAAGACAATAAGATGGAGGGTTGAAAAGTGGAGCAGACAAGCCGTACCCAGGGGGCATCCATCCTTGTGGGGCAATGCCATCTCAGCAAAACGACCTTTAGGGCATTGCCAGCAGACAAGTCCCCCACCCCATCCCCCAGGTATGTTTGGGCTGATTCCAGCAGCCCCCCCCTTTCTGCAGCCCAACCCAGCCCCGCTGCCCGTACCTCCTGCAGCAGATGAGGAGTCCCCACCAACACACCCTAGAACATTCTGCTGCCTGGACCCCTGCCAGCTGCGGGGGCAGGATCCACACTGTATCTCAGCCACAGAGGGGAGCCCACTGCTTCCAGCTGGGGTGGCAGGGAACCAGGCTGCCACACCAACACACAGATGGGAAGTCCAAGGGGCACCCCAAGGGTGGATCAGTAGACGGGGGGGGGGCAATGCTGCCGCGCCAAGCCAAGGTTGAGGGCAGCTAATGCGCTACACCACCCTGGGCATCGGAGGCAGGGTACAACCCCTAGCGCAAAGGTCCCTGCAAAGAGTTAGGGTGCGCCCCAGGTATGCTCTGATAATTACGGGGTAACCCCGAGACCCCCACACTGTGGCATTCCCGCAGGGAGGAGGGCTCATGAGCAGCCTGGACACACGCCTCCCGCGGATGCCCAGCTCAGTGCCCACTGCAGCAAGGAGCCTGGGGACAGGGGGGACACCCCGACCCTGGGGACAGGGGGGGGGCACCCAGACCCTGGCGCATGGGGACACCCCGACCCTGGGGACAGACCCTGGCGACAGGGGGGACACCCCGACCCTGGGGACAGGGGGGGACACCCAGACCCTGGGGACAGGGGGGACACCCAGACCCTGGGGACAGGGGGGGGACACCCAGACCCTGGGGACAGGGGGGGGGACACCCAGACCCTGGGGACAGGGGGGGGACACCCAGACCCTGGGGACAGGGGGGGGACACCCAGACCCTGGCGACAGGGGGGGACACCCAGACCCTGGCGACAGGGGGGGACACCCAGACCCTGGCGACAGGGGGGGACACCCAGACCCTGGCGACAGGGGGGGGCACCCAGACCCTGGCGACACCCAGACCTTGGGGGCACAACACCAGAGTAGCAGGAATGACACCACCCAAGAACCACAACACGGGGCCGAGGAATGAGGCAGCGAGGGGCCCGCAATCCAGGGGGCCTCTATACATGAGGGGGTGCCCTGGGAGAGCATGGACCCCCCAGAGGGAATCTGTAGGGGGGCGAGCGCTCCTCCCCCAGGAAGCATCAATACAGAACCCCCCCCCCCCCAGATCCCTGTGCAGGTTGGACTGGGTATACTCGAGATGGCCATTGCATAAGACCAGGTGCCTCTGGGGGGGGCTGGGAGGAGGGGGGCACAGTAGTCCCCTCGCCCTGTGCAGAGTGGGCGTGTCCTGCTCCCTTCCGGAGACATTCCATAGCGGGGGGACAGCTGTCTGAACGCCCCCCTCCTCTCTGGATTATGTGGGGTGACGCCCCCTCCCCAGCAACCAGCATCGCCCCGGGCGCCCCTCACTCACCTCAAGCTCCTGTATCCGCCGCTGCTCCAGTGCGCGCGCGCCCCCCTCGCCCCTCTTTATATCCTCGCTCGGCGATGACGTCAGGCCCTGCAGCGTCGGGCACGAGACCAGCGGAAGCAGCACCGGCGAACAAGGACGCGCGCGACCCGGACAGGCCCGACTCTGCATTGAGCGGGCACGCGCGCACAAGGGCACGCCCTCTCAGGCTGCGGCGCAAGGCACGCCCCCTCAGGCTACGGCGCAAGGCACGCCCTCCCAGCCTGCAGCCTGGCACAGTACAGAAAGGGGGCGCGGTTAGGGGTGGGCCCAGTGAAAGCCCCGCCTTCCGCTCCTCGTGCACGAACGGCCCCGAGGATGCGCGCTACAGACTCCCATTGCGCAGAGCCGCACGGAAACAGACGAGTAGCCGGAAATAGCCGAAGCCTCCCCACAGCCGGAGCCAGCAAGGGTGTGGCTCAAAATGGAAGCACCTTGTTTACAAAATGGCCGACAGAGGCCACTTACTCTCTCTCCCCCACCCAACACACAAATGACCCACCAGGGCTCAAGCCTGGAACGGTCCAAAAGGTGCCCTGTGAACGGGCTCGGCTTGGGTTCCCCGGAATGATTTACCTGATGACAATGAATACTGCTCTCCACCTATAGACGTCACTATAACTCGTGTTTACACCGCAGGCAAAACATGGAGAATACGTTGCTTTATGTTCTTATATTGAAGCGTTGTCATCCTTGCCTCTTGCTAGCCTTAATAACTTACCTCTCATCCGCCTACTAGCTAACACGTTTCCCACTCCTCTAGCCTGCTTCTGTCCCTCACTTCCTCCGCCTCCATTCTAGCCCCCAGACTTTACCACTTCACCATACCAACCTGCCAAACCATGAGAATTATGCCACGCCCATAGCCACACAGACACCACTCCTACACAAGCCTCCACCAACCTCTTTAATTTGATTCTGGGACTATGCGCCTGGTTTCCCGTTATAACTACAAGACCGTGGGTCCCAGGATGCACTTCAATCATGTCACACTGGCGTGCATCTTGGTATGCAGGGCATAAATAAAACGTGCAATGCCTCATTAAGGGTAAACACATAGTTTTCATGTCAACCAAGCAGACAGGCACGGACTAGTATGCATTGTTAGTCTGGTACTTTAGCGTAGATGCAGATTATGGGGATTTAAAATGCCAAACAGCCCATCCCAGTGAGCCTTGGCTTAGGAAATGGGCCATTCCCACACACTTGTCTGCTAATGCCTGCAATGAGAGGTGCCAAGTGGGTTACTTAAAAGAAACAAGGAGAATGCGGGAAAATGCCTGCAGCCTGTTGAGTTCTGCTGAGACATCTCCAACATTTTATCAAGCCCTTGATCAGTGCTTCCCTGTCAGGAACAAATAAAAGTAATCCTTAATTAGAAAATCAGAGACAATTTCAAACACTCGTTTCGTGGATGCAGGTGCGGCAAGTGCCCCCATAGCCCCTTTAATGTTGACTGCTCCAGCCCTTCAGAGCCTCAAAGCTGCAGCAACTATGGACCTGCTGTGAAAACATTTTACACTTCCCTTAAATCCCTCCTCCTCCATTCCCCACCTTGAAGCCCCCCCTGCCCTCTCTACTCCCCCCCTGTTTTTTTCCCTGTTTTAATTCCTCTCTCCCTTCTCCCATTACTCTCTCTCCCTTCCTTTCACACTCATTCAATCCTTCTGCTGCCCCCCTCATAGCTCTCAACTCACCTGCTTTTGGCGGGTGTCACCCGCCCTGAAAGCAGATGAATCACCCACCAAGTCCCTCATTCGCCCATTCACTTCTATGGGCCTCTCACCCGCCAAAAAGAAAATCGGGTGTTTTCACCCGCCTTGGTGACAAAAAAGGTTGGGAGCTATGCCCCCTTACCACTCCTATTCCCACTCCACCCCCCCTCAGTTAATTGCTCTTTGCACTGTTTTGTTGATTCAAGTTGTAATTTTTGCTCACAATGTTATTTGTTGTTATTACTCTGTATTTTGTTGTTCCATTGTACAGCGCCTTGGTGTAAAGCGCTCTATAAACAAATAAATCAATCAATCAAAACCCAGAGACTCCACGCTCTTACCAGGAGACCCGGAGAAGAGCGTGAAAATCCTGAGTCCCCGGGATAAACCCTGAGATTAGGCACGTATGCACTTCACCCATCATGATCAGATCCCGAGCACAGCTCAGCATAGCACCTACCTGCACTTAACAATGTTCATTGTCTTTAATCTATATATGTCTACTTATATATTGTCCCCAGTGACAGTTCCATTTACTCCCCTCCACAACCTGATCAGAATGCCCCTCAAACTCCCCCCATTGTAAGAAGCTCACTGCTTCCCGTCTAATCTGCTTCTTTCTTATCTATTGTATGTTCTTTGGTGATCAAAAGAGCATTGTTCCTCCTGTATATAAATAAATACTTAAGAATCATGGATTTCCTATAACAAAAAGAAGGGTTGGAACCTGCATTGCATTGGCCAGTGTAAGAAAAGATTTCCATTTATGGGTAATTTTCCCCCCAGTTGTGAACCCCCCAACTTTTTGCTGTTGCCCGACCATCCTAGCCTGACTTTTGCCAGGGGAGCACAGCCTTCTGTTGCACTCCGCTGTTTTGTTGCTCTTTGTTATGGGGAAAATTACATGCCCTTAAAGACAGTCAGCACTGGGAGACTTTGTTTCCCTTAGTCCTTGTCAATGTCGCTTCCTCCACCTTAAATGTGAGAAATTTTCAATGCAACCAATCACAAAATTTTACAGGCAAAAAGTTGTGACTATTCTTCTATATGGCAGTGAATCTCTGATTAATCTAGACGGAACGATATGGTCCCATCTGGAAGGCCTTTTTTGGAGGAAAGTTCTATCATTACCCCAATCATTCCCAATAGCCAGTATCAGATACGAACTGGCACTCCAATCGCTAAAATCACTTCACATATGGAGAAAACTAGATCTATACAGGAAACTACTGACCGATCTCCACATCCTGGCGCTAGAAATATTCCAAGGAAAAGAAAATACAACACAAGAAACTACTTTGCTGGCCTGGAAAAAACACATGGAAGACATCAGAATCACGGCAGATATCTCAACTGAACTGCTAACACTTCGCCCAGAAAAAGCAAAAAAACGAATTGCCTAAAGCGACTGGATAGCGACTATGGAGGCCAAAGCAAAATACAAACTTAACCAAGAATGTAAATTTGACACCCACCCAGCAATATGCCTCCCAGCTTATCTCCAACGCTTTCCATCTACTCAAGTTAGAGATTTTTTTTTACGCTTCCGGCTAAATCTGCTACCAACACGGGAACTACTGTGATCTAGGAATCTTCTACCAAAGGACATGGCTTTCTGCAGATTCTGCAATAAAGACAACGAGATCGAAACCCTGAAGCATATTATCATCTCTTGCCCAGCCCTGATCGACACAAACATGTGTGTCAGAGACATGTACCAATGTACCATGTAGCATGTATCAACCCAATTGAAACCTGAAGATCGATGGGCAACATGTCTACAGGGTGCAACAAAAAAACAAATCTTCACCATTGTGCACTTTCTAAAAACGATTTTAGAAGACAAAAGGCAATAAGAAAGAAATAATCTATGTATATTTTATTTTGTTTTCTGATCTTTGACTTGAAAACTGGCATAACCAAAGATGAAAGGTTTAACATCTAAACCAAATCATTTAAATAAAAATAAAAAAAACTTCTGCAACATGTTACAAGTGCACAAAGTACCTTACAGTACAGTGCACCCCTGGGTCTTCCTTTCGTTTCTTAAGGCCCTAGACACCCTCAAAGGATTTTTCGGTAAAAGTACAAATGTGCCTTGGACAGAGCTGGTGGCCGCTGTTATTTTTCATATCTTTTTAAACCTTTCTTGTGGTCCATACCGCGTTTACAGTGTGTGGACCAGGACAGTCCCTTGGTCCCAAAATAGCCATTGCATGAGGTCCTTTGTTCTGCCCTTTGGCCATCTTGTCCCTTTGCCTTCCCCAGGTCGAGCAGACCCGGGAAAACCCTTATTTGGTCATGCAGCTTCCCGCGCAAACAGAAGCTTTCACAGGCTTCTTCATACCTTGGGTGTGTGCCTTCAGGATGTGGGCTGGACTGTCTAGTTCCAATACACATCCTGGGGGCCAGAAAGTCTGGTGTGCTGGGAATGACTGGGACCACCATGGTCCCTGATTGGTCCATGTCTGGCATGGCTCTATGTGAGCAGGTCTCTCATTGGGTCCTTTTAGTTTTCGCATGAAGGATATTCTGATTAAGAGAAGGGCCCTAACACCCAAACCAGGTCGATCTCTTGAGTACACACCAAACTTAGAATAGGAGCCAAGCCTCCGGAAACTACAAAGCAGAGTCGAAGAACCACAGTATGAGATGCAGTGAAGGACTGGAGAGTGCAGCCAGGGCCGGCAGGTCATTTCCCGTGCAGTCCCAGTATGAGATGCAGTGAAGGACTGGAGAGTGCAGCCAGGGCTGGCTAGTTATTTCTTATGCAGTCCCAGTATGAGATGCAGTGAAGGACTGGAGATTGCAGCCAGGGCTGGCTAGTCATTTCTTGTGCAGGCCCAGCATGAGATGCAATGAAGGACTGGAGATTGCAGCCAGGGCTGGCTGTAATTTCCTGTTTTAGTCCCAGTATTAGATGCAGTGAAGGACTGGAGATTGCAGCCAGGGCTGGCTAGTCATTGTAACGCTCACCTGGTTCCCCGCGGAGGCGCGGGCGTGGTCTGGACGGCAGTGGCCTCTTCGAAGGAGATGTTCAGCACCCTGAAGATGGAGTGGGCTGGGTTCCCAAATCTGGCTTGTCTGGCTCGGATGAATACCCTTCTGTGAGCGAAAAGGAAGGGTTAATACTCTGCGGGTTTTGTGTTGATCTCCCGTTCCCCTTCTCACCCCTCCTTGCAACCCTTCTGTAATTCCCTATGGAGACTCACCTTAGGGATTGAGAAGGCAAGCTCTCCATCCTGCTTCTGATGCAGGGGCACGTTGGGATCCAGTTACGTCACTGGATAGTAAGTTCGAGTTCGCTTGTCTGTTCCGGTAAGTACCGTAAATGTTTATGGCAAGCTTGAGTCTAAACTGTTCCTCTTCTCTTTTGCAGGTAATGGAAGACTCCGGGCTGAGGGCGGTTTCCGTCGAAAACCTGATTTCAGGTGAGTTTTGGTGTAGGCCCACTACTGTCTTTTCCTGGCTCTTTTTCCTCAGGGGCCGGAGTTCGAGAATGCCGAAGAAATGGAGCCGGCACGAAGCAGAAGCTGAGTCCGACCTGTAAGCAGGTAAGTTTTAAATAGTTCGTTTGCTACGGTTCTTGCATTCACTAATGTGATGTTTGCTTTTTCCCCATAGGGGCCGGGGTGCTGAAATGCCCAAGGAATGGCATCGACCCGAAGGTAAGAAGAATTAGCTTGGCAGGTAAGTGCTTCTTGGTTATTTTCCCCTTCTCACCTTGCTTTCTACTCTTCGTCTCCCCGTAGGTGCTGGAATGCTGCAGGAGATCCAGATGGGCGTCGCAGAGCCGAAGGCGCCACGTGCAGGTAAGAGAAGTGCGCCGAGATGTATGCGACGCAGTGAGTATTTAAAATGATGTCTTTTTGCAGGAACGTTGGCACGCTGAATCCGGAATGCAGCTTTAACAGGTTAGGTTTGTTTTCACCTGTTTCTTCTTCCCTTTTCTATCCTTAGGTGTTTCCAGGATGCTGGCAGGCGTGGTCGAGGACTGGAGCAGGAGCAGGCACGGTGAGCGTCCAGCTGCTATGAGCAGAACAACGCGAAGCGTGGTTTGCTGTCCGGGCGTGGCTTAAATAGCCTTTCAAGTAGTCCCAGGTATGTATCCTTCCACTGAAGGTATGTATCCTGCCACCAGCCACACCCTTGTGGTTAAGTAGTTCCTTTTTCATCTGGAAGTTGTAGAATGATCTGCCAGGTAAGGAAATTGCAGCATGGTCTGCCAGGTAAGTTTGCACCAAACACTATTCCTTCCATATCTTGTATGAGCCTGGCGCTGATGGTGCCAGGACTGTTATCCCTTATGAGCCTGACGCCAACGGCGCCAGGACTGAGTCCAAAGAGCCCCTATCTGGGGTGGCTGGGACTTCCCTAGTATACATGATGCCTGCCTCTGAGGGTGCCGGGCCCTGTCTGGCTCCTTGGAGGTAGGCATCATGACAGTCATTTCCTGTGCAGTCCCAGTATAAGACGCAGCGAAGTACCGGAGATTGCAGTCAGGGCTGGCTAGTCATTTCTTGTGCAGTCCCAGTTAGATATGCAGTGAAGGATGGAGATTGCAGCAAGGGCTGGCCAGTCATTTCTTGTGCAGTCCCAGTATGAGATACAGTGAAGGATTGGAGATTGCAGCCAGGACCGGCTAGTTATTCCTTGTGCAGTCCCAGTATGAGATGCAGTGAAGGACTGGAGAGTGCAGCCAGGGCTGGCCGGTCATTTCTTGTGCAGTCCCAGTATGAGATGCAGTGAAGGACTGAAGATAACAGCCAGGGCCGGCCGCTCATTTCCCGTGAAGTCCCAGTATGAGATGGAGTGAAGGACTGGAGATGGCAGCCAGGGCTGGCTGGTCATTCCTTGTGCATTCCCAGTATGAGATGCAGTGAAGGACTGGAGAGTCAGCCAGGGCCGGCCGCTCATTTCCCGTGAAGTCCCAGTATGAGATGGAGTGAAGGACTGGAGATGGCAGCCAGGGCTGGCTGGTCATTCCTTGTGCATTCCCAGTATGAGATGCAGTGAAGGACTGGAGAGTCAGCCAGGGCCGGCCGCTCATTTCCCGTGAAGTCCCAGTATGAGATGGAGTGAAGGACTGGAGATGGCAGCCAGGGCTGGCTGGTCATTCCTTGTGCATTCCCAGTATGAGATGCAGTGAAGGACTGGAGAGTCAGCCAGGGCCGGCCGCTCATTTCCCGTGAAGTCCCAGTATGAGATGGAGTGAAGGACTGGAGATGGCAGCCAGGGCTGGCTGGTCATTCCTTGTGCATTCCCAGTATGAGATGCAGTGAAGGACTGGAGAGTCAGCCAGGGCCGGCCGCTCATTTCCCGTGAAGTCCCAGTATGAGATGCAGTGAAGGACTGGAGATGACAGCCAGGGCTGGCTGGTCATTTCGTGTGCAGTCCCAGTATGAGATGCAGTGATGGACTGGAGATGGCAGCCAGGGCTGGCTGGTCATTTCCCATGCAGTCCCAGTATGGGATGCAGTGAAGGACTGGAGAGTGCAGCCAGGTCTGGCCGGTCATTCCTTGTGCAGTCCCAGTATGAGATAGAGTGAAGGACTGGAGATTGCAGTCAGGGCTGGCCGGTCATTTCTTGTGCAGTCCCAGTATGAGATGCAGTGAAGGACTGGAGAGTGCAGCCAGGGCTGTCCGGTCATTCCTTGTGCAGTCCCAGAATGGGATGTAGTGAAGGACTGGAGATTGCAGTCCGGGCTGGCTGGTCATTCCTTGTGCAGTCTCAGTATGAGATGCAATGAAGGACTGGAGAATGCAGCCAGGACTGGAGATTGCAGCCAGGGCTGGTCAGTCATTTCTTGTGCAGTCCCAGTATGAGATGCAGTGAAGGACTGGAGATTGCAGCCAGGGCTGGCCAGTCATTCCTTGTGGAGTCCCAGTATGAGATGCAGTGAATGACTGGAGAGTGCAGCCAGGGCTGGCCGGTCATTCCTTGTGCAGTGCCAGTATGAGATGCAGTGAAGGACTGGAGACTGCAGCCAGGGCTGGCCGGTCATTTCTTGTGCAGTTCCAGTATGAGATGCAGTGAAGGACTGGAGATTGCAGTCAAGGCTGGCTGGTCATTTCCTGTGCAGTCCCAGTATGAGATGCAGTGAAGGACTGGAGATTGCAGCCAGGGCTGGCTGTTCATTCCTTGTGCAGTCCCAGTATGATATGCAGTGAAGGACTGGAGAGTGCAGCCGGGGCTGGCCGGTCATTTCCAGTGCAGTCCCAGTATGAGATGCAGTGAAGGACAGGAGAGTGCAGCCAGGGCTGGCAAGTTATTTCACATGCAGTCCCAGTATGAGATGCAGTGAAGGACTGGAGATGACAGCCAGGGCTGGCTGGTCATTTCTTGTGCAGTCCCATTATGAGATGCAGTGAAGGACTGGAGATGGCAGCCGGGGCTGGCCGGTAATTCCTTGTGCAGTCCCAGTATGAGATGCAGTGAAGGACTGGAGATTGCAGCCAGGGCCGGCTGGTCATTTCCTGTGCAGTCCCCATATGAGATTCAGTGAAGGACTGGAGATTGCATCCAGGTCTGGCCGGTCATTCCTTGTGCAGTCCCAGTATGAGATGCAGTGAAGGATTGGAGACTGCAGCCAGGGCTGGCTGTTCATTTCTTGTGCAGTCCCAGTATGATATGCAGTGAAGGACTGGAGAGTGCAGCCGGGGCTGGCCGGTCATTTTCAGTGAAGTCCCAGTATGAGATGCAGTGAAGGACAGGAGAGTGCAGCCAGGGCTGGCAAGTTATTTCTCATGCAGTCCCAGTATGAGATGCAGTGAAGGACTGGAGATGACAGCCAGGGCTGGCTGGTCATTTCTTGTGCAGTCCCAGTATGAGATGCAGTGAAGGACTGGAGATGGCAGCCAGGGCTGGCCGGTCATTTCCCGTGCAGTCCCACTATGAGATGCAGTGAAGGACTGGAGAGTGCAGCCAGGGCTGGCTAGTCATTTCCCGTGCAGTCCCAGTATGAGATGCAATGAGGGACTGGAGATGGCAGCCAGGGCTGGCCGGTTATTTCCTGTGCAGTCCCAGTATGATATCCTATGAAGGACCGGAGATTGCAGCCAGGGCTGGCTACTCGTTTCTTGTGCAGTCCCAGTATGAGATGCAGTGAAGGACTGGAGAGTGCAGCCAGGTCTGGCCGGTCATTCCTTGTGCAGTCCCAGTATGAGATGCAGTGAAGGACTGAAGATAACAGCCAGGGCTGGCCGGTCAATCCTTGTGCAGTCCCAGTATGAGATGCAGTGAAGGACTGGAGATGGCAGCCAGGGCTGGCTGGTCATTCCTTGTGCATTCCCAGTATGAGATGCAGTGAAGGACTGGAGAGTCAGCCAGGGCCGGCCGCTCATTTCCCGTGAAGTCCCAGTATGAGATGGAGTGAAGGACTGGAGATGGCAGCCAGGGCTGGCTGGTCATTTCGTGTGCAGTCCCAGTATGAGATGCAGTGATGGACTGGAGATGGCAGCCAGGGCTGGCTGGTCATTTCCCATGCAGTCCCAGTATGGGATGCAGTGAAGGACTGGAGAGTGCAGCCAGGTCTGGCCGGTCATTCCTTGTGCAGTCCCAGTATGAGATAGAGTGAAGGACTGGAGGTGGCAGGCAGGGCTAGCCGGTCATTTCTTGTGCAGTCCCAGTATGAGATGCAGTGAAGGACTGGAGAGTGCAGCCAGGGCTGTCCGGTCATTCCTTGTGCAGTCCCAGAATGGGATGTAGTGAAGGACTGGAGATTGCAGTCCGGGCTGGCTGGTCATTCCTTGTGCAGTCTCAGTATGAGATGCAATGAAGGACTGGAGAATGCAGCCAGGGCTGGCTGGTCATTTCTTGTGCAGTCCCATTATGAGATGCAGTGAAGGACTGGAGATGGTAGCCGGGTCTGGCCGGTAATTCCTTGTGCAGTCCCAGTATAAGATGCAGTGAAGGACTGGAGATTGCAGCCAAGGCTGGCTGGTCATTTCCTGTGCAGTCCCTGTATGAGATTCAGTGAAGGACTGGAGATTGCATCCAGGTCTGGCCAGTCATTCCTTGTGCAGTCCCAGTATGAGATGCAGTGAAGTATTGGAGACTGCAGACAGGGCTGGCTGTTCATTTCTTGTGCAGTCCCAGTATGATATGCAGTGAAGGACTGGAGAGTGCAGCCGGGGCTGGCCGGTCATTTCCAGTGCAGTCCCAGTATGAGATGCAGGGAAGGACAGGAGAGTGCAGCCAGGGCTGGCAAGTTATTTCACATGCAGTCCCAGTATGAGATGCAGTGAAGGACTGGAGATGACAGCCAGGGCTGGCTGGTCATTTCTTGTGCAGTCCCAGCATGAGACGCAGTGAAGGACTGGAGATGGCAGCCGGGGCTGGCCGGTAATTCCTTGTGCAGTCCCAGTATGAAATGCAGTGAAGGACAGGAGATGGCAGCCAGGGCTGGCCGGTCATTTCCCGTGCAGTCCCACTATGAGATGCAGTGAAGGACTGGAGAGTGCAGCCAGGGCTGGCTAGTCATTTCTTGTGCAGTCCCAGTATGAGATGCAGTGAAAGACTGGAGAGTGCAGCCAGGGCTGGCGAGTCATTTCCCATGCATTCCCAGTATGGGATGCAGTGAAGGACTGGAGATGGCAGCCGGGGCTGGCTGGCCATTTCTTGTGCAGTCCCAGTATGAGATGCAGTGATGGACTGGAGATGGCAGCCAGGGCTGGCTGGTCATTTCCCATGCAGTCCCAGTATGGGATGCAGTGAAGGACTGGAGAGTGCAGCCAGGTCTGGCCGGTCATTCCTTGTGCAGTCCCAGTATGAGATAGAGTGAAGGACTGGAGATTGCAGTCAGGGCTGGCTGGTCCTTCCTTGTGCAGTCCCAGTATGAGATGCAATGAAGGACTGGATAATGCAGCCAGGACTGGATATTGCAGCCATGGCTGGCCAGTCATTTCTTGTGCAGTCCCAGTATGAGATGCAGTGAAGGACTGGAGATTGCAGCCAGGCCTGGCCGGTCATTCCTTGTGCAGTCCCAGTATGAGATGCAGTGAAGGACTGGAGAGTGCAGCCAGGGCTGGCCGGTCATTCCTTCTGCAGTCCCAGTATGAGATGCAATGAAGGACTGGATAATGCAGCCAGGACTGGATATTGCAGCCATGGCTGGCCAGTCATTTCTTGTGCAGTCCTAGTATGAGATGCAGTGAAGGACTGTAGGTGGCAGGCAGGGCTGGCCGGTCATTTCTTGTGCAGTCCCAGTATGAGATGCAGTGAAGGACTGGAGAGTGCAGCCAGGGCTGTCCGGTCATTCCTTCTGCAGTCCCAGCATGGGATGTAGTGAAGGACTGGAGATGGCAGCCCGGGCTGGCTGGTCCTTCCTTGTGCAGTCCCAGTATGAGATGCAATGAAGGACTGGATAATGCAGCCAGGACTGGATATTGCAGCCATGGCTGGCCAGTCATTTCTTGTGCAGTCCCAGTATGAGATGCAGTGAAGGACTGGAGATTGCAGCCAGGCCTGGCCGGTCATTCCTTGTGCAGTCCCAGTATGAGATGCAGTGAAGGACTGGAGAGTGCAGCCAGGGCTGGCCGGTCATTCCTTGTGCAGTCCCAGTATGAGATGCAGTGAAGGACTGGAGACTGCAGCCAGGGCTGGCCGGTCATTTCTTGTGCAGTTCCAGTATGAGATGCAGTGAAGGACTGGAGATGGCAGCCAGGGCTGGCCGGTCATTTCTTGTGCAGTCCCAGTACGAGATGCACTGAAGGACTGGAGAGTGCAGCCAGGGCTGGCCGGTCATTCCTTGTGCAGTCCCAGTACGAGATACAGTGAAGGACTGGAGATTGAAGCCAGGGCTGGCTGTTCATTCCTTGTGCAGTCCCAGTATGAGATGCAGTGAAGGACTGGAGAGTGCAGCCAGGACTGGCCGGTCATTTCCGGTGCAGTCCCAGTATGAGATGCAGTGAAGGACTGGAGATGGCAGCCAGGGGTGGCTGGTCATTTCCTGTGGAGTTCCAGTATGAGATGCAGTGAAGGACTGGAGAGTTCAGCCAGGACTGCCGGTCATTCCTTGTGCAGTCCCAGTATGAGATGCAGTGAAGGACTGGAGAGTGCAGCCTGGGCTGGCCGGTCATTTCCGGTGCAGTCCCAGTATGAGATGCAGTGAAGGACTGGAGATGGCAGCCAGGGCTGGCTGGTCATTTCTTGTGCAGTCCCAGTATGAGATGCAGTGAAGGACTGGAGAGTGCAGCCAGGGACGGCCGCTCATTTCCCGTGAAGTCCCAGTATGAGATGGAGTGAAGGACTGGAGATTGCAGCCAGGGCCAGCTGGTCATTTCCCATGCAGTCCCAGTATGGGATGCAGGGAAGGACTGGAGAGTGCAGCCAGGTCTGGCCGGTCATTCCTTGTGCAGTCCCAGTATGAGATGCAGTGAAGGACTGGAGGTGGCAGGCAGGGCTGGCCGGTCATTTCTTGTGCAGTCCCAGTATGAGATGCAGTGAAGGACTGGAGAGTGCAGCCAGGGCTGTCCGGTCATTCCTTCTGCAGTCCCAGCATGGGATGTAGTGAAGGACTGGAGATTGCAGTCCGGGCTGGCTGGTCATTCCTTGTGCAGTCCCAGTATGAGATGCAATGAAGGACTGGAGAATGCAGCCATTACTGGAGATTGCAGCCAGGGCTGGTCAGTCATTTCTTGTGCAGTCCCAGTATGAGATGCAGTGAAGGACTGGAGATTGCAGCCAGGGCTGGCCAGTCATTCCTTGTGCAGTCCCAGTCTGAGATGCAGTGAAGGACTGGAGAGTGCAGCCTGGGCTGGCCGGTCATTCCTTGTGCAGTCCCAGTATGAGATGCAGTGAAGGACTGGAGACTGCAGCCAGGGCTGGCCGGTCATTTCTTGTGCAGTTCCAGTATGAGATGCAGTGAAGGACTGGAGATGGCAGCCAGGGCCGGCCGGTCATTTCTTGTGCAGTCCCAGTACGAGATGCACTGAAGGACTGGAGAGTGCAGCCAGGGCTGGCCGGTCATTCCTTGTGCAGTCCCAGTACGAGATACAGTGAAGGACTGGAGATTGAAGCCAGGGCTGGCTGTTCATTCCTTGTGCAGTCCCAGTATGAGATGCAGTGAAGGACTGGAGAGTGCAGCCAGGGCTGGCCGGTAATTTCCGGTGCAGTCCCAGTATGAGATGCAGTGAAGGACTGGAGATAGCAGCCAGGGCTGGCTGGTCATTTCCTGTGGAGTTCCAGTATGAGATGCAGTGAAGGACTGGAGAGTGCAGCCAGGGCTGGCCGGTCATTTCCGGTGCAGTCCCAGTATGAGATGCAGTGAAGGACTGGAGATGGCAGCCAGGGCTGGCTGGTCATTCCTTGTGCAGTCCCAGTATGAGTGCAGCCAGGGCTGGCCGGTCATTTCCTGTGCAGTCCCAGTATGAGATGCAGTGAAGGACTGGAGATGGCAGCCAGGGCTGGCCGGTCATTCCTTGTGCAGTCCCAGTATGAGATGCAGTGAAGGACTGGAGAGTGCAGCCAGGGCTGGCTGTTCATTCCTTGTGCAGTCCCAGTATGAGAGGCAGTGAAGGATTGGAGACTGCAGACAGGGCTGGCTAGTCATTTCCCGTGCAGTCTACGTATGAGATTCAGTGAAGGACTGGAGATGGCAGCCAGGGCTGGCTGGTCATTCCTTGTGCAGTCCCAGTATGAGATGCAGTGATGGACTGGAGATGGCAGCCAGGGCTGGCTGGTCATTTCCTGTGCAGTCCCAGTATGAGATGCAATGAAGGACGGGAGATTGCAGCCAGGGCTGGATACTAATTTCTTGTGCAGTCCCAGTATGAGATGCAGTGAAGGACTGGAGAGTGCAGCCAGGGCTGGCGAGTCATTTCTCATGCATTCGCAGTATGGGATGCAGTGAAAGACTGGAGATGGCAGCCGGGGCTGGCTGGTCATTTCTTGTGCAGTCCCAGTATGAGATGCAGTGATGCACTGGAGAGTGCTGCCAGGTCTGGGCGGACATTCCTTGTGCAGTCCCAATATGAGATGCAGTGAAGGACTGGAGAGTGCAGCTAGGGCTGGCCGGTGATTTCTTGTGCAGTCCCGGTATGAGATGCAGTGAAGGACTGGAGATTGCAGTCAAGGCTGGCTGGTCATTTCCTGTGCAGTCCCAGTATGAGATGCAGTGAAGGACTGGAGATTGCAGCCAGGTCTGGCCGGTCATTCCTTGTGCAATCCCAGTATGAGATGCAGTGAAGGTCTGGAGATGGCAGCAGGGCTGGCCGGTCATTTCCCGTGCAGTCCCAGTATGAGATGCAGTGAAGGACTGGATATTGCAGCCAGGGCTGGCCGGCCGTTCCTTGTGCAGTCCCAGTATGAGGTGCAGTGAAGGACTGGAGATGGCAGCCAGGGCTGGCTGGTCATTCCTTGTGCAGTCCCAGTATGAGATGCAGTGACGGACTGGAGATGGCAGCCAGGGCTGGCTGGTCATTTCTTGTGCAGTCTAAGTATGAGATGCAATGAGGGACTGGAGAAGGCAGCCAGGGCTGGCCGGTTATTTCCTGTGCAGTCCCAGTATGAGATGCAATGAAGGACGGGAGATTGCAGCCAGGGCTGGATACTAATTTCTTGTGCAGTCCCAGTATGAGATGCAGTGAAGGACTGGAGATGGCAGCCAGGGCTGGCTGGTCATTCCTTGTGCAGTCCCAGTATGAGATGCAGTGATGGACTGGAGATGGCAGCCAGGGCTGGCTGGTCATTTCTTGTGCAGTCCCAGTATGAGATGCAGTGATGCACTTGAGAGTGCTGCCAGGTCTGGGCGGACATTCCTTGTGCAGTCCCACTATGAGATGCAGTGAAGGACTGGAGAGTGCAGCTAGGGCTGGCCGGTGATTTCTTGTGCAGTCCCGGTATGAGATGCAGTGAAGGACTGGAGATTGCAGTCAAGGCTGGCTGGTCATTTCCTGTGCAGTCCCAGTATGAGATGCAGTGAAGGACTGGAGATTGCAGCCAGGTCTGGCCGGTCATTCCTTGTGCAATCCCAGTATGAGATGCAGTGAAGGTCTGGAGATGGCAGCCAGGGCTGGCCGGTCATTTCCCGTGCAGTCCCAGTATGAGATGCAGTGAAGGACTGGATATTGCAGCCAGGGCTGGCCGGCCGTTCCTTGTGCAGTCCCAGTATGAGGTGCAGTGAAGGACTGGAGATGGCAGCCAGGGCTGGCTGGTCATTCCTTGTGCAGTCCCAGTATGAGATGCAGTGACGGACTGGAGATGGCAGCCAGGGCTGGCCGGTTATTTCCTGTGCAGTCCCAGTATGAGATGCAATGAAGGACGGGAGATTGCAGCCAGGGCTGGATACTAATTTCTTGTGCAGTCCCAGTATGAGATGCAGTGAAGGACTGGAGAGTGCAGCCAGGGCTGGCGAGTCATTTCCCATGCATTCGCAGTATGGGATGCAGTGAAAGACTGGAGATGGCAGCCGGGGCTGGCTGGTCATTTCTTGTGCAGTCCCAGTATGAGATGCAGTGATGCACTGGAGAGTGCTGCCTGGTCTGGGTGGACATTCCTTGTGCAGTCCCACTATGAGATGCAGTGAAGGACTGGAGAGTGCAGCTAGGGCTGGCCGGTGATTTCTTGAGCAGTCCCGGTATGAGATGCAGTGAAGGACTGGAGATTGCAGTCAAGGCTGGCTGGTCATTTCCTGTGCAGTCCCAGTATGAGATGCAGTGAAGGACTGGAGATTGCAGCCAGGGCTGGCTGTTCATTCCTTGTGCAGTCCCAGTATGAGATGCAGTGAAGGATTGGAGACTGCAGCCAGGGCTGGCTATTCATTTCTTGTGCAGTCCCAGTATGATATGCAGTGAAGGACTGGAGAGTGCAGCCGGAGCTGGCCGGTCATTTCCAGTGCAGTCCCAGTATGATATCCTATGAAGGACCGGAGATTGCAGCCAGGGCTGGCTACTCGTTTCTTGTGCAGTCCCAGTATGAGATGCAGTGAAGGACTGGAGAGTGCAGCCAGGGCTGGCGAGTCATTTCCCATGCATTCCCAGTATGGGATGCAGTGAAGGACTGGAGATGGCAGCCGGGGCTGGCTGGCCATTTCTTGTGCAGTCCCAGTATGAGATGCAGTGATGGACTGGAGATGGCAGCCAGGGCTGGTTGGTCATTTCCCATGCAGTCCCAGTATGGGATGCAGTGAAGGACTGGAGAGTGCAGCCAGGTCTGGCCGGTCATTCCTTGTGCAGTCCCAGTATGAGATAGAGTGAAGGACTGGAGATTGCAGTCAGGGCTGGCCAGTCATTTCTTGTGCAGTCCTAGTATGAGATGCAGTGAAGGACTGGAGAGTGCAGCCAGGGCTGGCCGGTCATTTCTTGTGCAGTCCCAGTATGAGATGCAGTGAAGGATTGGAGACTGCAGCCAGGGCTGGCTGTTCATTTCTTGTGCAGTCCCAGTATGAGATTCAGTGAAGGACTGGAGATGGCAGTCAGGACTGGCTAGTCATTTCCCGTGCAGTTCCAGTATGAGATTCAGTGAAGGACTGGAGATTGCAGCCAGGGCTGGCCGGTCATTCCTTGTGCAGTCCCAGTATGAGATGCAGTGAAGGACTGGAGAGTGCAGCCAGGGCTGCCCGGTCATTCCTTGTGCAGTCCCAGTATGAGATACAGTGAAGGACTGGAGATTGCAGTCAGGGCTGGCTGGTCATTTCTTGTGCAGTCCCAGTATGAGATGGAGCGAAGGACCGTAGATTGCAGTACGGGCTGGCCGGTCATTTCTTGTGCAGTCCCAGTATGAGATGCAGTGAAGGACTGGAGGTGGCAGGCAGGGCTGGCCAGTCATTCCTTCTTTAGTCTCAGTATGGGATGTTGTGAAGGACTGGAGATTGCTGCCAGGGCTGGCTGGTCATTCCTTGTGCAGTCCGGGTATGAGATGCAATGAAGGACTGGAGATTGCAGCCAGGACTGGAGATTGCAGCCAGGGCTGGCCAGTCATTTCTTTTGCAGTCCCAGTATGAGATGCAATGAAGGAAGGGGGATTGCAGCCAGGGCTGGCTGGTAATTCCTTGTGCAGTCCCAGTATGAGATACAGTTAAGGACTGGAGAGTGCAGCCAGGGCTGGCCGGTCATTCCTTGTGCAGTCCCAGTATGAGATGCAGTTAAGGACTGGAGAGTGCAGCCAGGGCTGGCCGGTCATTCCTTGTGCAGTCCCAGTATGAGATGCAGTGAAGGACTGGAGATGGCAGCCAGGGCTGGTTGGTCATTCCTTGTGCAGTCCCAGTATGAGATGCAGTGAAATACTGGAGAGTGCTGCCAGGGCTGGCCGGTCATTTTCTGTGCCGTCCCAGTATGAGATGCAGTGAAGGACTGGATATTGCAGCCAGGGCTGGCCGGTCGTTCCTTGTGCAGTCCCAGTATGAGATGCAGTGAAGGACTGGATATTGCAGCCAGGGCTGGCCGGTCGTTCCTTGTGCAGTCCCAGTATGAGATGCAGTGACGGACTGGAGATGGCAGCCAGGGCTGGCTGGTCATTCCTTGTGCAGTCCCAGTATGAGATGCAGTGACGGACTGGAGATGGCAGCCAGGGCTGGCTGGTCATTCCTTGTGCAGTCCCAGTATGAGATGCAGTGACGGACTGGAGATGGCAGCCAGGGCTGGCTGTTCATTCCTTGTGCAGTCCCTGTATGAGAGGCAGTGAAGGATTGGAGACTGCAGACAGGGCTGGCTAGTCATTTCCCGTGCAGTCCACGTATGAGATTCAGTGAAGGACTGGAGATTGCAGCCAGGTCTGGCCGGTCATTCCTTGTGCAATCCCAGTATGAGATGCAGTGAAGGACTGGAGATGGCAGCCAGGGCTGGCCGGTCATTTCCCGTGCAGTCCCAGTATGAGATGCAGTGAAGGACTGGATATTGCAGCCAGGGCTGGCCGGTCGTTCCTTGTGCAGTCCCAGTATGAGATGCAGTGACGGACTGGAGATGGCAGCCAGGGCTGGCTGGTCATTCCTTGTGCAGTCCCAGTATGAGATGCAATGAGGGACTGGAGAAGGCAGCCAGGGCTGGCCGGTTATTTCCTGTGCAGTCCCAGTATGAGATGCAATGAAAGACGGGAGATTGCAGCCAGGGCTGGATACTAATTTCTTGTGCAGTCCCAGTATGATATGCAGTGAAGGACTGGAGAGTGCAGCCAGGGCTGGCCGGTCATTCCTTCTGCAGTCCCAGTATGAGATAGAGTGAAGGACTGGAGATTGCAGTCAGGGCTGGCTGGTCCTTCCTTGTGCAGTCCCAGTATGAGATGCAATGAAGGACTGGATAATGCAGCCAGGACTGGATATTGCAGCCATGGCTGGCCAGTCATTTCTTGTGCAGTCCTAGTATGAGATGCAGTGAAGGACTGTAGGTGGCAGGCAGGGCTGGCCGGTCATTTCTTGTGCAGTCCCAGTATGAGATGCAGTGAAGGACTGGAGAGTGCAGCCAGGGCTGTCCGGTCATTCCTTCTGCAGTCCCAGCATGGGATGTAGTGAAGGACTGGAGATGGCAGCCCGGGCTGGCTGGTCCTTCCTTGTGCAGTCCCAGTATGAGATGCAGTGAAGGACTGGAGAGTGCAGCCAGGGCTGGCCGGTCATTCCTTGTGCAGTCCCAGTATGAGATAGAGTGAAGGACTGGAGATTGCAGTCAGGGCTGGCTGGTCCTTCCTTGTGCAGTCCCAGTATGAGATGCAATGAAGGACTGGATAATGCAGCCAGGACTGGATATTGCAGCCATGACTGGCCAGTCATTTCTTGTGCAGTCCCAGTATGAGATGCAGTGAAGGACTGGAGATTGCAGCCAGGCCTGGCCGGTCATTCCTTGTGCAGTCCCAGTATGAGATGCAGTGAAGGACTGGAGAGTGCAGCCAGGGCTGGCCGGTCATTCCTTGTGCAGTCCCAGTATGAGATGCAGTGAAGGACTGGAGACTGCAGCCAGGGCTGGCCGGTCATTTCTTGTGCAGTTCCAGTATGAGATGCAGTGAAGGACTGGAGATGGCAGCCAGGGCTGGCCGGTCATTTCTTGTGCAGTCCCAGTACGAGATGCACTGAAGGACTGGAGAGTGCAGCCAGGGCTGGCCGGTCATTCCTTGTGCAGTCCCAGTACGAGATACAGTGAAGGACTGGAGATTGAAGCCAGGGCTGGCTGTTCATTCCTTGTGCAGTCCCAGTATGAGATGCAGTGAAGGACTGGAGAGTGCAGCCAGGACTGGCCGGTCATTTCCGGTGCATTCCCAGTATGAGATGCAGTGAAGGACTGGAGATGGCAGCCAGGGGTGGCTGGTCATTTCCTGTGGAGTTCCAGTATGAGATGCAGTGAAGGACTGGAGAGTACAGCCAGGGCTGCCGGTCATTCCTTGTGCAGTCCCAGTATGAGATGCAGTGAAGGACTGGAGAGTGCAGCCTGGGCTGGCCGGTCATTTCCGGTGCAGTCCCAGTATGAGATGCTGTGAAGGACTGGAGATTGCAGCCAGGGCTGGCCTGTCATTCCTTGTGCAGTCCCAGTATGAGATGCAGTGAAGGACTGGAGAGTGCAGCCAGGGCCGGCCGCTCATTTCCCGTGAAGTCCCAGTATGAGATGGAGTGAAGGACTGGAGATTGCAGCCAGGGCCAGCTGGTAATTCCTTGTGCAGTCCCAGTATGGGACGCAGTGAAGGACTGCAGATGGCAGCCGGGGCTGGCTGGTCATTTCCCATGCAGTCCCAGTATGGGATGCAGTGAAGGACTGGAGAGTGCAGCCAGGGCTGTCCGGTCATTCCTTCTGCAGTCCCAGCATGGGATGTAGTGAAGGACTGGAGATTGCAGTCCGGGCTGGCTGGTCATTCCTTGTGCAGTCCCAGTATGAGATGCAATGAAGGACTGGAGAATGCAGCCAGGACTGGAGATTGCAGCCAGGGCTGGTCAGTCATTTCTTGTGCAGTCCCAGTATGAGATGCAGTGAAGGACTGGAGATTGCAGCCAGGGCTGGCCAGTCATTCCTTGTGCAGTCCCAGTATTAGATGCAGTGAAGGACTGGAGAGTGCAGCCTGGGCTGGCCGGTCATTCCTTGTGCAGTCCCAGTATGAGATGCAGTGAAGGACTGGAGACTGCAGCCAGGGCTGGCCGGTCATTTCTTGTGCAGTTCCAGTATGAGATGCAGTGAAGGACTGGAGATGGCAGCCAGGGCTGGCCGGTCATTTCTTGTGCAGTCCCAGTACGAGATGCACTGAAGGACTGGAGAGTGCAGCCAGGGCTGGCCGGTCATTCCTTGTGCAGTCCCAGTACGAGATACAGTGAAGGACTGGAGATTGAAGCCAGGGCTGGCTGTTCATTCCTTGTGCAGTCCCAGTATGAGATGCAGTGAAGGACTGGAGAGTGCAGCCAGGGCTGGCTGGTAATTTCCGGTGCAGTCCCAGTATGAGATGCAGTGAAGGACTGGAGATAGCAGCCAGGGCTGGCTGGTCATTTCCAGTGGAGTTCCAGTATGAGATGCAGTGAAGGACTGGAGAGTGCAGCCAGGGCTGGCCGGTCATTTCCGGTGCAGTCCCAGTATGAGATGCAGTGAAGGACTGGAGATGGCAGCCAGGGCTGGCTGGTCATTCCTTGTGCAGTCCCAGTATGAGATGGAGTGAAATACTGGAGAGTGCAGCCAGGGCTGGCCGGTCATTTCCTGGCAGTCCCAGTATGAGATGCAGTGAAGGACTGGAGATGGCAGCCAGGGCTGGCCGGTCATTCCTTGTGCAGTCCCAGTATGAGATGCAGTGCAGGACTGGAGAGTGCAGCCAGGGCTGGCTGTTCATTCCTTGTGCAGTCCCAGTATGAGAGGCAGTGAAGGATTGGAGACTGCAGACAGGGCTGGCTTGTCATTTCCCGTGCAGTCCACGTATGAGATTCAGTGAAGGACTGGAGATTGCAGCCAGGTCTGGCCGGTCATTCCTTGTGCAATCCCAGGATGAGATGCAGTGAAGGACTGGAGATGGCAGCCAGGGCTGGCCGGTCATTTCCCGTGCAGTCCCAGTATGAGATGCAGTGAAGGACTGGATATTGCAGCCAGGGCTGGCCGGTCGTTCCTTGTGCAGTCCCAGTATGAGATGCAGTGAAGGACTGGAGATGGCAGCCAGGGCTGGCTGGTCATTCCTTGTGCAGTCCCAGTATGAGATGCAGTGACGGACTGGAGATGGCAGCCAGGGCTGGCTGGTCATTTCTTGTGCAGTCTAAGTATGAGATGCAATGAGGGACTGGAGAAGGCAGCCAGGGCTGGCCGGTTATTTCCTGTGCAGTCCCAGTATGAGATGCAATGAAGGACGGGAGATTGCATCCAGGGCTGGATACTAATTTCTTGTGCAGTCCCAGTATGAGATGCAGTGAAGGACTGGAGAGTGCAGCCAGGCCTGGCGAGTCATTTCCCATGCATTCGCAGTATGGGATGCAGTGAAAGACTGGAGATGGCAGCCGGGGCTGGCTGGTCATTTCTTGTGCAGTCCCAGTATGAGATGCAGTGATGCACTGGAGAGTGCTGCCAGGTCTGGGAGGACATTCCTTGTGCAGTCCCACTATGAGATGCAGTGAAGGACTGGAGAGTGCAGATAGGGCTGGCCGGTGATTTCTTGTGCAGTCCCGGTATGAGATGCAGTGAAGGACTGGAGCTTGCAGTCAAGGCTGGCTGGTCATTTCCTGTGCAGTCCCAGTATGAGATGCAGTGAAGGACTGGAGATTGCAGCCAGGTCTGGCCGGTCATTCCTTGTGCAATCCCAGTATGAGATGCAGTGAAGGACTGGAGATGGCAGCCAGGGCTGGCCGGTCATTTCCCGTGCAGTCCCAGTATGAGATGCAGTGAAGGACTGGATATTGCAGCCAGGGCTGGCCGGTCGTTCCTTGTGCAGTCCCAGTATGAGATGCAGTGAAGGACTGGAGATGGCAGCCAGGGCTGGCTGGTCATTTCTTGTGCAGTCCCAGTATGAGATGCAGTGACGCACTGGAGGTGGCAGCCAGGGCTGGCTGGTCATTTCCTGTGAGTCCCAGTATGAGATGCAGTGAGGGACTGGAGATGGCAGCCAGGGCTGGCCGGTTATTTCCTGTGCAGTCCCAGTATGATATCCTATGAAGGACCGGAGATTGCAGCCAGGGCTGGCTACTCGTTTCTTGTGCAGTCCCAGTATGAGATGCAGTGAAGGACTGGAGAGTGCAGCCAGGGCTGGCGAGTCATTTCCCATGCATTCCCAGTATGGGATGCAGTGAAGGAATGGAGATGGCAGCCGGGGCTGGCTGGCCATTTCTTGTGCAGTCCCAGTATGAGATGTAGTGATGGACTGGAGATGGCAGCCAGGGCTGGCTGGTCATTTCCCATGCAGTCCCAGTATGGGATGCAGTGAAGGACTGGAGAGTGCAGCCAGGTCTGGCCGGTCATTCCTTGTGCAGTCCCAGTATGAGATAGAGTGAAGGACTGGAGATTGCAGTCAGGGCTGGCCGGTCATTTCTTGTGCAGTCCTAGTATGAGATGCAGTGAAGGACTGGAGAGTGCAGCCAGGGCTGGCCGGTCATTTCTTGTGCAGTCCCAGTATGAGATGCAGTGAAGGATTGGAGACTGCAGCCAGGGCTGGCTGTTCATTTCTTGTGCAGTCCCAGTATGAGATTCAGTGAAGGACTGGAGATGGCAGTCAGGACTGGCTAGTCATTTCCCGTGCAGTCCCAGTATGAGATTCAGTGAAGGACTGGAGATTGCAGCCAGGGCTGGCCGGTCATTCCTTGTGCAGTCCCAGTATGAGATGCAGTGAAGGACTGGAGAGTGCAGCCAGGGCTGCACGGTCATTCCTTGTGCAGTCCCAGTATGAGATACAGTGAAGGACTGGAGATTGCAGTCAGGGCTGGCTGGTCATTTCTTGTGCAGTCCCAGTATGAGATGGAGCGAAGGACCGTAGATTGCAGTACGGGCTGGCCGGTCATTTCTTGTGCAGTCCCAGTATGAGATGCAGTGAAGGACTGGAGGTGGCAGGCAGGGCTTGCCAGTCATTCCTTCTTTAGTCTCATTATGGGATGTTGTGAAGGACTGGAGATTGCTGCCAGGGCTGGCTGGTCATTCCTTGTGCAGTCCGGGTATGAGATGCAATGAAGGACTGGAGATTGCAGCCAGGACTGGAGATTGCAGCCAGGGCTGGCCAGTCATTTCTTTTGCAGTCCCAGTATGAGATGCAATGAAGGACTGGGGATTGCAGTCAGGGCTGGCTGGTAATTCCTTGTGCAGTCCCAGTATGAGATACAGTTAAGGACTGGAGAGTGCAGCCAGGGCTGGCCGGTCATTCCTTGTGCAGTCCCAGTATGAGATGCAGTTAAGGACTGGAGAGTGCAGCCAGGGCTGGCCGGTCATTCCTTGTGCAGTCCCAGTATGAGATGCAGTGAAGGACTGGAGAGTGTAGCCAGGGCTGGCCGGTCATTCCTTGTGCAGTCCCAGTATGAGATGCAGTGAAGGACTGGAGAAAGCAGCCAGGGCTGGCCGGTCATTTCCGGTGCAGTCCCAGTTTGAGATGCAGTGAAGGACTGGAGATGGCAGCCAGGGCTGGCCGGTCATTCCTTGTGCAGTCCCAGTATGAGATGCAATGAAGGACTGGAGAGTGCAGCCAGGGCTGGCTGTTCATTCCTTGTGCAGTCCCAGCATGAGATGCAGTGAAGGACTGGAGATGGGAGTCAGGGTCGGCCGCTCATTTCCCGTGAAGTCCCAGTATGAGATGGAGTGAAGGACTGGAGATGGCAGCCAGGGCTGGCTGGTCATTCCTTGTGCATTCCCAGTATGAGATGCAGTGAAGGACTGGAGAGTCAGCCAGGGCCGGCCGCTCATTTCCCGTGAAGTCCCAGTATGAGATGGAGTGAAGGACTGGAGATGGCAGCCAGGGCTGGCTGGTCATTTCGTGTGCAGTCCCAGTATGAGATGCAGTGATGGACTGGAGATGGCAGCCAGGGCTGGCTGGTCATTTCCCATGCAGTCCCAGTATGGGATGCAGTGAAGGACTGGAGAGTGCAGCCAGGTCTGGCCGGTCATTCCTTGTGCAGTCCCAGTATGAGATAGAGTGAAGGACTGGAGGTGGCAGGCAGGGCTAGCCGGTCATTTCTTGTGCAGTCCCAGTATGAGATGCAGTGAAGGACTGGAGAGTGCAGCCAGGGCTGGCTGGTCATTTCTTGTGCAGTCCCATTATGAGATGCAGTGAAGGACTGGAGATGGTAGCCGGGTCTGGCCGGTAATTCCTTGTGCAGTCCCAGTATGAGATGCAGTGAAGGACTGGAGATTGCAGCCAAGGCTGGCTGGTCATTTCCTGTGCAGTCCCTGTATGAGATTCAGTGAAGGACTGGAGATTGCATCCAGGTCTGGCCGGTCATTCCTTGTGCAGTCCCAGTATGAGATGCAGTGAAGTATTGGAGACTGCAGCCAGGGCTGGCTGTTCATTTCTTGTGCAGTCCCAGTATGATATGCAGTGAAGGACTGGAGAGTGCAGCCGGGGCTGGCCGGTCATTTCCAGTGCAGTCCCAGTATGAGATGCAGGGAAGGACAGGAGAGTGCAGCCAGGGCTGGCAAGTTATTTCACATGCAGTCCCAGTATGAGATGCAGTGAAGGACTGGAGATGACAGCCAGGGCTGGCTGGTCATTTCTTGTGCAGTCCCAGCATGAGACGCAGTGAAGGACTGGAGATGGCAGCCGGGGCTGGCCGGTAATTCCTTGTGCAGTCCCAGTATGAAATGCAGTGAAGGACAGGAGATGGCAGCCAGGGCTGGCCGGTCATTTCCCGTGCAGTCCCACTATGAGATGCAGTGAAGGACTGGAGAGTGCAGCCAGGGCTGGCTAGTCATTTCCCGTGCAGTCCCAGTATGAGATGCAATGAGGGACTGGAGATGGCAGCCAGGGCTGGCCGGTTATTTCCTGTGCAGTCCCAGTATGATATCCTATGAAGGACCGGAGATTGCAGCCAGGGCTGGCTACTCGTTTCTTGTGCAGTCCCAGTATGAAATGCAGTGAAGGACTGGAGAGTGCAGCCAGGGCTGGCGAGTCATTTCCCATGCATTCCCAGTATGGGATGCAGTGAAGGACTGGAGATGGCAGCCGGGGCTGGCTGGCCATTTCTTGTGCAGTCCCAGTATGAGATGCAGTGATGGACTGGAGATGGCAGCCAGGGCTGGCTGGTCATTTCCCATGCAGTCCCAGTATGGGATGCAGTGAAGGACTGGAGAGTGCAGCCAGGTCTGGCCGGTCATTCCTTGTGCAGTCCCAGTATGAGATAGAGTGAAGGACTGGAGATTGCAGTCAGGGCTGGCTGGTCCTTCCTTGTGCAGTCCCAGTATGAGATGCAATGAAGGACTGGATAATGCAGCCAGGACTGGATATTGCAGCCATGGCTGGCCAGTCATTTTTTGTGCAGTCCCAGTATGAGATGCAGTGAAGGACTGGAGATTGCAGCCAGGCCTGGCCGGTCATTCCTTGTGCAGTCCCAGTATGAGATGCAGTGAAGGACTGGAGAGTGCAGCCAGGGCTGGCCGGTCATTCCTTCTGCAGTCCCAGTATGAGATGCAATGAAGGACTGGATAATGCAGCCAGGACTGGATATTGCAGCCATGGCTGGCCAGTCATTTCTTGTGCAGTCCTAGTATGAGATGCAGTGAAGGACTGTAGGTGGCAGGCAGGGCTGGCCAGTCATTTCTTGTGCAGTCCCAGTATGAGATGCAGTGAAGGACTGGAGAGTGCAGCCAGGGCTGTCCGGTCATTCCTTCTGCAGTCCCAGCATGGGATGTAGTGAAGGACTGGAGATGGCAGCCCGGGCTGGCTGGTCCTTCCTTGTGCAGTCCCAGTATGAGATGCAATGAAGGACTGGATAATGCAGCCAGGACTGGATATTGCAGCCATGGCTGGCCAGTCATTTCTTGTGCAGTCCCAGTATGAGATGCAGTGAAGGACTGGAGATTGCAGCCAGGCCTGGCCGGTCATTCCTTGTGCAGTCCCAGTATGAGATGCAGTGAAGGACTGGAGAGTGCAGCCAGGGCTGGCTGGTCATTCCTTGTGCAGTCCCAGTATGAGATGCAGTGAAGGACTGGAGACTGCAGCCAGGGCTGGCCGGTCATTTCTTGTGCAGTTCCAGTATGAGATGCAGTGAAGGACTGGAGATGGCAGCCAGGGCTGGCCGGTCATTTCTTGTGCAGTCCCAGTACGAGATGCACTGAAGGACTGGAGAGTGCAGCCAGGGCTGGCCGGTCATTCCTTGTGCAGTCCCAGTACGAGATACAGTGAAGGACTGGAGATTGAAGCCAGGGCTGGCTGTTCATTCCTTGTGCAGTCCCAGTATGAGATGCAGTGAAGGACTGGAGAGTGCAGCCAGGACTGGCCGGTCATTTCCGGTGCAGTCCCAGTATGAGATGCAGTGAAGGACTGGAGATGGCAGCCAGGGGTGGCTGGTCATTTCCTGTGGAGTTCCAGTATGAGATGCAGTGAAGGACTGGAGAGTTCAGCCAGGACTGCCGGTCATTCCTTGTGCAGTCCCAGTATGAGATGCAGTGAAGGACTGAAGAGTGCAGCCTGGGCTGGCCAGTCATTTCCGGTGCAGTCCCAGTATGAGATGCAGTGAAGGACTGGAGATGGCAGCCAGGGCTGGCTGGTCATTTTTTGTGCAGTCCCAGTATGAGATGCAGTGAAGGACTGGAGAGTGCAGCCAGGGACGGCCGCTCATTTCCCGTGAAGTCCCAGTATGAGATGGAGTGAAGGACTGGAGATTGCAGCCAGGGCCAGCTGGTAATTCCTTGTGCAGTCCCAGTATGGGATGCAGTGAAGGACTGCAGATGGCAGCCGGGGCTGGCTGGTCATTTCGTGTGTAGTCCCAGTATGAGATGCAGTGATGGACTGGAGATGGCAGCCAGGGCTGGCTGGTCATTTCCCATGCAGTCCCAGTATGGGATGCAGGGAAGGACTGGAGAGTGCAGCCAGGTCTGGCCGGTCATTCCTTGTGCAGTCCCAGTATGAGATGCAGTGAAGGACTGGAGAGTGCAGCCAGGTCTGGCCGGTCATTCCTTGTGCAGTCCCAGTATGAGATGCAGTGAAGGACTGGAGGTGGCAGGCAGGGCTGGCCGGTCATTTCTTGTGCAGTCCCAGTATGAGATGCAGTGAAGGACTGGAGAGTGCAGCCAGGGCTGTCCGGTCATTCCTTCTGCAGTCCCAGCATGGGATGTAGTGAAGGACTGGAGATTGCAGTCCCGGCTGGCTGGTCATTCCTTGTGCAGTCCCAGTATGAGATGCAATGAAGGACTGGAGAATGCAGCCAGGACTGGAGATTGCAGCCAGGGCTGGTCAGTCATTTCTTGTGCAGTCCCAGTATGAGATGCAGTGAAGGACTGGAGATTGCAGCCAGGGCTGGCCAGTCATTCCTTGTGCAGTCCCAGTCTGAGATGCAGTGAAGGACTGGAGAGTGCAGCCTGGGCTGGCCGGTCATTCCTTGTGCAGTCCCAGTATGAGATGCAGTGAAGGACTGGAGACTGCAGCCAGGGCTGGCCGGTCATTTCTTGTGCAGTTCCAGTATGAGATGCAGTGAAGGACTGGAGATGGCAGCCAGGGCTGGCCGGTCATTTCTTGTGCAGTCCCAGTACGAGATGCACTGAAGGACTGGAGAGTGCAGCCAGGGCTGGCCGGTCATTCCTTGTGCAGTCCCAGTACGAGATACAGTGAAGGACTGGAGATTGAAGCCAGGGCTGGCTGTTCATTCCTTGTGCAGTCCCAGTATGAGATGCAGTGAAGGACTGGAGAGTGCAGCCAGGGCTGGCCGGTAATTTCCGGTGCAGTCCCAGTATGAGATGCAGTGAAGGACTGGAGATAGCAGCCAGGGCTGGCTGGTCATTTCCTGTGGAGTTCCAGTATGAGATGCAGTGAAGGACTGGAGAGTGCAGCCAGGGCTGGCCGGTCATTTCCGGTGCAGTCCCAGTATGAGATGCAGTGAAGGACTGGAGATGGCAGCCAGGGCTGGCTGGTCATTCCTTGTGCAGTCCCAGTATGAGATGCAGTGAAATACTGGAGAGTGCAGCCAGGGCTGGCCGGTCATTTCCTGTGCAGTCCCAGTATGAGATGCAGTGAAGGACTGGAGAGTGCAGCCAGGGCTGTCCGGTCATTCCTTCTGCAGTCCCAGCATGGGATGTAGTGAAGGACTGGAGATGGCAGCCCGGGCTGGCTGGTCCTTCCTTGTGCAGTCCCAGTATGAGATGCAATGAAGGACTGGATAATGCAGCCAGGACTGGATATTGCAGCCATGGCTGGCCAGTCATTTCTTGTGCAGTCCCAGTATGAGATGCAGTGAAGGACTGGAGATTGCAGCCAGGCCTGGCCGGTCATTCCTTGTGCAGTCCCAGTATGAGATGCAGTGAAGGACTGGAGAGTGCAGCCAGGGCTGGCTGGTCATTCCTTGTGCAGTCCCAGTATGAGATGCAGTGAAGGACTGGAGACTGCAGCCAGGGCTGGCCGGTCATTTCTTGTGCAGTTCCAGTATGAGATGCAGTGAAGGACTGGAGATGGCAGCCAGGGCTGGCCGGTCATTTCTTGTGCAGTCCCAGTACGAGATGCACTGAAGGACTGGAGAGTGCAGCCAGGGCTGGCCGGTCATTCCTTGTGCAGTCCCAGTACGAGATACAGTGAAGGACTGGAGATTGAAGCCAGGGCTGGCTGTTCATTCCTTGTGCAGTCCCAGTATGAGATGCAGTGAAGGACTGGAGAGTGCAGCCAGGACTGGCCGGTCATTTCCGGTGCAGTCCCAGTATGAGATGCAGTGAAGGACTGGAGATGGCAGCCAGGGGTGGCTGGTCATTTCCTGTGGAGTTCCAGTATGAGATGCAGTGAAGGACTGGAGAGTTCAGCCAGGACTGCCGGTCATTCCTTGTGCAGTCCCAGTATGAGATGCAGTGAAGGACTGGAGAGTGCAGCCTGGGCTGGCCAGTCATTTCCGGTGCAGTCCCAGTATGAGATGCAGTGAAGGACTGGAGATGGCAGCCAGGGCTGGCTGGTCATTTTTTGTGCAGTCCCAGTATGAGATGCAGTGAAGGACTGGAGAGTGCAGCCAGGGACGGCCGCTCATTTCCCGTGAAGTCCCAGTATGAGATGGAGTGAAGGACTGGAGATTGCAGCCAGGGCCAGCTGGTAATTCCTTGTGCAGTCCCAGTATGGGATGCAGTGAAGGACTGCAGATGGCAGCCGGGGCTGGCTGGTCATTTCGTGTGTAGTCCCAGTATGAGATGCAGTGATGGACTGGAGATGGCAGCCAGGGCTGGCTGGTCATTTCCCATGCAGTCCCAGTATGGGATGCAGGGAAGGACTGGAGAGTGCAGCCAGGTCTGGCCGGTCATTCCTTGTGCAGTCCCAGTATGAGATGCAGTGAAGGACTGGAGAGTGCAGCCAGGTCTGGCCGGTCATTCCTTGTGCAGTCCCAGTATGAGATGCAGTGAAGGACTGGAGGTGGCAGGCAGGGCTGGCCGGTCATTTCTTGTGCAGTCCCAGTATGAGATGCAGTGAAGGACTGGAGAGTGCAGCCAGGGCTGTCCGGTCATTCCTTCTGCAGTCCCAGCATGGGATGTAGTGAAGGACTGGAGATTGCAGTCCCGGCTGGCTGGTCATTCCTTGTGCAGTCCCAGTATGAGATGCAATGAAGGACTGGAGAATGCAGCCAGGACTGGAGATTGCAGCCAGGGCTGGTCAGTCATTTCTTGTGCAGTCCCAGTATGAGATGCAGTGAAGGACTGGAGATTGCAGCCAGGGCTGGCCAGTCATTCCTTGTGCAGTCCCAGTCTGAGATGCAGTGAAGGACTGGAGAGTGCAGCCTGGGCTGGCCGGTCATTCCTTGTGCAGTCCCAGTATGAGATGCAGTGAAGGACTGGAGACTGCAGCCAGGGCTGGCCGGTCATTTCTTGTGCAGTTCCAGTATGAGATGCAGTGAAGGACTGGAGATGGCAGCCAGGGCTGGCCGGTCATTTCTTGTGCAGTCCCAGTACGAGATGCACTGAAGGACTGGAGAGTGCAGCCAGGGCTGGCCGGTCATTCCTTGTGCAGTCCCAGTACGAGATACAGTGAAGGACTGGAGATTGAAGCCAGGGCTGGCTGTTCATTCCTTGTGCAGTCCCAGTATGAGATGCAGTGAAGGACTGGAGAGTGCAGCCAGGGCTGGCCGGTAATTTCCGGTGCAGTCCCAGTATGAGATGCAGTGAAGGACTGGAGATAGCAGCCAGGGCTGGCTGGTCATTTCCTGTGGAGTTCCAGTATGAGATGCAGTGAAGGACTGGAGAGTGCAGCCAGGGCTGGCCGGTCATTTCCGGTGCAGTCCCAGTATGAGATGCAGTGAAGGACTGGAGATGGCAGCCAGGGCTGGCTGGTCATTCCTTGTGCAGTCCCAGTATGAGATGCAGTGAAATACTGGAGAGTGCAGCCAGGGCTGGCCGGTCATTTCCTGTGCAGTCCCAGTATGAGATGCAGTGAAGGACTGGAGATGGCAGCCAGGGCTGGCCGGTCATTCCTTGTGCAGTCCCAGTATGAGATGCAGTGAAGGACTGGAGAGTGCAGCCAGGGCTGGCTGTTCATTCCTTGTGCAGTCCCAGTATGAGAGGCAGTGAAGGATTGGAGACTGCAGACAGGGCTGGCTAGTCATTTCCCGTGCAGTCCACGTATGAGATTCAGTGAAGGACTGGAGATTGCAGCCAGGTCTGGCCGGTCATTCCTTGTGCAATCCCAGTATGAGATGCAGTGAAGGACTGGAGATGGCAGCCAGGGCTGGCCGGTCATTTCCTGTGCAGTCCCAGTATGAGATGCAGTGAAGGACTGGATATTGCAGCCAGGGCTGGCCGGTCGTTCCTTGTGCAGTCCCAGTATGAGATGCAGTGAAGGACTGGAGATGGCAGCCAGGGCTGGCTGGTCATTCCTTGTGCAGTCCCAGTATGAGATGCAGTGATGGACTGGAGATGGCAGCCAGGGCTGGCTGGTCATTTCTTGTGCAGTCTAAGTATGAGATGCAATGAGGGACTGGAGAAGGCAGCCAGGGCTGGCCGGTTATTTCCTGTGCAGTCCCAGTATGAGATGCAATGAAGGACGGGAGATTGCAGCCAGGGCTGGATACTAATTTCTTGTGCAGTCCCAGTATGAGATGCAGTGAAGGACTGGAGAGTGCAGCCAGGGCTGGCGAGTCATTTCTCATGCATTCGCAGTATGGGATGCAGTGAAAGACTGGAGATGGCAGCCGGAGCTGGCTGGTCATTTCTTGTGCAGTCCCAGTATGAGATGCAGTGATGCACTGGAGAGTGCTGCCAGGTCTGGGCGGACATTCCTTGTGCAGTCCCACTATGAGATGCAGTGAAGGGCTGGAGAGTGCAGCTAGGGCTGGCCGGTGATTTCTTGTGCAGTCCCGGTATGAGATGCAGTGAAGGACTGGAGATTGCAGTCAAGGATGGCTGGTCATTTCCTGTGCAGTCCCAGTATGAGATGCAGTGAAGGACTGGAGATTGCAGCCAGGTCTGGCCGGTCATTCCTTGTGCAATCCCAGTATGAGATGCAGTGAAGGTCTGGAGATGGCAGCCAGGGCTGGCCGGTCATTTCCCGTGCAGTCCCAGTATGAGATGCAGTGAAGGACTGGATATTGCAGCCAGGGCTGGCCGGCCGTTCCTTGTGCAGTCCCAGTATGAGATGCAGTGAAGGACTGGAGATGGCAGCCAGGGCTGGCTGGTCATTCCTTGTGCAGTCCCAGTATGAGATGCAGTGACGGACTGGAGATGGCAGCCAGGGCTGGCTGGTCATTTCTTGTGCAGTCTAAGTATGAGATGCAATGAGGGACTGGAGAAGGCAGCCAGGGCTGGCCGGTTATTTCCTGTGCAGTCCCAGTATGAGATGCAATGAAGGACGGGAGATTGCAGCCAGGGCTGGATACTAATTTCTTGTGCAGTCCCAGTATGAGATGCAGTGAAGGACTGGAGAGTGCAGCCAGGGCTGGCGAGTCATTTCCCATGCATTCGCAGTATGGGATGCAGTGAAAGACTGGAGATGGCAGCCGGGGCTGGCTGGTCATTTCTTGTGCAGTCCCAGTATGAGATGCAGTGATGCACTGGAGAGTGCTGCCTGGTCTGGGTGGACATTCCTTGTGCAGTCCCACTATGAGATGCAGTGAAGGACTGGAGAGTGCAGCTAGGGCTGGCCGGTGATTTCTTGTGCAGTCCCGGTATGAGATGCAGTGAAGGACTGGAGATTGCAGTCAAGGCTGGCTGGTCATTTCCTGTGCAGTCCCAGTATGAGATGCAGTGAAGGACTGGAGATTGCAGCCAGGGCTGGCTGTTCATTCCTTGTGCAGTCCCAGTATGAGATGCAGTGAAGGATTGGAGACTGCAGCCAGGGCTGGCTATTCATTTCTTGTGCAGTCCCAGTATGATATGCAGTGAAGGACTGGAGAGTGCAGCCGGAGCTGGCCGGTCATTTCCAGTGCAGTCCCAATATGAGATGCAGTGAAGGACAGGAGAGTGCAGCCAGGGCTGGCAAGTTATTTCACATGCAGTCCCAGTATGAGATGCAGTGACGCACTGGAGGTGGCAGCCAGGGCTGGCTGGTCATTTCCTGTGCAGTCCCACTATGAGATGCAGTGAGGGGCTGGAGATGGCAGCCAGGGCTGGCCGGTTATTTCCTGTGCAGTCCCAGTATGATATCCTATGAAGGACCGGAGATTGCAGCCAGGGCTGGCTACTCGTTTCTTGTGCAGTCCCAGTATGAGATGCATTGAAGGACTGGAGAGTGCAGCCAGGGCTGGCGAGTCATTTCCCATGCATTCCCAGTATGGGATGCAGTGAAGGACTGGAGATGGCAGCCGGGGCTGGCTGGCCATTTCTTGTGCAGTCCCAGTATGAGATGCAGTGATGGACTGGAGATGGCAGCCAGGGCTGGCTGGTCATTTCCCATGCAGTCCCAGTATGGGATGCAGTGAAGGACTGGAGAGTGCAGCCAGGTCTGGCCGGTCATTCCTTGTGCAGTCCCAGTATGAGATAGAGTGAAGGACTGGAGATTGCAGTCAGGGCTGGCCGGTCATTTCTTGTGCAGTCCTAGTATGAGATGCAGTGAAGGACTGGAGAGTGCAGCCAGGGCTGGCCGGTCATTTCTTGTGCAGTCCCAGTATGAGATGCAGTGAAGGATTGGAGACTGCAGCCAGGGCTGGCTGTTCATTTCTTGTGCAGTCCCAGTATGAGATTCAGTGAAGGACTGGAGATGGCAGTCAGGACTGGCTAGTCATTTCCCGTGCAGTTCCAGTATGAGATTCAGTGAAGGACTGGAGATTGCAGCCAGGGCTGGCCGGTCATTCCTTGTGCAGTCCCAGTATGAGATGCAGTGAAGGACTGGAGAGTGCAGCCAGGGCTGCCCGGTCATTCCTTGTGCAGTCCCAGTATGAGATACAGTGAAGGACTGGAGATTGCAGTCAGGGCTGGCTGGTCATTTCTTGTGCAGTCCCAGTATGAGATGGAGCGAAGGACCGTAGATTGCAGTACGGGCTGGCCGGTCATTTCTTGTGCAGTCCCAGTATGAGATGCAGTGAAGGACTGGAGGTGGCAGGCAGGGCTGGCCAGTCATTCCTTCTTTAGTCTCAGTATGGGATGTTGTGAAGGACTGGAGATTGCTGCCAGGGCTGGCTGGTCATTCCTTGTGCAGTCCGGGTATGAGATGCAATGAAGGACTGGAGATTGCAGCCAGGACTGGAGATTGCAGCCAGGGCTGGCCAGTCATTTCTTTTGCAGTCCCAGTATGAGATGCAATGAAGGAAGGGGGATTGCAGCCAGGGCTGGCTGGTAATTCCTTGTGCAGTCCCAGTATGAGATGCAGTTAAGGACTGGAGAGTGCAGCCAGGGCTGGCCGGTCATTCCTTGTGCAGTCCCAGTATGAGATGCAGTGAAGGACTGGAGATGTCAGCCAGGGCTGGTTGGTCATTCCTTGTGCAGTCCCAGTATGAGATGCAGTGAAATACTGGAGAGTGCTGCCAGGGCTGGCCGGTCATTTTCTGTGCCGTCCCAGTATGAGATGCAGTGAAGGACTGGAGATGGCAGCCAGGGCTGGCCGGTCATTCCTTGTGCAGTCCCAGTATGAGATGCAGTGAAGGACTGGAGAGTGCAGCCAGGGCTGGCTGTTCATTCCTTGTGCAGTCCCTGTATGAGAGGCAGTGAAGGATTGGAGACTGCAGACAGGGCTGGCTAGTCATTTCCCGTGCAGTCCACGTATGAGATTCAGTGAAGGACTGGAGATTGCAGCCAGGTCTGGCCGGTCATTCCTTGTGCAATCCCAGTATGAGATGCAGTGAAGGACTGGAGATGGCAGCCAGGGCTGGCCGGTCATTTCCCGTGCAGTCCCAGTATGAGATGCAGTGAAGGACTGGATATTGCAGCCAGGGCTGGCCGGTCGTTCCTTGTGCAGTCCAAGTATGAGATGCAGTGAAGGACTGGAGATGGCAGCCAGGGCTGGCTGGTCATTCCTTGTGCAGTCCCAGTATGAGATGCAGTGACGGACTGGAGATGGCAGCCAGGGCTGGCTGGTCATTTCTTGTGCAGTCTAAGTATGAGATGCAATGAGGGACTGGAGAAGGCAGCCAGGGCTGGCCGGTTATTTCCTGTGCAGTCCCAGTATGAGATGCAATGAAAGACGGGAGATTGCAGCCAGGGCTGGATACTAATTTCTTGTGCAGTCCCAGTATGATATGCAGTGAAGGACTGGAGAGTGCAGCCAGGGCTGGCCGGTCATTCCTTCTGCAGTCCCAGTATGAGATAGAGTGAAGGACTGGAGATTGCAGTCAGGGCTGGCTGGTCCTTCCTTGTGCAGTCCCAGTATGAGATGCAATGAAGGACTGGATAATGCAGCCAGGACTGGATATTGCAGCCATGGCTGGCCAGTCATTTCTTGTGCAGTCCTAGTATGAGATGCAGTGAAGGACTGTAGGTGGCAGGCAGGGCTGGCCGGTCATTTCTTGTGCAGTCCCAGTATGAGATGCAGTGAAGGACTGGAGAGTGCAGCCAGGGCTGTCCGGTCATTCCTTCTGCAGTCCCAGCATGGGATGTAGTGAAGGACTGGAGATGGCAGCCCGGGCTGGCTGGTTCTTCCTTGTGCAGTCCCAGTATGAGATGCAATGAAGGACTGGATAATGCAGCCAGGACTGGATATTGCAGCCATGGCTGGCCAGTCATTTCTTGTGCAGTCCCAGTATGAGATGCAGTGAAGGACTGGAGATTGCAGCCAGGCCTGGCCGGTCATTCCTTGTGCAGTCCCAGTATGAGATGCAGTGAAGGACTGGAGAGTGCAGCCAGGGCTCGCCGGTCATTCCTTGTGCAGTCCCAGTATGAGATGCAGTGAAGGACTGGAGACTGCAGCCAGGGCTGGCCGGTCATTTCTTGTGCAGTTCCAGTATGAGATGCAGTGAAGGACTGGAGATGGCAGCCAGGGCTGGCCGGTCATTTCTTGTGCAGTCCCAGTACGAGATGCACTGAAGGACTGGAGAGTGCAGCCAGGGCTGGCCGGTCATTCCTTGTGCAGTCCCAGTACGAGATACAGTGAAGGACTGGAGATTGAAGCCAGGGCTGGCTGTTCATTCCTTGTGCAGTCCCAGTATGAGATGCAGTGAAGGACTGGAGAGTGCAGCCAGGACTGGCCGGTCATTTCCGGTGCAGTCCCAGTATGAGATGCAGTGAAGGACTGGAGATGGCAGCCAGGGGTGGCTGGTCATTTCCTGTGGAGTTCCAGTATGAGATGCAGAGAAGGACTGGAGAGTACAGCCAGGGCTGCCGGTCATTCCTTGTGCAGTCCCTGTATGAGATGCAGTGAAGGACTGGAGAGTGCAGCCTGGGCTGGCCGGTCATTTCCGGTGCAGTCCCAGTATGAGATGCTGTGAAGGACTGGAGATGGCAGCCAGGGCTGGCTGGTCATTTCTTGTGCAGTCCCAGTATGAGATGCAGTGAAGGACTGGAGAGTGCAGCCAGGGCCGGCCGCTCATTTCCCGTGAAGTCCCAGTATGAGATGGAGTGAAGGACTGGAGATTGCAGCCAGGGCCAGCTGGTAATTCCTTGTGCAGTCCCAGTATGGGACGCAGTGAAGGACTGCAGATGGCAGCCGGGGCTGGCTGGTCATTTCGTGTGTAGTCCCAGTATGAGATGCAGTGATGGACTGGAGATGGCAGCCAGGGCTGGCCGGTCATTCCTTGTGCAGTCATAGTATGAGATGCAGTGAAGGACTGGAGAGTGCAGCCAAGGCTGGCCGGTCATTTCCGGTGCAGTCCCAGTATGAGATGCAGTGAAGGACTGGAGATGGCAGCCAGGGCTGTCCGGTCATTCCTTCTGCAGTCCCAGCATGGGATGTAGTGAAGGACTGGAGAGTGCAGCCAGGGCTGGCTGGTCATTCCTTGTGCAGTCCCAGTATGAGATGCAATGAAGGACTGGAGAATGCAGCCAGGACTGGAGATTGCAGCCAGGGCTGGTCAGTCATTTCTTGTGCAGTCCCAGTATGAGATGCAGTGAAGGACTGGAGATTGCGGCCAGGGCTGGCCAGTCATTCCTTGTGCAGTCCCAGTATGAGATGCAGTGAAGGACTGGAGAGTGCAGCCTGGGCTGGTCGGTCATTCCTTGTGCAGTCCCAGTATGAGATGCAGTGAAGGACTGGAGACTGCAGCCAGGGCTGGCCGGTCATTTCTTGTGCAGTTCCAGTATGAGATGCAGTGAAGGACTGGAGATGGCAGCCAGGGCTGGCCGGTCATTTCTTGTGCAGTCCCAGTACGAGATGCACTGAAGGACTGGAGAGTGCAGCCAGGGCTGGCCGGTCATTCCTTGTGCAGTCCCAGTACGAGATACAGTGAAGGACTGGAGATTGAAGCCAGGGCTGGCTGTTCATTCCTTGTGCAGTCCCAGTATGAGATGCAGTGAAGGACTGGAGAGTGCAGCCAGGGCTGGCCGGTAATTTCCGGTGCAGTCCCAGTATGAGATGCAGTGAAGGACTGGAGATAGCAGCCAGGGCTGGCTGGTCATTTCCAGTGGAGTTCCAGTATGAGATGCAGTGAAGGACTGGAGAGTGCAGCCAGGGCTGGCCGGTCATTTCCGGTGCAGTCCCAGTATGAGATGCAGTGAAGGACTGGAGATGGCAGCCAGGGCTGGCTGGTCATTCCTTGTGCAGTCCCAGTATGAGATAGAGTGAAATACTGGAGAGTGCAGCCAGGGCTGGCCGGTCATTTCCTGGCAGTCCCAGTATGAGATGCAGTGAAGGACTGGAGATGGCAGCCAGGGCTGGCCGGTCATTCCTTGTGCAGTCCCAGTATGAGATGCAGTGCAGGACTGGAGAGTGCAGCCAGGGCTGGCTGTTCATTCCTTGTGCAGTCCCAGTATGAGAGGCAGTGAAGGATTGGAGACTGCAGACAGGGCTGGCTTGTCATTTCCCGTGCAGTCCACGTATGAGATTCAGTGAAGGACTGGAGATTGCAGCCAGGTCTGGCCGGTCATTCCTTGTGCAATCCCAGGATGAGATGCAGTGAAGGACTGGAGATGGCAGCCAGGGCTGGCCGGTCATTTCCCGTGCAGTCCCAGTATGAGATGCAGTGAAGGACTGGATATTGCAGCCAGGGCTGGCCGGTCGTTCCTTGTGCAGTCCCAGTATGAGATGCAGTGAAGGACTGGAGATGGCAGCCAGGGCTGGCTGGTCATTCCTTGTGCAGTCCCAGTATGAGATGCAGTGACGGACTGGAGATGGCAGCCAGGGCTGGCTGGTCATTTCTTGTGCAGTCTAAGTATGAGATACAATGAGGGACTGGAGAAGGCAGCCAGGGCTGGCCGGTTATTTCCTGTGCAGTCCCAGTATGAGATGCAATGAAGGACGGGAGATTGCATCCAGGGCTGGATACTAATTTCTTGTGCAGTCCCAGTATGAGATGCAGTGAAGGACTGGAGAGTGCAGCCAGGGCTGGCGAGTCATTTCCCATGCATTCGCAGTATGGGATGCAGTGAAAGACTGGAGATGGCAGCCGGGGCTGGCTGGTCATTTCTTGTGCAGTCCCAGTATGAGATGCAGTGATGCACTGGAGAGTGCTGCCAGGTCTGGGAGGACATTCCTTGTGCAGTCCCACTATGAGATGCAGTGAAGGACTGGAGAGTGCAGATAGGGCTGGCCGGTTATTTCTTGTGCAGTCCCGGTATGAGATGCAGTGAAGGACTGGAGCTTGCAGTCAAGGCTGGCTGGTCATTTCCTGTGCAGTCCCAGTATGAGATGCAGTGAAGGACTGGAGATTGCAGCCAGGTCTGGCCGGTCATTCCTTGTGCAATCCCAGTATGAGATGCAGTGAAGGACTGGAGATGGCAGCCAGGGCTGGCCGGTCATTTCCCGTGCAGTCCAAGTATGAGATGCAGTGAAGGACTGGATATTGCAGCCAGGGCTGGCCGGTCGTTCCTTGTGCAGTCCCAGTATGAGATGCAGTGAAGGACTGGAGATGGCAGCCAGGGCTGGCTGGTCATTTCTTGTGCAGTCTAAGTATGAGATGCAATGAGGGACTGGAGAAGGCAGCCAGGGCTGGCCGGTTATTTCCTGTGCAGTCCCAGTATGAGATGCAATGAAGGACGGGAGATTGCAGCCAGGGCTGGATACTAATTTCTTGTGCAGTCCCAGTATGAGATGCAGTGAAGGACTGGAGAGTGCAACCAGGGCTGGCGAGTCATTTCCCATGCATTCGCAGTATGGGATGCAGTGAAAGACTGGAGATGGCAGCCGGGGCTGGCTGGCCATTTCTTGTGCAGTCCCAGTATGAGATGCAGTGATGCACTGGAGAGTGCTGCCAGGTCTGGGCGGACATTCCTTGTGCAGTCCCACTATGAGATGCAGTGAAGGACTGGAGAGTGCAGCTAGGGCTGGCCGGTCATTTCTTGTGCAGTCCCAGTATGAGATGCAGTGAAGGACTGGAGAGTGCAGCCAGGGCTGTCCGGTCATTCCTTCTGCAGTCCCAGCATGGGATGTAGTGAAGGACTGGAGATGGCAGCCCGGGCTGGCTGGTCCTTCCTTGTGCAGTCCCAGTATGAGATGCAATGAAGGACTGGATAATGCAGCCAGGACTGGATATTGCAGCCATGGCTGGCCAGTCATTTCTTGTGCAGTCCCAGTATGAGATGCAGTGAAGGACTGGAGATTGCAGCCAGGCCTGGCCGGTCATTCCTTGTGCAGTCCCAGTATGAGATGCAGTGAAGGACTGGAGAGTGCAGCCAGGGCTGGCCGGTCATTCCTTGCGCAGTCCCAGTATGAGATGCAGTGAAGGACTGGAGACTGCAGCCAGGGCTGGCCGGTCATTTCTTGTGCAGTTCCAGTATGAGATGCAGTGAAGGACTGGAGATGGCAGCCAGGGCTGGCCGGTCATTTCTTGTGCAGTCCCAGTACGAGATGCACTGAAGGACTGGAGAGTGCAGCCAGGGCTGGCCGGTCATTCCTTGTGCAGTCCCAGTACGAGATACAGTGAAGGACTGGAGATTGAAGCCAGGGCTGGCTGTTCATTCCTTGTGCAGTCCCAGTATGAGATGCAGTGAAGGACTGGAGAGTGCAGCCAGGACTGGCCGGTCATTTCCGGTGCAGTCCCAGTATGAGATGCAGTGAAGGACTGGAGATGGCAGCCAGGGGTGGCTGGTCATTTCCTGTGGAGTTCCAGTATGAGATGCAGTGAAGGACTGGAGAGTTCAGCCAGGACTGCCGGTCATTCCTTGTGCAGTCCCAGTATGAGATGCAGTGAAGGACTGGAGAGTGCAGCCTGGGCTGGCCGGTCATTTCCGGTGCAGTCCCAGTATGAGATGCAGTGAAGGACTGGAGATGGCAGCCAGGGCTGGCTGGTCATTTCTTGTGCAGTCCCAGTATGAGATGCAGTGAAGGACTGGAGAGTGCAGCCAGGGACGGCCGCTCATTTCCCGTGAAGTCCCAGTATGAGATGGAGTGAAGGACTGGAGATTGCAGCCAGGGCCAGCTGGTCATTTCCCATGCAGTCCCAGTATGGGATGCAGGGAAGGACTGGAGAGTGCAGCCAGGTCTGGCCGGTCATTCCTTGTGCAGTCCCAGTATGAGATGCAGTGAAGGACTGGAGGTGGCAGGCAGGGCTGGCCGGTCATTTCTTGTGCAGTCCCAGTATGAGATGCAGTGAAGGACTGGAGAGTGCAGCCAGGGCTGTCCGGTCATTCCTTCTGCAGTCCCAGCATGGGATGTAGTGAAGGACTGGAGATTGCAGTCCGGGCTGGCTGGTCATTCCTTGTGCAGTCCCAGTATGAGATGCAATGAAGGACTGGAGAATGCAGCCATTACTGGAGATTGCAGCCAGGGCTGGTCAGTCATTTCTTGTGCAGTCCCAGTATGAGATGCAGTGAAGGACTGGAGATTGCAGCCAGGGCTGGCCAGTCATTCCTTGTGCAGTCCCAGTCTGAGATGCAGTGAAGGACTGGAGAGTGCAGCCTGGGCTGGCCGGTCATTCCTTGTGCAGTCCCAGTATGAGATGCAGTGAAGGACTGGAGACTGCAGCCAGGGCTGGCCGGTCATTTCTTGTGCAGTTCCAGTATGAGATGCAGTGAAGGACTGGAGATGGCAGCCAGGGCCGGCCGGTCATTTCTTGTGCAGTCCCAGTACGAGATGCACTGAAGGACTGGAGAGTGCAGCCAGGGCTGGCCGGTCATTCCTTGTGCAGTCCCAGTACGAGATACAGTGAAGGACTGGAGATTGAAGCCAGGGCTGGCTGTTCATTCCTTGTGCAGTCCCAGTATGAGATGCAGTGAAGGACTGGAGAGTGCAGCCAGGGCTGGCCGGTAATTTCCGGTGCAGTCCCAGTATGAGATGCAGTGAAGGACTGGAGATAGCAGCCAGGGCTGGCTGGTCATTTCCTGTGGAGTTCCAGTATGAGATGCAGTGAAGGACTGGAGAGTGCAGCCAGGGCTGGCCGGTCATTTCCGGTGCAGTCCCAGTATGAGATGCAGTGAAGGACTGGAGATGGCAGCCAGGGCTGGCTGGTCATTCCTTGTGCAGTCCCAGTATGAGATGCAGTGAAATACTGGAGAGTGCAGCCAGGGCTGGCCGGTCATTTCCTGTGCAGTCCCAGTATGAGATGCAGTGAAGGACTGGAGATGGCAGCCAGGGCTGGCCGGTCATTCCTTGTGCAGTCCCAGTATGAGATGCAGTGAAGGACTGGAGAGTGCAGCCAGGGCTGGCTGTTCATTCCTTGTGCAGTCCCAGTATGAGAGGCAGTGAAGGATTGGAGACTGCAGACAGGGCTGGCTAGTCATTTCCCGTGCAGTCTACGTATGAGATTCAGTGAAGGACTGGAGATTGCAGCCAGGTCTGGCCGGTCATTCCTTGTGCAATCCCAGTATGAGATGCAGTGAAGGACTGGAGATGGCAGCCAGGGCTGGCCGGTCATTTCCCGTGCAGTCCCAGTATGAGATGCAGTGAAGGACTGGATATTGCAGCCAGGGCTGGCCGGTCGTTCCTTGTGCAGTCCCAGTATGAGATGCAGTGAAGGACTGGAGATGGCAGCCAGGGCTGGCTGGTCATTCCTTGTGCAGTCCCAGTATGAGATGCAGTGATGGACTGGAGATGGCAGCCAGGGCTGGCTGGTCATTTCCTGTGCAGTCCCAGTATGAGATGCAATGAAGGACGGGAGATTGCAGCCAGGGCTGGATACTAATTTCTTGTGCAGTCCCAGTATGAGATGCAGTGAAGGACTGGAGAGTGCAGCCAGGGCTGGCGAGTCATTTCTCATGCATTCGCAGTATGGGATGCAGTGAAAGACTGGAGATGGCAGCCGGGGCTGGCTGGTCATTTCTTGTGCAGTCCCAGTATGAGATGCAGTGATGCACTGGAGAGTGCTGCCAGGTCTGGGCGGACATTCCTTGTGCAGTCCCAATATGAGATGCAGTGAAGGACTGGAGAGTGCAGCTAGGGCTGGCCGGTGATTTCTTGTGCAGTCCCGGTATGAGATGCAGTGAAGGACTGGAGATTGCAGTCAAGGCTGGCTGGTCATTTCCTGTGCAGTCCCAGTATGAGATGCAGTGAAGGACTGGAGATTGCAGCCAGGTCTGGCCGGTCATTCCTTGTGCAATCCCAGTATGAGATGCAGTGAAGGTCTGGAGATGGCAGCAGGGCTGGCCGGTCATTTCCCGTGCAGTCCCAGTATGAGATGCAGTGAAGGACTGGATATTGCAGCCAGGGCTGGCCGGCCGTTCCTTGTGCAGTCCCAGTATGAGGTGCAGTGAAGGACTGGAGATGGCAGCCAGGGCTGGCTGGTCATTCCTTGTGCAGTCCCAGTATGAGATGCAGTGACGGACTGGAGATGGCAGCCAGGGCTGGCTGGTCATTTCTTGTGCAGTCTAAGTATGAGATGCAATGAGGGACTGGAGAAGGCAGCCAGGGCTGGCCGGTTATTTCCTGTGCAGTCCCAGTATGAGATGCAATGAAGGACGGGAGATTGCAGCCAGGGCTGGATACTAATTTCTTGTGCAGTCCCAGTATGAGATGCAGTGAAGGACTGGAGATGGCAGCCAGGGCTGGCTGGTCATTCCTTGTGCAGTCCCAGTATGAGATGCAGTGATGGACTGGAGATGGCAGCCAGGGCTGGCTGGTCATTTCTTGTGCAGTCCCAGTATGAGATGCAGTGATGCACTTGAGAGTGCTGCCAGGTCTGGGCGGACATTCCTTGTGCAGTCCCACTATGAGATGCAGTGAAGGACTGGAGAGTGCAGCTAGGGCTGGCCGGTGATTTCTTGTGCAGTCCCGGTATGAGATGCAGTGAAGGACTGGAGATTGCAGTCAAGGCTGGCTGGTCATTTCCTGTGCAGTCCCAGTATGAGATGCAGTGAAGGACTGGAGATTGCAGCCAGGTCTGGCCGGTCATTCCTTGTGCAATCCCAGTATGAGATGCAGTGAAGGTCTGGAGATGGCAGCCAGGGCTGGCCGGTCATTTCCCGTGCAGTCCCAGTATGAGATGCAGTGAAGGACTGGATATTGCAGCCAGGGCTGGCCGGCCGTTCCTTGTGCAGTCCCAGTATGAGGTGCAGTGAAGGACTGGAGATGGCAGCCAGGGCTGGCTGGTCATTCCTTGTGCAGTCCCAGTATGAGATGCAGTGACGGACTGGAGATGGCAGCCAGGGCTGGCCGGTTATTTCCTGTGCAGTCCCAGTATGAGATGCAATGAAGGACGGGAGATTGCAGCCAGGGCTGGATACTAATTTCTTGTGCAGTCCCAGTATGAGATGCAGTGAAGGACTGGAGAGTGCAGCCAGGGCTGGCGAGTCATTTCCCATGCATTCGCAGTATGGGATGCAGTGAAAGACTGGAGATGGCAGCCGGGGCTGGCTGGTCATTTCTTGTGCAGTCCCAGTATGAGATGCAGTGATGCACTGGAGAGTGCTGCCTGGTCTGGGTGGACATTCCTTGTGCAGTCCCACTATGAGATGCAGTGAAGGACTGGAGAGTGCAGCTAGGGCTGGCCGGTGATTTCTTGAGCAGTCCCGGTATGAGATGCAGTGAAGGACTGGAGATTGCAGTCAAGGCTGGCTGGTCATTTCCTGTGCAGTCCCAGTATGAGATGCAGTGAAGGACTGGAGATTGCAGCCAGGGCTGGCTGTTCATTCCTTGTGCAGTCCCAGTATGAGATGCAGTGAAGGATTGGAGACTGCAGCCAGGGCTGGCTATTCATTTCTTGTGCAGTCCCAGTATGATATGCAGTGAAGGACTGGAGAGTGCAGCCGGAGCTGGCCGGTCATTTCCAGTGCAGTCCCAGTATGATATCCTATGAAGGACCGGAGATTGCAGCCAGGGCTGGCTACTCGTTTCTTGTGCAGTCCCAGTATGAGATGCAGTGAAGGACTGGAGAGTGCAGCCAGGGCTGGCGAGTCATTTCCCATGCATTCCCAGTATGGGATGCAGTGAAGGACTGGAGATGGCAGCCGGGGCTGGCTGGCCATTTCTTGTGCAGTCCCAGTATGAGATGCAGTGATGGACTGGAGATGGCAGCCAGGGCTGGTTGGTCATTTCCCATGCAGTCCCAGTATGGGATGCAGTGAAGGACTGGAGAGTGCAGCCAGGTCTGGCCGGTCATTCCTTGTGCAGTCCCAGTATGAGATAGAGTGAAGGACTGGAGATTGCAGTCAGGGCTGGCCAGTCATTTCTTGTGCAGTCCTAGTATGAGATGCAGTGAAGGACTGGAGAGTGCAGCCAGGGCTGGCCGGTCATTTCTTGTGCAGTCCCAGTATGAGATGCAGTGAAGGATTGGAGACTGCAGCCAGGGCTGGCTGTTCATTTCTTGTGCAGTCCCAGTATGAGATTCAGTGAAGGACTGGAGATGGCAGTCAGGACTGGCTAGTCATTTCCCGTGCAGTTCCAGTATGAGATTCAGTGAAGGACTGGAGATTGCAGCCAGGGCTGGCCGGTCATTCCTTGTGCAGTCCCAGTATGAGATGCAGTGAAGGACTGGAGAGTGCAGCCAGGGCTGCCCGGTCATTCCTTGTGCAGTCCCAGTATGAGATACAGTGAAGGACTGGAGATTGCAGTCAGGGCTGGCTGGTCATTTCTTGTGCAGTCCCAGTATGAGATGGAGCGAAGGACCGTAGATTGCAGTACGGGCTGGCCGGTCATTTCTTGTGCAGTCCCAGTATGAGATGCAGTGAAGGACTGGAGGTGGCAGGCAGGGCTGGCCAGTCATTCCTTCTTTAGTCTCAGTATGGGATGTTGTGAAGGACTGGAGATTGCTGCCAGGGCTGGCTGGTCATTCCTTGTGCAGTCCGGGTATGAGATGCAATGAAGGACTGGAGATTGCAGCCAGGACTGGAGATTGCAGCCAGGGCTGGCCAGTCATTTCTTTTGCAGTCCCAGTATGAGATGCAATGAAGGAAGGGGGATTGCAGCCAGGGCTGGCTGGTAATTCCTTGTGCAGTCCCAGTATGAGATACAGTTAAGGACTGGAGAGTGCAGCCAGGGCTGGCCGGTCATTCCTTGTGCAGTCCCAGTATGAGATACAGTTAAGGACTGGAGAGTGCAGCCAGGGCTGGCCGGTCATTCCTTGTGCAGTCCCAGTATGAGATGCAGTGAAGGACTGGAGATGGCAGCCAGGGCTGGTTGGTCATTCCTTGTGCAGTCCCAGTATGAGATGCAGTGAAATACTGGAGAGTGCTGCCAGGGCTGGCCGGTCATTTTCTGTGCCGTCCCAGTATGAGATGCAGTGAAGGACTGGATATTGCAGCCAGGGCTGGCCGGTCGTTCCTTGTGCAGTCCCAGTATGAGATGCAGTGAAGGACTGGATATTGCAGCCAGGGCTGGCCGGTCGTTCCTTGTGCAGTCCCAGTATGAGATGCAGTGACGGACTGGAGATGGCAGCCAGGGCTGGCTGGTCATTCCTTGTGCAGTCCCAGTATGAGATGCAGTGACGGACTGGAGATGGCAGCCAGGGCTGGCTGGTCATTCCTTGTGCAGTCCCAGTATGAGATGCAGTGACGGACTGGAGATGGCAGCCAGGGCTGGCTGTTCATTCCTTGTGCAGTCCCTGTATGAGAGGCAGTGAAGGATTGGAGACTGCAGACAGGGCTGGCTAGTCATTTCCCGTGCAGTCCACGTATGAGATTCAGTGAAGGACTGGAGATTGCAGCCAGGTCTGGCCGGTCATTCCTTGTGCAATCCCAGTATGAGATGCAGTGAAGGACTGGAGATGGCAGCCAGGGCTGGCCGGTCATTTCCCGTGCAGTCCCAGTATGAGATGCAGTGAAGGACTGGATATTGCAGCCAGGGCTGGCCGGTCGTTCCTTGTGCAGTCCCAGTATGAGATGCAGTGACGGACTGGAGATGGCAGCCAGGGCTGGCTGGTCGTTCCTTGTGCAGTCCCAGTATGAGATGCAATGAGGGACTGGAGAAGGCAGCCAGGGCTGGCCGGTTATTTCCTGTGCAGTCCCAGTATGAGATGCAATGAAAGACGGGAGATTGCAGCCAGGGCTGGATACTAATTTCTTGTGCAGTCCCAGTATGATATGCAGTGAAGGACTGGAGAGTGCAGCCAGGGCTGGCCGGTCATTCCTTCTGCAGTCCCAGTATGAGATAGAGTGAAGGACTGGAGATTGCAGTCAGGGCTGGCTGGTCCTTCCTTGTGCAGTCCCAGTATGAGATGCAATGAAGGACTGGATAATGCAGCCAGGACTGGATATTGCAGCCATGGCTGGCCAGTCATTTCTTGTGCAGTCCTAGTATGAGATGCAGTGAAGGACTGTAGGTGGCAGGCAGGGCTGGCCGGTCATTTCTTGTGCAGTCCCAGTATGAGATGCAGTGAAGGACTGGAGAGTGCAGCCAGGGCTGTCCGGTCATTCCTTCTGCAGTCCCAGCATGGGATGTAGTGAAGGACTGGAGATGGCAGCCCGGGCTGGCTGGTCCTTCCTTGTGCAGTCCCAGTATGAGATGCAGTGAAGGACTGGAGAGTGCAGCCAGGGCTGGCCGGTCATTCCTTGTGCAGTCCCAGTATGAGATAGAGTGAAGGACTGGAGATTGCAGTCAGGGCTGGCTGGTCCTTCCTTGTGCAGTCCCAGTATGAGATGCAATGAAGGACTGGATAATGCAGCCAGGACTGGATATTGCAGCCATGACTGGCCAGTCATTTCTTGTGCAGTCCCAGTATGAGATGCAGTGAAGGACTGGAGATTGCAGCCAGGCCTGGCCGGTCATTCCTTGTGCAGTCCCAGTATGAGATGCAGTGAAGGACTGGAGAGTGCAGCCAGGGCTGGCCGGTCATTCCTTGTGCAGTCCCAGTATGAGATGCAGTGAAGGACTGGAGACTGCAGCCAGGGCTGGCCGGTCATTTCTTGTGCAGTTCCAGTATGAGATGCAGTGAAGGACTGGAGATGGCAGCCAGGGCTGGCCGGTCATTTCTTGTGCAGTCCCAGTACGAGATGCACTGAAGGACTGGAGAGTGCAGCCAGGGCTGGCCGGTCATTCCTTGTGCAGTCCCAGTACGAGATACAGTGAAGGACTGGAGATTGAAGCCAGGGCTGGCTGTTCATTCCTTGTGCAGTCCCAGTATGAGATGCAGTGAAGGACTGGAGAGTGCAGCCAGGACTGGCCGGTCATTTCCGGTGCATTCCCAGTATGAGATGCAGTGAAGGACTGGAGATGGCAGCCAGGGGTGGCTGGTCATTTCCTGTGGAGTTCCAGTATGAGATGCAGTGAAGGACTGGAGAGTACAGCCAGGGCTGCCGGTCATTCCTTGTGCAGTCCCAGTATGAGATGCAGTGAAGGACTGGAGAGTGCAGCCTGGGCTGGCCGGTCATTTCCGGTGCAGTCCCAGTATGAGATGCTGTGAAGGACTGGAGATTGCAGCCAGGGCTGGCCTGTCATTCCTTGTGCAGTCCCAGTATGAGATGCAGTGAAGGACTGGAGAGTGCAGCCAGGGCCGGCCGCTCATTTCCCGTGAAGTCCCAGTATGAGATGGAGTGAAGGACTGGAGATTGCAGCCAGGGCCAGCTGGTAATTCCTTGTGCAGTCCCAGTATGGGACGCAGTGAAGGACTGCAGATGGCAGCCGGGGCTGGCTGGTCATTTCCCATGCAGTCCCAGTATGGGATGCAGTGAAGGACTGGAGAGTGCAGCCAGGGCTGTCCGGTCATTCCTTCTGCAGTCCCAGCATGGGATGTAGTGAAGGACTGGAGATTGCAGTCCGGGCTGGCTGGTCATTCCTTGTGCAGTCCCAGTATGAGATGCAATGAAGGACTGGAGAATGCAGCCAGGACTGGAGATTGCAGCCAGGGCTGGTCAGTCATTTCTTGTGCAGTCCCAGTATGAGATGCAGTGAAGGACTGGAGATTGCAGCCAGGGCTGGCCAGTCATTCCTTGTGCAGTCCCAGTATGAGATGCAGTGAAGGACTGGAGAGTGCAGCCTGGGCTGGCCGGTCATTCCTTGTGCAGTCCCAGTATGAGATGCAGTGAAGGACTGGAGACTGCAGCCAGGGCTGGCCGGTCATTTCTTGTGCAGTTCCAGTATGAGATGCAGTGAAGGACTGGAGATGGCAGCCAGGGCTGGCCGGTCATTTCTTGTGCAGTCCCAGTACGAGATGCACTGAAGGACTGGAGAGTGCAGCCAGGGCTGGCCGGTCATTCCTTGTGCAGTCCCAGTACGAGATACAGTGAAGGACTGGAGATTGAAGCCAGGGCTGGCTGTTCATTCCTTGTGCAGTCCCAGTATGAGATGCAGTGAAGGACTGGAGAGTGCAGCCAGGGCTGGCTGGTAATTTCCGGTGCAGTCCCAGTATGAGATGCAGTGAAGGACTGGAGATAGCAGCCAGGGCTGGCTGGTCATTTCCAGTGGAGTTCCAGTATGAGATGCAGTGAAGGACTGGAGAGTGCAGCCAGGGCTGGCCGGTCATTTCCGGTGCAGTCCCAGTATGAGATGCAGTGAAGGACTGGAGATGGCAGCCAGGGCTGGCTGGTCATTCCTTGTGCAGTCCCAGTATGAGATGGAGTGAAATACTGGAGAGTGCAGCCAGGGCTGGCCGGTCATTTCCTGGCAGTCCCAGTATGAGATGCAGTGAAGGACTGGAGATGGCAGCCAGGGCTGGCCGGTCATTCCTTGTGCAGTCCCAGTATGAGATGCAGTGCAGGACTGGAGAGTGCAGCCAGGGCTGGCTGTTCATTCCTTGTGCAGTCCCAGTATGAGAGGCAGTGAAGGATTGGAGACTGCAGACAGGGCTGGCTTGTCATTTCCCGTGCAGTCCACGTATGAGATTCAGTGAAGGACTGGAGATTGCAGCCAGGTCTGGCCGGTCATTCCTTGTGCAATCCCAGGATGAGATGCAGTGAAGGACTGGAGATGGCAGCCAGGGCTGGCCGGTCATTTCCCGTGCAGTCCCAGTATGAGATGCAGTGAAGGACTGGATATTGCAGCCAGGGCTGGCCGGTCGTTCCTTGTGCAGTCCCAGTATGAGATGCAGTGAAGGACTGGAGATGGCAGCCAGGGCTGGCTGGTCATTCCTTGTGCAGTCCCAGTATGAGATGCAGTGACGGACTGGAGATGGCAGCCAGGGCTGGCTGGTCATTTCTTGTGCAGTCTAAGTATGAGATGCAATGAGGGACTGGAGAAGGCAGCCAGGGCTGGCCGGTTATTTCCTGTGCAGTCCCAGTATGAGATGCAATGAAGGACGGGAGATTGCATCCAGGGCTGGATACTAATTTCTTGTGCAGTCCCAGTATGAGATGCAGTGAAGGACTGGAGAGTGCAGCCAGGCCTGGCGAGTCATTTCCCATGCATTCGCAGTATGGGATGCAGTGAAAGACTGGAGATGGCAGCCGGGGCTGGCTGGTCATTTCTTGTGCAGTCCCAGTATGAGATGCAGTGATGCACTGGAGAGTGCTGCCAGGTCTGGGAGGACATTCCTTGTGCAGTCCCACTATGAGATGCAGTGAAGGACTGGAGAGTGCAGATAGGGCTGGCCGGTGATTTCTTGTGCAGTCCCGGTATGAGATGCAGTGAAGGACTGGAGCTTGCAGTCAAGGCTGGCTGGTCATTTCCTGTGCAGTCCCAGTATGAGATGCAGTGAAGGACTGGAGATTGCAGCCAGGTCTGGCCGGTCATTCCTTGTGCAATCCCAGTATGAGATGCAGTGAAGGACTGGAGATGGCAGCCAGGGCTGGCCGGTCATTTCCCGTGCAGTCCCAGTATGAGATGCAGTGAAGGACTGGATATTGCAGCCAGGGCTGGCCGGTCGTTCCTTGTGCAGTCCCAGTATGAGATGCAGTGAAGGACTGGAGATGGCAGCCAGGGCTGGCTGGTCATTTCTTGTGCAGTCCCAGTATGAGATGCAGTGACGCACTGGAGGTGGCAGCCAGGGCTGGCTGGTCATTTCCTGTGAGTCCCAGTATGAGATGCAGTGAGGGACTGGAGATGGCAGCCAGGGCTGGCCGGTTATTTCCTGTGCAGTCCCAGTATGATATCCTATGAAGGACCGGAGATTGCAGCCAGGGCTGGCTACTCGTTTCTTGTGCAGTCCCAGTATGAGATGCAGTGAAGGACTGGAGAGTGCAGCCAGGGCTGGCGAGTCATTTCCCATGCATTCCCAGTATGGGATGCAGTGAAGGAATGGAGATGGCAGCCGGGGCTGGCTGGCCATTTCTTGTGCAGTCCCAGTATGAGATGTAGTGATGGACTGGAGATGGCAGCCAGGGCTGGCTGGTCATTTCCCATTGTTAGGGAGAATTCTCTGTTTAGGCTGAATTTCCCTACCTAGTGAGTCCCCCAGCAGCTTTGCTGGATTTCTGGGGTTTAATTTTTTCTCCTGCCAAGAGTGAGACTCTTTTACCCTCACTCTTGGACATGTTGAAGTGTGTTATCTTGGACAAACCTTGTGTTGAATGGGCTATGGGGTCTTTTACTCCATAGGGCCTCATGTATTTTTGTGATGTGGGTCACACAGCACCCTCTGTGCCGTGACCCAGGGGTGTCCTAGGGACTCCCCAACATAGACTCCATACCCTGGGACTGACTACTGTCTCCCAGGGCATGTAAAGTCACCAAAGACTTTGCTAGTCTTGAATCCTGAACAGAACCAGTACAAACCATCATATTGTGGACGTACTGGCTGGGGCAATTCGATTGCCCCAGGGTCTGTTAGTCGAGGGGGCACGTCTCCGTCCCCCCTGATCGAGTTTTGGCTGGTGGCAGTGGAAACTACTTTTTATATTCAACCGCGAATATTTCCCTATGGGATTTCCCATTGTTTTAGGCTAACACATTTAATTATTTATTTACGGTAGCCTTAAACATACCGCCGGTTTATATATTTATTTTTATAACTCCGGTTGGGACTTTTTGCCAAAACTTGATTCTAAAATGGCGTTGGTGTTCGCCTCTGTAACTCTGACCCAAAGTGGAGCCCTTTGTTCCACTTTTGGCGGGCTTCTCCACAGAAGCCCTCCAAAGTGGTGCCACTCTGTCTGGGGTACTTAGGAGGGGTGGAGGGGGATTTAGGCACCCTGGACTGAGTTACCTTGGTAACTCAAGTCACACTCCGTCCTGATTGGCCCAAGTGGTGAGCCGCCCGGCTCACCACTTAGCATGTTTGAGTGACAGCTAGGCTGGGTGAATGGGGGTTTGCTGCATAAAAGCAGGGCTTTGGGGACTGGGACTTCAGAAGTCGCCACAGGACCAAGAATCCGACGAGGGAAGAGCTGAGCCGACCTGCTTCGACGACACCACCCGGTGGAGCCCTGCTGAACCGTCTCACCACTTTTTCCCGACGACCGAGGAGAACTCTTAACGGAGTGGCTCCTTCCCTTGACTGGTGGGGACAACCAGTTTTCGCCTTCTTTCCGTTCTTTGAGGTATCTCGTGGCCGCCTTGCCTGTGCCAAGCACCCCGGCAACCGGAATACCACACTTTACCCCCATACCGCGAAAGTCGGTACCAACCCTTTAACCGGAGGACTCCGCGGCTGGTTTCTTCCCGGGCAGTGCAACGACCCTCTTCTTCTGCGCTTCAGCGAGAACTTCTTCTCCCCTGACCGACGTCGAGCCCTGCTGCCACTGCCTGGAACAACTGCCCCCGCTGGAGGATCCTTTCCGCTTAAGGTACTGTGTTCCGCCTGGCTTCCCTTGCTACCGACTGTACGGGGTAGATTTAGCCCCCGGCTTTCGAACCTGGGAGTGCCTGGGACACTTTGGCTAAACTTTCTAAGCCACTCTAAACTCTTTTTGACTCTTTGCAAGACTTTGAATCTCTAACTAACAGTGTGATCTTGGGCACATTTTCGCTCCGGCTACTCTAAGAGTGGGCCCTGCCTAGTGACTTTTGCTCACCTGTGACTTTAGTCTTCTTTAAAGCCTATTGCAAGTGTTCTGGACCTTAGAGTGGTGTGTCTAACCTATTTCTGCTTTTTCTCTCCCTTTCTTGGAAACTACTAGAGTGTCATCTAACGTTAAGCACTCACCTCTGTTTTAATTAAGTGGTGTTAACCTAGAGTTGTCTAGATAGGAGAAAGGATTGAATTTACTTTCATTATAACTGTGTTGAAGTGTTTTTACTATATTTTTGCTAGAGTGTTTTTAACTTATGTGTATTTTAAATAAAATACTATATTCTTTTGAAACCAAGCTCTGGTCAGTGTTTGCTTGTGCTATTGGGTTTTGGTACATATTGTGTATACTTTGCATACTGCCTAACTCTTCTTGAGAGAAGTCTGACTGCTCAGCCACAGCTACCAGGTAAATCTGGGTGGTACAGACTGCTACCAAAGGGGTTTACTGCTCTACCTGTAGTCTTAAATCTTTTGCAGTGTTCCCCAAGGGAACTGCACAGGTTTCTGCCTAACACTGGTGTACAGCGGTGGGATTTGTATTGAGTATACATTTTATTGTGCTTTAGATACCTTAGTGCAACTAACCACAAAGCTTAGCACTGAAAAAGTAAAACCTCTAACATGTCAGTTATAGAAAGCTATAGTCAAGAGTCCCTTGCAGCCAAAACTGCTGATTGTTTAAGAGTGCTCTGTAAACATAAGGATCTCCTGACTAAGGGCAAGAAAATGGAGCTGATTGAAAGATTGTTAGCTAACCAAAATCTGGGTGATGGTTCAGAGGAACCTACCACTCCAGCAACTGTAGATGACAGTATTGAAGTTAACATGGAGCAAAATGTTGATGTTTCTGAGGAAGAGTCAGAAGAGGAGGGTGAGGATGTTGTAACTGTCCCCCCTAGGCCTCTGCCTGCTCTACCTGCTGTACCTACTGGACCTTTACCAGGTCCCACATTTAGTCCTCAGTACTTTGAACTGGAGAAAATGAAGCTAGAATTGGAGTATAAGAAACTTAATGCTCAAACTGACAAAGAACTAAGGCTAAGGGAAATGGAGCTCAAGTATGACTTAGAAATGAAGAAATTATCTGTTGAGAATGTTTCTCTCTCTGGCTCCTCTAGAAGTTCCAGTCCTAAAAGACCCCGGATGCCTAAAGAATTGGTTGGTATGTATGAGCCTAAGTTGGATGTGTTGGATTGGTTGTCTCTGTTTGAATATAATCATGGGCTCCAGAACATCACAGGAAATGACTTACTCACCTGGTTGTTCTCTAGGCTTCCCCCTGTTGCAACTGATGTGGTAATGGAGATGGGGGAGGAGGATAGGAAGGACTATGAATGTGTGAAACTAGCTTTGATAGCTAGGTTTGGGAAGACCCCTTCCCAGTATCTTAAGAGGTTTAGGAACCTCAAAAAGCATGATGGTACCCCTTGGGCTACCTGGGTGAGTGAATGTTTGAAAAACTTAGAGGGATGGATTAAGGGTTACAAGGTGAACACTTATGAAGGTATGAAGAATTTGTTTATGTTGGAGACTATTTATGATGCCTGCTCTCCTGAGCTCAGACAACACTTGGCTGATTCCAGGGAATTGGATTCCCGGAAGCTAGCTAGGGCTGCTGACTTGTGGGTTGCCAACAGGGCCACTCACAAGGATTCTGGGGTAACTCAGAAGAAGGATGGGGAGAAACAGCCTAAAAAAGACTCCAAAGAGAATTCTAATAATTCCTATCCCAAAGAGGGCCACAAACAACCAAATAACCAGGGTAAGCCCCAGGGTAAACCAAATCAGGCTAGTGTACCTTCTGGCCACAAGCCAGAAGGAGGTCAGAACAAGCCACCCTTCCAGAGAGCATTTGGACAATGCTATGTCTGTCAGGGTACTGACCATATCAAAGGAGATCCCAAGTGCAAGGGTAAACCTGCAGGGATCAGCACAGTCTCCTTAGCCTTCACTCCTGAGGATGAAGTACAGATGGCTAGTGCCCACTTTGAACTCTTTGCTGAAGAACCCTTGGGTCTTCAAGCAACTGTAAACTTAGAGCCTATGGGTCTGGTTAGTCCCCAGAATAGGGTTGTGTATAACTCCCTACCTGTTAACTCTAAGGTGTATTATGTGGACAGTGTTCTTGTCAATGGCCAGGATACTCCTGCCAGGAGAGACACTGGGGCCAGCAGGACAGTAGTGGATGAAAGCTTCTTTCAACCTGAGGATGTGGCCAAAGCACCCAAAGGTCCCACTAAGATGTCTGGAGGCCCTGTCCAAATGGTTCCTATTCTACCAGCCCTCATTCAATGTAACAACATGACAGTAAGGATCCCTGTCAGTGTTCAGACTGAGGTACCTGGGAAGGTCCTGTTAGGGAATGACCTAAGAACTCTAGGAGTAGTGTCACATACCCCCAGGCCTCCCAGTATGGAGAAGCAGAACTTAACCAAATTGGCTAGACAGGCTACCTTGAAGGACCCTTCTAAGCCTGTGGGACCCTCTACTGAGAACCCCACTACAAGCCCTGGTGTTAGTAAGTTGACCTCTAACCCAGGCACATTTCCGGATAGTATGCTAGGAACATGGGCGCCCCAACCAAGCTCCATCATTGTTCCCCTAGTCTCAGAGTCTCTGACTCCCCCTGCTTCTGAGGAAGAGGTGGATAGACCAACTAGGCCCCTATCTGAACCTGAGAGAACTGGTAATTCTCAGTGCTGGTGGAAAACCCGAAAAGAAAAGTCTAAGGCCAAAAACCTTCAGACTGTTGGACCTTCTACTGAAGAACCCAACTCAAATCCTAATATTAGGGGGGAAACTCCTAAAATAGGTAAGGGTAGATCTAAGAGGAAGGGGAAGCAGGTACATTGCCTAACCCCAACCCCTCCAACCAAGAGGCCTAAGACCCAACCTGCTCCCACAAGAGGGGTGGTGAGGAACCTTGGAGGCCCCTCTAGATCTAAGGGAATCCTTTATAAGGACCCCTTGAAAAAGCCTAACATAGGTTCAGAAGTTGTACCAACTTCTGAGGGACTGGTCAACCAGATCCCCTATAACAAAAAGACTGATGTTCCTCAAAGGGTCTGTAGGTCCTTTAGCTTACAAAAGAAAACCTTTGAGTTCTCCATTGAACATAGGTCAAGGTGTCACCATCAAAATGCTGATGGACTCTCTAGGATGTATATCATCGACTAGAGGTATGAGGTTCATCCAGGAGTGGATTAAATCCTCCTGTCCCTTAGTCTGGGGGGGGCGAGTGTTAGGGAGAATTCTCTGTTTAGGCTGAATTTCCCTACCTAGTGAGTCCCCCAGCAGCTTTGCTGGATTTCTGGGGTTTAATTTTTTCTCCTGCCAAGAGTGAGACTCTTTTACCCTCACTCTTGGACATGTTGAAGTGTGTTATCTTGGACAAACCTTGTGTTGAATGGGCTATGGGGTCTTTTACTCCATAGGGCCTCATGTATTTTTGTGATGTGGGTCACACAGCACCCTCTGTGCCGTGACCCAGGGGTGTCCTAGGGACTCCCCAACATAGACTCCATACCCTGGGACTGACTACTGTCTCCCAGGGCATGTAAAGTCACCAAAGACTTTGCTAGTCTTGAATCCTGAACAGAACCAGTACAAACCATCATATTGTGGACGTACTGGCTGGGGCAATTCGATTGCCCCAGGGTCTGTTAGTCGAGGGGGCACGTCTCCGTCCCCCCTGATCGAGTTTTGGCTGGTGGCAGTGGAAACTACTTTTTATATTCAACCGCGAATATTTCCCTATGGGATTTCCCATTGTTTTAGGCTAACACATTTAATTATTTATTTACGGTAGCCTTAAACATACCGCCGGTTTATATATTTATTTTTATAACTCCGGTTGGGACTTTTTGCCAAAACTTGATTCTAAAATGGCGTTGGTGTTCGCCTCTGTAACTCTGACCCAAAGTGGAGCCCTTTGTTCCACTTTTGGCGGGCTTCTCCACAGAAGCCCTCCAAAGTGGTGCCACTCTGTCTGGGGTACTTAGGAGGGGTGGAGGGGGATTTAGGCACCCTGGACTGAGTTACCTTGGTAACTCAAGTCGCACTCCGTCCTGATTGGCCCAAGTGGTGAGCCGCCCGGCTCACCACTTAGCATGTTTGAGTGACAGCTAGGCTGGGTGAATGGGGGTTTGCTGCATAAAAGCAGGGCTTTGGGGACTGGGACTTCAGAAGTCGCCACAGGACCAAGAATCCGACGAGGGAAGAGCTGAGCCGACCTGCTTCGACGACACCACCCGGTGGAGCCCTGCTGAACCGTCTCACCACTTTTTCCCGACGACCGAGGAGAACTCTTAACGGAGTGGCTCCTTCCCTTGACTGGTGGGGACAACCAGTTTTCGCCTTCTTTCCGTTCTTTGAGGTATCTCGTGGCCGCCTTGCCTGTGCCAAGCACCCCGGCAACCGGAATACCACACTTTACCCCCATACCGCGAAAGTCGGTACCAACCCTTTAACCGGAGGACTCCGCGGCTGGTTTCTTCCCGGGCAGTGCAACGACCCTCTTCTTCTGCGCTTCAGCGAGAACTTCTTCTCCCCTGACCGACGTCGAGCCCTGCTGCCACTGCCTGGAACAACTGCCCCCGCTGGAGGATCCTTTCCGCTTAAGGTACTGTGTTCCGCCTGGCTTCCCTTGCTACCGACTGTACGGGGTAGATTTAGCCCCCGGCTTTCGAACCTGGGAGTGCCTGGGACACTTTGGCTAAACTTTCTAAGCCACTCTAAACTCTTTTTGACTCTTTGCAAGACTTTGAATCTCTAACTAACAGTGTGATCTTGGGCACATTTTCGCTCCGGCTACTCTAAGAGTGGGCCCTGCCTAGTGACTTTTGCTCACCTGTGACTTTAGTCTTCTTTAAAGCCTATTGCAAGTGTTCTGGACCTTAGAGTGGTGTGTCTAACCTATTTCTGCTTTTTCTCTCCCTTTCTTGGAAACTACTAGAGTGTCATCTAACGTTAAGCACTCACCTCTGTTTTAATTAAGTGGTGTTAACCTAGAGTTGTCTAGATAGGAGAAAGGATTGAATTTACTTTCATTATAACTGTGTTGAAGTGTTTTTACTATATTTTTGCTAGAGTGTTTTTAACTTATGTGTATTTTAAATAAAATACTATATTCTTTTGAAACCAAGCTCTGGTCAGTGTTTGCTTGTGCTATTGGGTTTTGGTACATATTGTGTATACTTTGCATACTGCCTAACTCTTCTTGAGAGAAGTCTGACTGCTCAGCCACAGCTACCAGGTAAATCTGGGTGGTACAGACTGCTACCAAAGGGGTTTACTGCTCTACCTGTAGTCTTAAATCTTTTGCAGTGTTCCCCAAGGGAACTGCACAGGTTTCTGCCTAACACCCATGCAGTCCCAGTATGGGATGCAGTGAAGGACTGGAGAGTGCAGCCAGGTCTGGCCGGTCATTCCTTGTGCAGTCCCAGTATGAGATAGAGTGAAGGACTGGAGATTGCAGTCAGGGCTGGCCGGTCATTTCTTGTGCAGTCCTAGTATGAGATGCAGTGAAGGACTGGAGAGTGCAGCCAGGGCTGGCCGGTCATTTCTTGTGCAGTCCCAGTATGAGATGCAGTGAAGGATTGGAGACTGCAGCCAGGGCTGGCTGTTCATTTCTTGTGCAGTCCCAGTATGAGATTCAGTGAAGGACTGGAGATGGCAGTCAGGACTGGCTAGTCATTTCCCGTGCAGTCCCAGTATGAGATTCAGTGAAGGACTGGAGATTGCAGCCAGGGCTGGCCGGTCATTCCTTGTGCAGTCCCAGTATGAGATGCAGTGAAGGACTGGAGAGTGCAGCCAGGGCTGCACGGTCATTCCTTGTGCAGTCCCAGTATGAGATACAGTGAAGGACTGGAGATTGCAGTCAGGGCTGGCTGGTCATTTCTTGTGCAGTCCCAGTATGAGATGGAGCGAAGGACCGTAGATTGCAGTACGGGCTGGCCGGTCATTTCTTGTGCAGTCCCAGTATGAGATGCAGTGAAGGACTGGAGGTGGCAGGCAGGGCTTGCCAGTCATTCCTTCTTTAGTCTCATTATGGGATGTTGTGAAGGACTGGAGATTGCTGCCAGGGCTGGCTGGTCATTCCTTGTGCAGTCCGGGTATGAGATGCAATGAAGGACTGGAGATTGCAGCCAGGACTGGAGATTGCAGCCAGGGCTGGCCAGTCATTTCTTTTGCAGTCCCAGTATGAGATGCAATGAAGGACTGGGGATTGCAGTCAGGGCTGGCTGGTAATTCCTTGTGCAGTCCCAGTATGAGATACAGTTAAGGACTGGAGAGTGCAGCCAGGGCTGGCCGGTCATTCCTTGTGCAGTCCCAGTATGAGATGCAGTTAAGGACTGGAGAGTGCAGCCAGGGCTGGCCGGTCATTCCTTGTGCAGTCCCAGTATGAGATGCAGTGAAGGACTGGAGAGTGTAGCCAGGGCTGGCCGGTCATTCCTTGTGCAGTCCCAGTATGAGATGCAGTGAAGGACTGGAGAAAGCAGCCAGGGCTGGCCGGTCATTTCCGGTGCAGTCCCAGTTTGAGATGCAGTGAAGGACTGGAGATGGCAGCCAGGGCTGGCCGGTCATTCCTTGTGCAGTCCCAGTATGAGATGCAATGAAGGACTGGAGAGTGCAGCCAGGGCTGGCTGTTCATTCCTTGTGCAGTCCCAGCATGAGATGCAGTGAAGGACTGGAGATGGGAGTCAGGGTCGGCCGCTCATTTCCCGTGAAGTCCCAGTATGAGATGGAGTGAAGGACTGGAGATGGCAGCCAGGGCTGGCTGGTCATTCCTTGTGCATTCCCAGTATGAGATGCAGTGAAGGACTGGAGAGTCAGCCAGGGCCGGCCGCTCATTTCCCGTGAAGTCCCAGTATGAGATGCAGTGAAGGACTGGAGATGGCAGCCAGGGCTGGCTGGTCATTTCGTGTGCAGTCCCAGTATGAGATGCAGTGATGGACTGGAGATGGCAGCCAGGGCTGGCTGGTCATTTCCCATGCAGTCCCAGTATGGGATGCAGTGAAGGACTGGAGAGTGCAGCCAGGTCTGGCCGGTCATTCCTTGTGCAGTCCCAGTATGAGATAGAGTGAAGGACTGGAGGTGGCAGGCAGGGCTAGCCGGTCATTTCTTGTGCAGTCCCAGTATGAGATGCAGTGAAGGACTGGAGAGTGCAGCCAGGGCTGGCTGGTCATTTCTTGTGCAGTCCCATTATGAGATGCAGTGAAGGACTGGAGATGGTAGCCGGGTCTGGCCGGTAATTCCTTGTGCAGTCCCAGTATGAGATGCAGTGAAGGACTGGAGATTGCAGCCAAGGCTGGCTGGTCATTTCCTGTGCAGTCCCTGTATGAGATTCAGTGAAGGACTGGAGATTGCATCCAGGTCTGGCCGGTCATTCCTTGTGCAGTCCCAGTATGAGATGCAGTGAAGTATTGGAGACTGCAGCCAGGGCTGGCTGTTCATTTCTTGTGCAGTCCCAGTATGATATGCAGTGAAGGACTGGAGAGTGCAGCCGGGGCTGGCCGGTCATTTCCAGTGCAGTCCCAGTATGAGATGCAGGGAAGGACAGGAGAGTGCAGCCAGGGCTGGCAAGTTATTTCACATGCAGTCCCAGTATGAGATGCAGTGAAGGACTGGAGATGACAGCCAGGGCTGGCTGGTCATTTCTTGTGCAGTCCCAGCATGAGACGCAGTGAAGGACTGGAGATGGCAGCCGGGGCTGGCCGGTAATTCCTTGTGCAGTCCCAGTATGAAATGCAGTGAAGGACAGGAGATGGCAGCCAGGGCTGGCCGGTCATTTCCCGTGCAGTCCCACTATGAGATGCAGTGAAGGACTGGAGAGTGCAGCCAGGGCTGGCTAGTCATTTCCCGTGCAGTCCCAGTATGAGATGCAATGAGGGACTGGAGATGGCAGCCAGGGCTGGCCGGTTATTTCCTGTGCAGTCCCAGTATGATATCCTATGAAGGACCGGAGATTGCAGCCAGGGCTGGCTACTCGTTTCTTGTGCAGTCCCAGTATGAAATGCAGTGAAGGACTGGAGAGTGCAGCCAGGGCTGGCGAGTCATTTCCCATGCATTCCCAGTATGGGATGCAGTGAAGGACTGGAGATGGCAGCCGGGGCTGGCTGGCCATTTCTTGTGCAGTCCCAGTATGAGATGCAGTGATGGACTGGAGATGGCAGCCAGGGCTGGCTGGTCATTTCCCATGCAGTCCCAGTATGGGATGCAGTGAAGGACTGGAGAGTGCAGCCAGGTCTGGCCGGTCATTCCTTGTGCAGTCCCAGTATGAGATAGAGTGAAGGACTGGAGATTGCAGTCAGGGCTGGCTGGTCCTTCCTTGTGCAGTCCCAGTATGAGATGCAATGAAGGACTGGATAATGCAGCCAGGACTGGATATTGCAGCCATGGCTGGCCAGTCATTTTTTGTGCAGTCCCAGTATGAGATGCAGTGAAGGACTGGAGATTGCAGCCAGGCCTGGCCGGTCATTCCTTGTGCAGTCCCAGTATGAGATGCAGTGAAGGACTGGAGAGTGCAGCCAGGGCTGGCCGGTCATTCCTTCTGCAGTCCCAGTATGAGATGCAATGAAGGACTGGATAATGCAGCCAGGACTGGATATTGCAGCCATGGCTGGCCAGTCATTTCTTGTGCAGTCCTAGTATGAGATGCAGTGAAGGACTGTAGGTGGCAGGCAGGGCTGGCCAGTCATTTCTTGTGCAGTCCCAGTATGAGATGCAGTGAAGGACTGGAGAGTGCAGCCAGGGCTGTCCGGTCATTCCTTCTGCAGTCCCAGCATGGGATGTAGTGAAGGACTGGAGATGGCAGCCCGGGCTGGCTGGTCCTTCCTTGTGCAGTCCCAGTATGAGATGCAATGAAGGACTGGATAATGCAGCCAGGACTGGATATTGCAGCCATGGCTGGCCAGTCATTTCTTGTGCAGTCCCAGTATGAGATGCAGTGAAGGACTGGAGATTGCAGCCAGGCCTGGCCGGTCATTCCTTGTGCAGTCCCAGTATGAGATGCAGTGAAGGACTGGAGAGTGCAGCCAGGGCTGGCTGGTCATTCCTTGTGCAGTCCCAGTATGAGATGCAGTGAAGGACTGGAGACTGCAGCCAGGGCTGGCCGGTCATTTCTTGTGCAGTTCCAGTATGAGATGCAGTGAAGGACTGGAGATGGCAGCCAGGGCTGGCCGGTCATTTCTTGTGCAGTCCCAGTACGAGATGCACTGAAGGACTGGAGAGTGCAGCCAGGGCTGGCCGGTCATTCCTTGTGCAGTCCCAGTACGAGATACAGTGAAGGACTGGAGATTGAAGCCAGGGCTGGCTGTTCATTCCTTGTGCAGTCCCAGTATGAGATGCAGTGAAGGACTGGAGAGTGCAGCCAGGACTGGCCGGTCATTTCCGGTGCAGTCCCAGTATGAGATGCAGTGAAGGACTGGAGATGGCAGCCAGGGGTGGCTGGTCATTTCCTGTGGAGTTCCAGTATGAGATGCAGTGAAGGACTGGAGAGTTCAGCCAGGACTGCCGGTCATTCCTTGTGCAGTCCCAGTATGAGATGCAGTGAAGGACTGGAGAGTGCAGCCTGGGCTGGCCAGTCATTTCCGGTGCAGTCCCAGTATGAGATGCAGTGAAGGACTGGAGATGGCAGCCAGGGCTGGCTGGTCATTTTTTGTGCAGTCCCAGTATGAGATGCAGTGAAGGACTGGAGAGTGCAGCCAGGGACGGCCGCTCATTTCCCGTGAAGTCCCAGTATGAGATGGAGTGAAGGACTGGAGATTGCAGCCAGGGCCAGCTGGTAATTCCTTGTGCAGTCCCAGTATGGGATGCAGTGATGGACTGGAGATGGCAGCCAGGGCTGGCTGGTCATTTCCCATGCAGTCCCAGTATGGGATGCAGGGAAGGACTGGAGAGTGCAGCCAGGTCTGGCCGGTCATTCCTTGTGCAGTCCCAGTATGAGATGCAGTGAAGGACTGGAGGTGGCAGGCAGGGCTGGCCGGTCATTTCTTGTGCAGTCCCAGTATGAGATGCAGTGAAGGACTGGAGAGTGCAGCCAGGGCTGTCCGGTCATTCCTTCTGCAGTCCCAGCATGGGATGTAGTGAAGGACTGGAGATTGCAGTCCCGGCTGGCTGGTCATTCCTTGTGCAGTCCCAGTATGAGATGCAATGAAGGACTGGAGAATGCAGCCAGGACTGGAGATTGCAGCCAGGGCTGGTCAGTCATTTCTTGTGCAGTCCCAGTATGAGATGCAGTGAAGGACTGGAGATTGCAGCCAGGGCTGGCCAGTCATTCCTTGTGCAGTCCCAGTCTGAGATGCAGTGAAGGACTGGAGAGTGCAGCCTGGGCTGGCCGGTCATTCCTTGTGCAGTCCCAGTATGAGATGCAGTGAAGGACTGGAGACTGCAGCCAGGGCTGGCCGGTCATTTCTTGTGCAGTTCCAGTATGAGATGCAGTGAAGGACTGGAGATGGCAGCCAGGGCTGGCCGGTCATTTCTTGTGCAGTCCCAGTACGAGATGCACTGAAGGACTGGAGAGTGCAGCCAGGGCTGGCCGGTCATTCCTTGTGCAGTCCCAGTACGAGATACAGTGAAGGACTGGAGATTGAAGCCAGGGCTGGCTGTTCATTCCTTGTGCAGTCCCAGTATGAGATGCAGTGAAGGACTGGAGAGTGCAGCCAGGGCTGGCCGGTAATTTCCGGTGCAGTCCCAGTATGAGATGCAGTGAAGGACTGGAGATAGCAGCCAGGGCTGGCTGGTCATTTCCTGTGGAGTTCCAGTATGAGATGCAGTGAAGGACTGGAGAGTGCAGCCAGGGCTGGCCGGTCATTTCCGGTGCAGTCCCAGTATGAGATGCAGTGAAGGACTGGAGATGGCAGCCAGGGCTGGCTGGTCATTCCTTGTGCAGTCCCAGTATGAGAGGCAGTGAAATACTGGAGAGTGCAGCCAGGGCTGGCCGGTCATTTCCTGTGCAGTCCCAGTATGAGATGCAGTGAAGGACTGGAGATGGCAGCCAGGGCTGGCCGGTCATTCCTTGTGCAGTCCCAGTATGAGATGCAGTGAAGGACTGGAGAGTGCAGCCAGGGCTGGCTGTTCATTCCTTGTGCAGTCCCAGTATGAGAGGCAGTGAAGGATTGGAGACTGCAGACAGGGCTGGCTAGTCATTTCCCGTGCAGTCCACGTATGAGATTCAGTGAAGGACTGGAGATTGCAGCCAGGTCTGGCCGGTCATTCCTTGTGCAATCCCAGTATGAGATGCAGTGAAGGACTGGAGATGGCAGCCAGGGCTGGCCGGTCATTTCCTGTGCAGTCCCAGTATGAGATGCAGTGAAGGACTGGATATTGCAGCCAGGGCTGGCCGGTCGTTCCTTGTGCAGTCCCAGTATGAGATGCAGTGAAGGACTGGAGATGGCAGCCAGGGCTGGCTGGTCATTCCTTGTGCAGTCCCAGTATGAGATGCAGTGATGGACTGGAGATGGCAGCCAGGGCTGGCTGGTCATTTCTTGTGCAGTCCCAGTATGAGATTCAGTGAAGGACGGGAGATTGCAGCCAGGGCTGGATACTAATTTCTTGTGCAGTCCCAGTATGAGATGCAGTGAAGGACTGGAGAGTGCAGCCAGGGCTGGCGAGTCATTTCTCATGCATTCGCAGTATGGGATGCAGTGAAAGACTGGAGATGGCAGCCGGAGCTGGCTGGTCATTTCTTGTGCAGTCCCAGTATGAGATGCAGTGATGCACTGGAGAGTGCTGCCAGGTCTGGGCGGACATTCCTTGTGCAGTCCCACTATGAGATGCAGTGAAGGGCTGGAGAGTGCAGCTAGGGCTGGCCGGTGATTTCTTGTGCAGTCCCGGTATGAGATGCAGTGAAGGACTGGAGATTGCAGTCAAGGATGGCTGGTCATTTCCTGTGCAGTCCCAGTATGAGATGCAGTGAAGGACTGGAGATTGCAGCCAGGTCTGGCCGGTCATTCCTTGTGCAATCCCAGTATGAGATGCAGTGAAGGTCTGGAGATGGCAGCCAGGGCTGGCCGGTCATTTCCCGTGCAGTCCCAGTATGAGATGCAGTGAAGGACTGGATATTGCAGCCAGGGCTGGCCGGCCGTTCCTTGTGCAGTCCCAGTATGAGATGCAGTGAAGGACTGGAGATGGCAGCCAGGGCTGGCTGGTCATTCCTTGTGCAGTCCCAGTATGAGATGCAGTGACGGACTGGAGATGGCAGCCAGGGCTGGCTGGTCATTTCTTGTGCAGTCTAAGTATGAGATGCAATGAGGGACTGGAGAAGGCAGCCAGGGCTGGCCGGTTATTTCCTGTGCAGTCCCAGTATGAGATGCAATGAAGGACGGGAGATTGCAGCCAGGGCTGGATACTAATTTCTTGTGCAGTCCCAGTATGAGATGCAGTGAAGGACTGGAGAGTGCAGCCAGGGCTGGCGAGTCATTTCCCATGCATTCGCAGTATGGGATGCAGTGAAAGACTGGAGATGGCAGCCGGGGCTGGCTGGTCATTTCTTGTGCAGTCCCAGTATGAGATGCAGTGATGCACTGGAGAGTGCTGCCTGGTCTGGGTGGACATTCCTTGTGCAGTCCCACTATGAGATGCAGTGAAGGACTGGAGAGTGCAGCTAGGGCTGGCCGGTGATTTCTTGTGCAGTCCCGGTATGAGATGCAGTGAAGGACTGGAGATTGCAGTCAAGGCTGGCTGGTCATTTCCTGTGCAGTCCCAGTATGAGATGCAGTGAAGGACTGGAGATTGCAGCCAGGGCTGGCTGTTCATTCCTTGTGCAGTCCCAGTATGAGATGCAGTGAAGGATTGGAGACTGCAGCCAGGGCTGGCTATTCATTTCTTGTGCAGTCCCAGTATGATATGCAGTGAAGGACTGGAGAGTGCAGCCGGAGCTGGCCGGTCATTTCCAGTGCAGTCCCAATATGAGATGCAGTGAAGGACAGGAGAGTGCAGCCAGGGCTGGCAAGTTATTTCACATGCAGTCCCAGTATGAGATGCAGTGACGCACTGGAGGTGGCAGCCAGGGCTGGCTGGTAATTTCCTGTGCAGTCCCACTATGAGATGCAGTGAGGGACTGGAGATGGCAGCCAGGGCTGGCCGGTTATTTCCTGTGCAGTCCCAGTATGATATCCTATGAAGGACCGGAGATTGCAGCCAGGGCTGGCTACTCGTTTCTTGTGCAGTCCCAGTATGAGATGCAGTGAAGGACTGGAGAGTGCAGCCAGGGCTGGCGAGTCATTTCCCATGCATTCCCAGTATGGGATGCAGTGAAGGACTGGAGATGGCAGCCGGGGCTGGCTGGCCATTTCTTGTGCAGTCCCAGTATGAGATGCAGTGATGGACTGGAGATGGCAGCCAGGGCTGGCTGGTCATTTCCCATGCAGTCCCAGTATGGGATGCAGTGAAGGACTGGAGAGTGCAGCCAGGTCTGGCCGGTCATTCCTTGTGCAGTCCCAGTATGAGATAGAGTGAAGGACTGGAGATTGCAGTCAGGGCTGGCCGGTCATTTCTTGTGCAGTCCTAGTATGAGATGCAGTGAAGGACTGGAGAGTGCAGCCAGGGCTGGCCGGTCATTTCTTGTGCAGTCCCAGTATGAGATGCAGTGAAGGATTGGAGACTGCAGCCAGGGCTGGCTGTTCATTTCTTGTGCAGTCCCAGTATGAGATTCAGTGAAGGACTGGAGATGGCAGTCAGGACTGGCTAGTCATTTCCCGTGCAGTTCCAGTATGAGATTCAGTGAAGGACTGGAGATTGCAGCCAGGGCTGGCCGGTCATTCCTTGTGCAGTCCCAGTATGAGATGCAGTGAAGGACTGGAGAGTGCAGCCAGGGCTGCCCGGTCATTCCTTGTGCAGTCCCAGTATGAGATACAGTGAAGGACTGGAGATTGCAGTCAGGGCTGGCTGGTCATTTCTTGTGCAGTCCCAGTATGAGATGGAGCGAAGGACCGTAGATTGCAGTACGGGCTGGCCGGTCATTTCTTGTGCAGTCCCAGTATGAGATGCAGTGAAGGACTGGAGGTGGCAGGCAGGGCTGGCCAGTCATTCCTTCTTTAGTCTCAGTATGGGATGTTGTGAAGGACTGGAGATTGCTGCCAGGGCTGGCTGGTCATTCCTTGTGCAGTCCGGGTATGAGATGCAATGAAGGACTGGAGATTGCAGCCAGGACTGGAGATTGCAGCCAGGGCTGGCCAGTCATTTCTTTTGCAGTCCCAGTATGAGATGCAATGAAGGAAGGGGGATTGCAGCCAGGGCTGGCTGGTAATTCCTTGTGCAGTCCCAGTATGAGATGCAGTTAAGGACTGGAGAGTGCAGCCAGGGCTGGCCGGTCATTCCTTGTGCAGTCCCAGTATGAGATGCAGTGAAGGACTGGAGATGTCAGCCAGGGCTGGTTGGTCATTCCTTGTGCAGTCCCAGTATGAGATGCAGTGAAATACTGGAGAGTGCTGCCAGGGCTGGCCGGTCATTTTCTGTGCCGTCCCAGTATGAGATGCAGTGAAGGACTGGAGATGGCAGCCAGGGCTGGCCGGTCATTCCTTGTGCAGTCCCAGTATGAGATGCAGTGAAGGACTGGAGAGTGCAGCCAGGGCTGGCTGTTCATTCCTTGTGCAGTCCCTGTATGAGAGGCAGTGAAGGATTGGAGACTGCAGACAGGGCTGGCTAGTCATTTCCCGTGCAGTCCACGTATGAGATTCAGTGAAGGACTGGAGATTGCAGCCAGGTCTGGCCGGTCATTCCTTGTGCAATCCCAGTATGAGATGCAGTGAAGGACTGGAGATGGCAGCCAGGGCTGGCCGGTCATTTCCCGTGCAGTCCCAGTATGAGATGCAGTGAAGGACTGGATATTGCAGCCAGGGCTGGCCGGTCGTTCCTTGTGCAGTCCAAGTATGAGATGCAGTGAAGGACTGGAGATGGCAGCCAGGGCTGGCTGGTCATTCCTTGTGCAGTCCCAGTATGAGATGCAGTGACGGACTGGAGATGGCAGCCAGGGCTGGCTGGTCATTTCTTGTGCAGTCTAAGTATGAGATGCAATGAGGGACTGGAGAAGGCAGCCAGGGCTGGCCGGTTATTTCCTGTGCAGTCCCAGTATGAGATGCAATGAAAGACGGGAGATTGCAGCCAGGGCTGGATACTAATTTCTTGTGCAGTCCCAGTATGATATGCAGTGAAGGACTGGAGAGTGCAGCCAGGGCTGGCCGGTCATTCCTTCTGCAGTCCCAGTATGAGATAGAGTGAAGGACTGGAGATTGCAGTCAGGGCTGGCTGGTCCTTCCTTGTGCAGTCCCAGTATGAGATGCAATGAAGGACTGGATAATGCAGCCAGGACTGGATATTGCAGCCATGGCTGGCCAGTCATTTCTTGTGCAGTCCTAGTATGAGATGCAGTGAAGGACTGTAGGTGGCAGGCAGGGCTGGCCGGTCATTTCTTGTGCAGTCCCAGTATGAGATGCAGTGAAGGACTGGAGAGTGCAGCCAGGGCTGTCCGGTCATTCCTTCTGCAGTCCCAGCATGGGATGTAGTGAAGGACTGGAGATGGCAGCCCGGGCTGGCTGGTTCTTCCTTGTGCAGTCCCAGTATGAGATGCAATGAAGGACTGGATAATGCAGCCAGGACTGGATATTGCAGCCATGGCTGGCCAGTCATTTCTTGTGCAGTCCCAGTATGAGATGCAGTGAAGGACTGGAGATTGCAGCCAGGCCTGGCCGGTCATTCCTTGTGCAGTCCCAGTATGAGATGCAGTGAAGGACTGGAGAGTGCAGCCAGGGCTCGCCGGTCATTCCTTGTGCAGTCCCAGTATGAGATGCAGTGAAGGACTGGAGACTGCAGCCAGGGCTGGCCGGTCATTTCTTGTGCAGTTCCAGTATGAGATGCAGTGAAGGACTGGAGATGGCAGCCAGGGCTGGCCGGTCATTTCTTGTGCAGTCCCAGTACGAGATGCACTGAAGGACTGGAGAGTGCAGCCAGGGCTGGCCGGTCATTCCTTGTGCAGTCCCAGTACGAGATACAGTGAAGGACTGGAGATTGAAGCCAGGGCTGGCTGTTCATTCCTTGTGCAGTCCCAGTATGAGATGCAGTGAAGGACTGGAGAGTGCAGCCAGGACTGGCCGGTCATTTCCGGTGCAGTCCCAGTATGAGATGCAGTGAAGGACTGGAGATGGCAGCCAGGGGTGGCTGGTCATTTCCTGTGGAGTTCCAGTATGAGATGCAGAGAAGGACTGGAGAGTACAGCCAGGGCTGCCGGTCATTCCTTGTGCAGTCCCTGTATGAGATGCAGTGAAGGACTGGAGAGTGCAGCCTGGGCTGGCCGGTCATTTCCGGTGCAGTCCCAGTATGAGATGCTGTGAAGGACTGGAGATGGCAGCCAGGGCTGGCTGGTCATTTCTTGTGCAGTCCCAGTATGAGATGCAGTGAAGGACTGGAGAGTGCAGCCAGGGCCGGCCGCTCATTTCCCGTGAAGTCCCAGTATGAGATGGAGTGAAGGACTGGAGATTGCAGCCAGGGCCAGCTGGTAATTCCTTGTGCAGTCCCAGTATGGGACGCAGTGAAGGACTGCAGATGGCAGCCGGGGCTGGCTGGTCATTTCGTGTGTAGTCCCAGTATGAGATGCAGTGATGGACTGGAGATGGCAGCCAGGGCTGGCTGGTCATTTCCCATGCAGTCCCAGTATGGGATGCAGTGAAGGACTGGAGAGTGCAGCCAGGGCTGTCCGGTCATTCCTTCTGCAGTCCCAGCATGGGATGTAGTGAAGGACTGGAGAGTGCAGCCAGGGCTGGCTGGTCATTCCTTGTGCAGTCCCAGTATGAGATGCAATGAAGGACTGGAGAATGCAGCCAGGACTGGAGATTGCAGCCAGGGCTGGTCAGTCATTTCTTGTGCAGTCCCAGTATGAGATGCAGTGAAGGACTGGAGATTGCGGCCAGGGCTGGCCAGTCATTCCTTGTGCAGTCCCAGTATGAGATGCAGTGAAGGACTGGAGAGTGCAGCCTGGGCTGGCCGGTCATTCCTTGTGCAGTCCCAGTATGAGATGCAGTGAAGGACTGGAGACTGCAGCCAGGGCTGGCCGGTCATTTCTTGTGCAGTTCCAGTATGAGATGCAGTGAAGGACTGGAGATGGCAGCCAGGGCTGGCCGGTCATTTCTTGTGCAGTCCCAGTACGAGATGCACTGAAGGACTGGAGAGTGCAGCCAGGGCTGGCCGGTCATTCCTTGTGCAGTCCCAGTACGAGATACAGTGAAGGACTGGAGATTGAAGCCAGGGCTGGCTGTTCATTCCTTGTGCAGTCCCAGTATGAGATGCAGTGAAGGACTGGAGAGTGCAGCCAGGGCTGGCCGGTAATTTCCGGTGCAGTCCCAGTATGAGATGCAGTGAAGGACTGGAGATAGCAGCCAGGGCTGGCTGGTCATTTCCAGTGGAGTTCCAGTATGAGATGCAGTGAAGGACTGGAGAGTGCAGCCAGGGCTGGCCGGTCATTTCCGGTGCAGTCCCAGTATGAGATGCAGTGAAGGACTGGAGATGGCAGCCAGGGCTGGCTGGTCATTCCTTGTGCAGTCCCAGTATGAGATAGAGTGAAATACTGGAGAGTGCAGCCAGGGCTGGCCGGTCATTTCCTGGCAGTCCCAGTATGAGATGCAGTGAAGGACTGGAGATGGCAGCTAGGGCTGGCCGGTCATTCCTTGTGCAGTCCCAGTATGAGATGCAGTGCAGGACTGGAGAGTGCAGCCAGGGCTGGCTGTTCATTCCTTGTGCAGTCCCAGTATGAGAGGCAGTGAAGGATTGGAGACTGCAGACAGGGCTGGCTTGTCATTTCCCGTGCAGTCCACGTATGAGATTCAGTGAAGGACTGGAGATTGCAGCCAGGTCTGGCCGGTCATTCCTTGTGCAATCCCAGGATGAGATGCAGTGAAGGACTGGAGATGGCAGCCAGGGCTGGCCGGTCATTTCCCGTGCAGTCCCAGTATGAGATGCAGTGAAGGACTGGATATTGCAGCCAGGGCTGGCCGGTCGTTCCTTGTGCAGTCCCAGTATGAGATGCAGTGAAGGACTGGAGATGGCAGCCAGGGCTGGCTGGTCATTCCTTGTGCAGTCCCAGTATGAGATGCAGTGACGGACTGGAGATGGCAGCCAGGGCTGGCTGGTCATTTCTTGTGCAGTCTAAGTATGAGATACAATGAGGGACTGGAGAAGGCAGCCAGGGCTGGCCGGTTATTTCCTGTGCAGTCCCAGTATGAGATGCAATGAAGGACGGGAGATTGCATCCAGGGCTGGATACTAATTTCTTGTGCAGTCCCAGTATGAGATGCAGTGAAGGACTGGAGAGTGCAGCCAGGGCTGGCGAGTCATTTCCCATGCATTCGCAGTATGGGATGCAGTGAAAGACTGGAGATGGCAGCCGGGGCTGGCTGGTCATTTCTTGTGCAGTCCCAGTATGAGATGCAGTGATGCACTGGAGAGTGCTGCCAGGTCTGGGAGGACATTCCTTGTGCAGTCCCACTATGAGATGCAGTGAAGGACTGGAGAGTGCAGATAGGGCTGGCCGGTTATTTCTTGTGCAGTCCCGGTATGAGATGCAGTGAAGGACTGGAGCTTGCAGTCAAGGCTGGCTGGTCATTTCCTGTGCAGTCCCAGTATGAGATGCAGTGAAGGACTGGAGATTGCAGCCAGGTCTGGCCGGTCATTCCTTGTGCAATCCCAGTATGAGATGCAGTGAAGGACTGGAGATGGCAGCCAGGGCTGGCCGGTCATTTCCCGTGCAGTCCAAGTATGAGATGCAGTGAAGGACTGGATATTGCAGCCAGGGCTGGCCGGTCGTTCCTTGTGCAGTCCCAGTATGAGATGCAGTGAAGGACTGGAGATGGCAGCCAGGGCTGGCTGGTCATTTCTTGTGCAGTCTAAGTATGAGATGCAATGAGGGACTGGAGAAGGCAGCCAGGGCTGGCCGGTTATTTCCTGTGCAGTCCCAGTATGAGATGCAATGAAGGACGGGAGATTGCAGCCAGGGCTGGATACTAATTTCTTGTGCAGTCCCAGTATGAGATGCAGTGAAGGACTGGAGAGTGCAGCCAGGGCTGGCGAGTCATTTCCCATGCATTCGCAGTATGGGATGCAGTGAAAGACTGGAGATGGCAGCCGGGGCTGGCTGGCCATTTCTTGTGCAGTCCCAGTATGAGATGCAGTGATGCACTGGAGAGTGCTGCCAGGTCTGGGCGGACATTCCTTGTGCAGTCCCACTATGAGATGCAGTGAAGGACTGGAGAGTGCAGCTAGGGCTGGCCGGTGATTTCTTGTGCAGTCCCGGTATGAGATGCAGTGAAGGACTGGAGATTGCAGTCAAGGCTGGCTGGTCATTTCCTGTGCAGTCCCAGTATGAGATGCAGTGAAGGACTGGAGATTGCAGCCAAGGCTGGCTGTTCATTCCTTGTGCAGTCCCAGTATGAGATGCAGTGAAGGATTGGAGACTGCAGCCAGGGCTGGCTGTTCATTTCTTGTGCAGTCCCAGTATGATATGCAGTGAAGGACTGGAGAGTGCAGCCGGGGCTGGCCGGTCATTTCCAGTGCAGTCCCAATATGAGATGCAGTGAAGGACAGGAGAGTGCAGCCAGGGCTGGCAAGTTATTTCATATGCAGTCCCAGTATGAGATGCAGTGACGCACTGGAGGTGGCAGCCAGGGCTGGCTGGTCATTTCCTGTGAGTCCCAGTATGAGATGCAGTGAGGGACTGGAGATGGCAGCCAGGGCTGGCCGGTTATTTCCTGTGCAGTCCCAGTATGATATCCTATGAAGGACCGGAGATTGCAGCCAGGGCTGGCTACTCGTTTCTTCTGCAGTCCCAGTATGAGATGCAGTGAAGGACTGGAGAGTGCAGCCAGGGCTGGCGAGTCATTTCCCATGCATTCCCAGTATGGGATGCAGTGAAGGACTGGAGATGGCAGCCGGGGCTGGCTGGACATTTCTTGTGCAGTCCCAGTATGAGATGCAGTGATGGACTGGAGATGGCAGCCAGGGCTGGCTGGTCATTTCCCATGCAGTCCCAGTATGGGATGCAGTGAAGGACTGGAGAGTGCAGCCAGGTCTGGCCGGTCATTCCTTGTGCAGTCCCAGTATGAGATAGAGTGAAGGACTGGAGATTGCAGTCAAGGCTGGCCGGTCATTTCTTGTGCAGTCCTAGTATGAGATGCAGTGAAGGACTGGAGAGTGCAGCCAGGGCTGGCCGGTCATTTCTTGTGCAGTCCCAGTATGAGATGCAGTGAAGGATTGGAGACTGCAGCCAGGGCTGGCTGTTCATTTCTTGTGCAGTCCCAGTATGAGATTCAGTGAAGGACTGGAGATGGCAGTCAGGACTGGCTAGTCATTTCCCGTGCAGTCCCAGTATGAGATTCAGTGAAGGACTGGAGATTGCAGCCAGGGCTGGCCGGTCATTCCTTGTGCAGTCCCAGTATGAGATGCAGTGAAGGACTGGAGAGTGCAGCCAGGGCTGCCCGGTCATTCCTTGTGCAGTCCCAGTATGAGATACAGTGAAGGACTGGAGATTGCAGTCAGGGCTGGCTGGTCATTTCTTGTGCAGTCCCAGTATGAGATGGAGCGAAGGACCGTAGATTGCAGTACGGGCTGGCCGGTCATTTCTTGTGCAGTCCCAGTATGAGATGCAGTGAAGGACTGGAGGTGGCAGGCAGGGCTTGCCAGTCATTCCTTCTTTAGTCTCAGTATGGGATGTTGTGAAGGACTGGAGATTGCTGCCAGGGCTGGCTGGTCATTCCTTGTGCAGTCCGGGTATGAGATGCAATGAAGGACTGGAGATTGCAGCCAGGACTGGAGATTGCAGCCAGGGCTGGCCAGTCATTTCTTTTGCAGTCCCAGTATGAGATGCAATGAAGGACTGGGGATTGCAGTCAGGGCTGGCTGGTAATTCCTTGTGCAGTCCCAGTATGAGATACAGTTAAGGACTGGAGAGTGCAGCCAGGGCTGGCCGGTCATTCCTTGTGCAGTCCAAGTATGAGATGCAGTTAAGGACTGGAGAGTGCAGCCAGGGCTGGCCGGTCATTCCTTGTGCAGTCCCAGTATGAGATGCAGTGAAGGACTGGAGAGTGTAGCCAGGGCTGGACGGTCATTCCTTGTGCAGTCCCAGTATGAGATGCAGTGAAGGACTGGAGAAAGCAGCCAGGGCTGGCCGGTCATTTCCGGTGCAGTCCCAGTTTGAGATGCAGTGAAGGACTGGAGATGGCAGCTGTTAGGGAGAATTCTCTGTTTAGGCTGAATTTCCCTACCTAGTGAGTCCCCCAGCAGCTTTGCTGGATTTCTGGGGTTTAATTTTTTTCTCCTGCCAAGAGTGAGACTCTTTTACCCTCACTCTTGGACATGTTGAAGTGTGTTATCTTGGACAAACCTTGGGTTGAATGGGCTATGGGGTCTTTTACTCCATAGGGCCTCATGTATTTTTGTGATGTGGGTCACACAGCACCCTCTGTGCCGTGACCCAGGGGTGTCCTAGGGACTCCCCAACATAGACTCCATACCCTGGGACTGACTACTGTCTCCCAGGGCATGTAAAGTCACCAAAGACTTTGCTAGTCTTGAATCCTGAACAGAACCAGTACAAACCATCATATTGTGGACGTACTGGCTGGGGCAATTCGATTGCCCCAGGGTCTGTTAGTCGAGGGGGCACGTCTCCGTCCCCCCTGATCGAGTTTTGGCTGGTGGCAGTGGAAACTACTTTTTATATTCGACCGCGAATATTTCCCTATGGGATTTCCCATTGTTTTAGGCTAACACATTTAATTATTTATTTACGGTAGCCTTAAACATACCGCCGGTTTATATATTTATTTTTATAACTCCGGTTGGGACGTTTTGCCAAAACTTGATCCTAAAATGGCGTTGGTGTTCGCCTCTGTAACTCTGACCCAAAGTGGAGCCCTTTGTTCCACTTTTGGCGGGCTTCTCCACAGAAGCCCTCCAAAGTGGTGCCACTCTGTCTGGGGTACTTAGGAGGGGTGGAGGGGGATTTAGGCACCCTGGACTGAGTTACCTTGGTAACTCAAGTCGCACTCCGTCCTGATTGGCCCAAGTGGTGAGCCGCCCGGCTCACCACTTAGCATGTTTGAGTGACAGCTAGGCTGGGTGAATGGGGGCTTGCTGCATAAAAGCAGGGCTTTGGGGACTGGGACTTCAGAAGTCGCCACAGGACCAAGAATCCGACGAGGGAAGAGCTGAGCCGACCTGCTTCGACGACACCACCCGGTGGAGCCCTGCTGAACCGTCTCACCACTTTTTCCCGACGACCGAGGAGAACTCTTAACGGAGTGGCTCCTTCCCTTGACTGGTGGGGACAACCAGTTTTCGCCTTCTTTCCGTTCTTTGAGGTATCTCGTGGCCGCCTTGCCTGTGCCAAGCACCCCGGCAACCGGAATACCACACTTTACCCCCATACCGCGAAAGTCGGTACCAACCCTTTAACCGGAGGACTCCGCGGCTGGTTTCTTCCCGGGCAGTGCAACGACCCTCTTCTTCTGCGCTTCAGCGAGAACTTCTTCTCCCCTGACCGACGTCGAGCCCTGCTGCCACTGCCTGGAACAACTGCCCCCGCTGGAGGATCCTTTCCGCTTAAGGTACTGTGTTCCGCCTGGCTTCCCTTGCTACCGACTGTACGGGGTAGATTTAGTCCCCGGCTTTCGAACCTGGGAGTGCCTGGGACACTTTGGCTAAACTTTCCGAGCCACTCTAAACTTTTTTTGACTCTTTGCAAGACTTTGAATCTCTAACTAACAGTGTGATCTTGGGCACATTTTCGCTCCGGCTACTCTAAGAGTGGGCCCTGCCTAGTGACTTTTGCTCACCTGTGACTTTTGTGCTTCTTTAAGCCTATTGCAAGTGTTCTGGACCTTAGAGTGGTGTGTTTAACCCATTTCTGCTTTTTCTCTCCCTTTCTTGGAAACTACTAGAGTGTCATCTAACGTTAAGCACTCACCTCTGTTTTAATTAAGTGGTGTTAACCTAGAGTTGTCTAGATAGGAGAAAGGATTGAATCTACTTTCATTATAACTGTGTTTGAAGTGTTTACTATATTTTTGCTAGAGTGTTTTTAACTTATGTGTATTTTAAATAAATAACTATATACTTTTGAAACCAAGCTCTGGTCAGTGTTTGCTTGTGCTATTGTGTTTTGGTACATATTGTGTATACTTTGCATACTGCCTAACTCTTCTTGAGAGAAGTCTGACTGCTCAGCCACAGCTACCAGGTAAATCTGGGTGGTACAGACTGCTACCAAAGGGGTTTACTGCTCTACCTGTAGTCTTAAATCTTTTGCAGTGTTCCCCAAGGGAACTGCACAGGTTTCTGCCTAACACTGGTGTACAGCGGTGGGATTTGTATTGAGTATACATTTTATTGTGCTTTAGATACCTTAGTGCAACTAACCACAAAGCTTAGCACTGAAAAAGTAAAACCTCTAACATGTCAGTTATAGAAAGCTATAGTCAAGAGTCCCTTGCAGCCAAAACTGCTGATTGTTTAAGAGTGCTCTGTAAACATAAGGATCTCCTGACTAAGGGCAAGAAAATGGAGCTGATTGAAAGATTGTTAGCTAACCAAAGTCTGGGTGAGGGTTCAGAGGAACCTACCACTCCAGCAACTGTAGATGACAGTATTGAAGTTAACATGGAGCAAAATGTTGATGATTCTGAGGAAGAGTCAGAAGAGGAGGGTGAGGCTGTTGTAACTGTCCCCCCTAGGCCTCTGCCTGCTCTACCTGCTGTACCTACTGGACCTTTACCAGGTCCCACATTTAGTCCTCAGTACTTTGAACTGGAGAAAATGAAGCTAGAATTGGAGTATAAGAAACTTAATGCTCAAACTGACAAAGAACTAAGGCTAAGGGAAATGGAGCTCAAGTATGACTTAGAAATGAAGAAATTATCTGTTGAGAATGTTTCTCTCTCTGGCTCCTCTAGAAGTTCCAGTCCTAAAAGACCCCGGATGCCTAAAGAATTGGTTGGTATGTATGAGCCTAAGTTGGATGTGTTGGATTGGTTGTCTCTGTTTGAATATAATCATGGGCTCCAGAACATCACAGGAAATGACTTACTCACCTGGTTGTTCTCTAGGCTTCCCCCTGTTGCAACTGATGTGGTAATGGAGATGGGGGAGGAGGATAGGAAAGAGTATGAATGTGTGAAACTAGCTTTGATAGCTAGGTTTGGGAAGACCCCTTCCCAGTATCTTAAGAGGTTTAGGAACCTCAAAAAGCATGATGGTACCCCTTGGGCTACCTGGGTGAGTGAATGTTTGAAAAACTTAGAGGGATGGATTAAGGGTTACAAGGTGAACACTTATGAAGGTATGAAGAATTTGTTTATGTTGGAGACTATTTATGATGCCTGCTCTCCTGAGCTCAGACAACACTTGGCTGATTCCAGGGAATTGGATTCCAGGAAGCTAGCTAAGGCTGCTGACTTGTGGGTTGCCAACAGGGCCACTCACAAGGATTCTGGGGTAACTCAGAAGAAGGATGGGGAGAAACAGCCTAAAAAAGACTCCAAAGAGAATTCTAATAATTCCTATCCCAAAGAGGGCCCCAAACCACAAAATAACCAGGGTAAGCCACATGGGAAACCTAGTCAGGCTACTGTACCTTCTGGCCACAAGCCAGAAGGAGGTCAGAACAAGCCACCCTTCCAGAGAGCATTTGGACAATGCTATGTCTGTCAGGGTACTGACCATATCAAAGGAGATCCCAAGTGCAAGGGTAAACCTGCAGGGATCAGCACAGTCTCCTTAGCCTTCACTCCTGAGGATGAAGTACAGATGGCTAGTGCCCACTTTGAACTCTTTGCTGAAGAACCCTTGGGTCTTCAAGCAACTGTAAACTTAGAGCCTATGGGTCTGGTTAGTCCCCAGAATAGGGTTGTGTATAACTCCCTACCTGTTAACTCTAAGGTGTATTATGTGGACAGTGTTCTTGTCAATGGCCAGGATACTCCTGCCAGGAGAGACACTGGGGCCAGCAGAACAGTAGTGGATGAAAGCTTCTTTCAACCTGAAGATGTGGCCAAAGCACCCAAAGGTCCCACTAAGATGTCTGGAGGCCCTGTCCAAATGGTTCCTATTCTACCAGCCCTCATTCAATGTAACAACATGACAGTAAGGATCCCTGTCAGTGTTCAGGCTGAGGTACCTGGGAAGGTCCTGTTAGGGAATGACCTAAGAACTCTAGGAGTAGTGTCACATACCCCCAGGCCTCCCAGTATGGAGAAGCAGAACTTAACCAAATTGGCTAGACAGGCTACCTTGAAGGACCCTTCTAAGCCTGTGGGACCCTCTACTGAGAACCCCACTACAAGCCCCGGTGTTAGTAAGTTGACCTCTGACCCAGGCACCTTTCAGGATAGTATGCTAGGAACATGGGAGCCCCAACCAAGCTCCATCATTGTTCCCCTAGTCTCAGAGTCTCTGACTCCCCCTGCTTCTGAGGAAGAGGTGGATAGACCAACTAGGCCCCTATCTGGACCCGAGAGAACTGGTAATTCTCAGTGCTGGTGGAAAACCAGAAAAGAAAAGTCTAAGGCCAAAAACCTTCAGACTGTTGGACCTTCTACTGAAGACCCCAACTCAAATCCTAATATTAGGGGGGGAACTCCTAAAATAGGTAAGGGTAGATCTAAGAGGAAGGGGAAGCAGGTACATTGCCTAACCCCAACCCCTCCAACCAAGAGGCCTAAGACCCAACCTGCTCCCACAAGAGAGGTGGTGAGGAACCTTGGAGGCCCCTCTAGATCTAAGGGAATCCTTTATAAGGACCCCTTCAAAAAGCCTAACATAGGTTCAGAAGTTGTACCAACTTCTGAGGGACTGGTCAACCAGATCCCCTATAACAAAAAGACTGGTGTTCCTCAAAGGGTTTGTAGGTCCGTTAGCTTGCAAAAGAAAACCTTTGAGTTCTCCCTTAAGCAAAGGTCAAGGTGTCACCATCAAAATGCTGATGGACTCTCTAGGATGTATATCATCGACTAGAGGTATGAGGTTCATCCAGGAGTGGATTAAATCCTCCTGTCCCTTAGTCTGGGGGGGGCGAGTGTTAGGGAGAATTCTCTGTTTAGGCTGAATTTCCCTACCTAGTGAGTCCCCCAGCAGCTTTGCTGGATTTCTGGGGTTTAATTTTTTTCTCCTGCCAAGAGTGAGACTCTTTTACCCTCACTCTTGGACATGTTGAAGTGTGTTATCTTGGACAAACCTTGGGTTGAATGGGCTATGGGGTCTTTTACTCCATAGGGCCTCATGTATTTTTGTGATGTGGGTCACACAGCACCCTCTGTGCCGTGACCCAGGGGTGTCCTAGGGACTCCCCAACATAGACTCCATACCCTGGGACTGACTACTGTCTCCCAGGGCATGTAAAGTCACCAAAGACTTTGCTAGTCTTGAATCCTGAACAGAACCAGTACAAACCATCATATTGTGGACGTACTGGCTGGGGCAATTCGATTGCCCCAGGGTCTGTTAGTCGAGGGGGCACGTCTCCGTCCCCCCTGATCGAGTTTTGGCTGGTGGCAGTGGAAACTACTTTTTATATTCGACCGCGAATATTTCCCTATGGGATTTCCCATTGTTTTAGGCTAACACATTTAATTATTTATTTACGGTAGCCTTAAACATACCGCCGGTTTATATATTTATTTTTATAACTCCGGTTGGGACGTTTTGCCAAAACTTGATCCTAAAATGGCGTTGGTGTTCGCCTCTGTAACTCTGACCCAAAGTGGAGCCCTTTGTTCCACTTTTGGCGGGCTTCTCCACAGAAGCCCTCCAAAGTGGTGCCACTCTGTCTGGGGTACTTAGGAGGGGTGGAGGGGGATTTAGGCACCCTGGACTGAGTTACCTTGGTAACTCAAGTCGCACTCCGTCCTGATTGGCCCAAGTGGTGAGCCGCCCGGCTCACCACTTAGCATGTTTGAGTGACAGCTAGGCTGGGTGAATGGGGGCTTGCTGCATAAAAGCAGGGCTTTGGGGACTGGGACTTCAGAAGTCGCCACAGGACCAAGAATCCGACGAGGGAAGAGCTGAGCCGACCTGCTTCGACGACACCACCCGGTGGAGCCCTGCTGAACCGTCTCACCACTTTTTCCCGACGACCGAGGAGAACTCTTAACGGAGTGGCTCCTTCCCTTGACTGGTGGGGACAACCAGTTTTCGCCTTCTTTCCGTTCTTTGAGGTATCTCGTGGCCGCCTTGCCTGTGCCAAGCACCCCGGCAACCGGAATACCACACTTTACCCCCATACCGCGAAAGTCGGTACCAACCCTTTAACCGGAGGACTCCGCGGCTGGTTTCTTCCCGGGCAGTGCAACGACCCTCTTCTTCTGCGCTTCAGCGAGAACTTCTTCTCCCCTGACCGACGTCGAGCCCTGCTGCCACTGCCTGGAACAACTGCCCCCGCTGGAGGATCCTTTCCGCTTAAGGTACTGTGTTCCGCCTGGCTTCCCTTGCTACCGACTGTACGGGGTAGATTTAGTCCCCGGCTTTCGAACCTGGGAGTGCCTGGGACACTTTGGCTAAACTTTCCGAGCCACTCTAAACTTTTTTTGACTCTTTGCAAGACTTTGAATCTCTAACTAACAGTGTGATCTTGGGCACATTTTCGCTCCGGCTACTCTAAGAGTGGGCCCTGCCTAGTGACTTTTGCTCACCTGTGACTTTTGTGCTTCTTTAAGCCTATTGCAAGTGTTCTGGACCTTAGAGTGGTGTGTTTAACCCATTTCTGCTTTTTCTCTCCCTTTCTTGGAAACTACTAGAGTGTCATCTAACGTTAAGCACTCACCTCTGTTTTAATTAAGTGGTGTTAACCTAGAGTTGTCTAGATAGGAGAAAGGATTGAATCTACTTTCATTATAACTGTGTTTGAAGTGTTTACTATATTTTTGCTAGAGTGTTTTTAACTTATGTGTATTTTAAATAAATAACTATATACTTTTGAAACCAAGCTCTGGTCAGTGTTTGCTTGTGCTATTGTGTTTTGGTACATATTGTGTATACTTTGCATACTGCCTAACTCTTCTTGAGAGAAGTCTGACTGCTCAGCCACAGCTACCAGGTAAATCTGGGTGGTACAGACTGCTACCAAAGGGGTTTACTGCTCTACCTGTAGTCTTAAATCTTTTGCAGTGTTCCCCAAGGGAACTGCACAGGTTTCTGCCTAACAGCAGCCAGGGCTGGCCGGTCATTCCTTGTGCAGTCCCAGTATGAGATGCAATGAAGGACTGGAGAGTGCAGCCAAGGCTGGCTGTTCATTCCTTGTGCAGTCCCAGTATGAGATGCAGTGAAGGACTGGAGATGGGAGTCAGGACTGGCTAGTCATTTCCCGTGCAGTCCCAGTATGAGATGCAGCGAAGGACTGGAGATTGCAGCCAGGGCTGGCTGTTCATTCCTTGTGAAGTCAGAGTATGAGATGCAGTGAAGGACTAGAGATTGCAGCCAGGGCTGGCCGTTCCTTTCTTGTGCAGTCCCAGTATGAGATGCAGTGAAGGACTGGGGATTGCAGCCAGGGCTGGTCAATCATTCCTTGTGCAGTCCCAGTATGAGATGCAATGAAGGACTGGAGATTGCAGCCAGGGCTGGCTGGTCATTTCCGGTGGAGTTCCAGTATGAGATGCAGTGAAGGACTGGAGAGTGCAGCCAGGGCTGGCCGGTCATTTCTTGTGCATTCCCAGTATGAGATGCAGTGAAGGAATGGAGAGTGCAGCCAGATCCGGCTGGTCATTTCCTGTGCAGTGCCAGTATGAGATGCAGTGAAGGACTTTAGATGGCAGCCAGGGCTGGCCGGTCATTTCTTGTGCAGTCCCAGTATGAGATGCAGTGAAGGACTGGAGAGTGCAGCCAGGGCTGGCCGGTCATTCCTTGTGCAGTCCCAGTATGAGATGCAGTGAAGGACTGGAGAGTGCAGCCAGGGCTGGCCGGTCATTCCTTGTGCAGTCCCAGTATGAGATGCAGTGAAGGACTGGAGATAACAGCCAGGGCCGGCTGGTCATTTCCCATGCAGTCCTAGTATGGAATGCAGTGAAGGACTGGAGATGGCAGCCAGGGCTGGCTGGTCACATCTTGTGCAGTCCCAGTGCGAGATGCAGTGAAGGACTGGAGATGGCAGTAAGGCTGGCCGGTCATTTCACATGCATTCGCAGTGTGAGATGCAGTGAAGGACTGGAGAGTGCAGCCAGGGCCGGCTGGTCATTTCCTGTGCAGTCCCAGTATGAGATGGAGTGAAGGACTTTAGATGGCAGCCAGGGCTGGCCGGTCATTTCTTGTGCAGTCCCAGTATGAGATGCAGTGAAGGACTGGAGAGTGCAGCCAGGGCTGGCCAGTCATTCCTTGTGCAGTCCCAGTATGAGATGCAGTGAAGGACTGGAGAGTGCAGCCAGGGCTGCCCGGTCATTCCTTGTGCAGTCCCAGTATGAGATACAGTGAAGGACTGGAGATTGCAGTCAGGGCTGGATGGTCATTTCTTGTGCAGTCCCAGTATGAGATGCAGCGAAGGACCGTAGATTGCAGTACGGGCTGGCCGGTCATTTCTTGTGCAGTCCCAGTATGAGATGCAGTGAAGGACTGGAGGTGGCAGGCAGGGCTGGCAAGTCATCCCTTCTTTAGTCTCAGTATGGGATGGAGTGAAGGACTGGAGATTGCAGCCAGGAATGGAGATTGCAGCCAGGGCTGGCCAGTCATTTCTTGTGCAGTCCCAGTATGAGATGCAATGAAGGACTGGAGATTGCAGCCAGGGCTGGCCGGTCATTCCTTGTGCAGTCCCAGAATGAGATGCAGTTAAGGACTGGAGAGTGCAGCCAGGGCTGGCCAGTCATTCCTTGTGCAGTCCCAGTATGAGATGCAGTGAAGGACTGGAGAGTGTAGCCAGGGCTGGCCGGTTATTTCCTGTGCAGTCCCAGTATGAGATGCAATGAAGGACGGGAGATTGCAGCCAGGGCTGGATACTAATTTCTTGTGCAGTCCCAGTATGAGATGCAGTGAAGGACTGGAGAGTGCAGCCAGGGCTGGCGAGTCATTTCCCATGCATTTGCAGTATGGGATGCAGTGAAAGACTGGAGATGGCAGCCGGGGCTGGCTGGTCATTTCTTGTGCAATCCCAGTATGAGATGCAGTGATGCACTGGAGAGTGCTGCCAGGTCTGGGCGGACATTCCTTGTGCAGTCCCACTATGAGATGCAGTGAAGGACTGGAGAGTGCAGCTAGGGATGGCCGGTGATTTCTTGTGCAGTCCCGGTATGAGATGCAGTGAAGGACTGGAGATTGCAGTCAAGACTGGCTGGTCATTTCCTGTGCAGTCCCAGTATGAGATGCAGTGAAGGACTGGAGATTGCAGCCAGGGCTGGCTGTTCAATCCTTGTGCAGTCCCAGTATGAGATGCAGTGAAGGATTGGAGACTGCAGCCAGGGCTGGCTATTCATTTCTTGTGCAGTCCCAGTATGATATGCAGTGAAGGACTGGAGAGTGCAGCCGGGGCTGGCCGGTCATTTCCAGTGCAGTCCCAATATGAGATGCAGTGAAGGACGGGAGAGTGCAGCCAGGGCTGGCAAGTTATTACACATGCAGTCCCAGTATGAGATGCAGTGACGCACTGGAGGTGGCAGCCAGGGCTGGCTGGTCATTTCCTGTGCAGTCCCACTATGAGATGCAGTGAGGGACTGGAGATGGCAGCCAGGGCTGGCCGGTTATTTCCTGTGCAGTCCCAGTATGATATCCTATGAAGGACCGGAGATTGCAGCCAGGGCTGGCTACGCGTTTCTTGTGCAGTCCCAGTATGAGATGCAGTGAAGGACTGGAGAGTGCAGCCAGGGCTGGCGAGTCATTTCCCATGCATTCCCAGTATGGGATGCAGTGAAGGACTGGAGATGGCAGCCGGGGCTGGCTGGCCATTTCTTGTGCAGTCCCAGTATGAGATGCAGTGATGGACGGGAGATGGCAGCCAGGGCTGGCTGGTCATTTCCCATGCAGTCCCAGTATGGGATGCAGTGAAGGTCTGGAGAGTGCAGCCAGGTCTGGCCGGTCATTCCTTGTGCAGTCCCAGTATGAGATAGAGTGAAGGACTGTAGATTGCAGTCAGGGCTGGCCGGTCATTTCTTGTGCAGTCCTAGTATGAGATGCAGTGAAGGACTGGAGAGTGCAGCCAGGGCTGGCCGGTCATTTCTTGTGCAGTCCCAGTATGAGATGCAGTGAAGGATTGGAGACTGCAGCCAGGGCTGGATGTTCATTTCTTGTGCAGTCCCAGTATGAGATTCAGTGAAGGACTGGAGATGGCAGTCAGGACTGGCTAGTCATTTCCCGTGCAGTCCCAGTATGAGATTCAGTGAAGGACTGGAGATTGCAGCCAGGGCTGGCCGGTCATTCCTTGTGCAGTCCCAGTATGAGATGCAGTGAAGGACTGGAGAGTGCAGCCAGGGCTTCCCGGTCATTCCTTGTGCAGTCCCAGTACGAGATACAGTGAAGGACTGGAGATTGCAGTCAGGGCTGGCTGGTCATTTCTTGTGCAGTCCCAGTATGAGATGGAGCGAAGGACCGTAGATTGCAGTACGGGCTGGCCGGTCATTTCTTGTGCAGTCCCAGTATGAGATGCAGTGAAGGACTGGAGGTGGCAGGCAGGGCTGGCCAGTCATTCCTTCTTTAGTCTCAGTATGGGATGTTGTGAAGGACTGGAGATTGCTGCCAGGGCTGGCTGGTCATTCCTTGTGCAGTCCGGGTATGAGATGCAATGAAGGACTGGAGATTGCAGCCAGGACTGGAGATTGCAGCCAGGGCTGGCCAGTCATTTCTTTTGCAGTCCCAGTATGAGATGCAATGAAGGACTGGGGATTGCAGCCAGGGCTGGCTGGTAATTCCTTGTGCAGTCCCAGTATGAGATACAGTTAAGGACTGGAGATGGCAGTCAGGACTGGCTAGTCATTTCCCGTGCAGTCCCAGTATGAGATTCAGTAAAGGACTGGAGATTGCAGCCAGGGCTGGCCGGTCATTTCCCGTGCAGTCCCAGTATGAGATGCAGCGAAGGACTGGAGATTGCAGCCAGGGCTGGCTGTTCATTCCTTGTGAAGTCAGAGTATGAGATGCAGTGAAGGACTGGAGATTGCAGCCAGGGCTGGCCGTTCCTTTCTTGTGCAGTCCCAGTATGAGATGCAGTGAAGGACTGGGGATTGCAGCCAGGGCTGGTCAATCATTCCTTGTGCAGTCCCAGTATGAGATGCAATGAAGGACTGGAGATTGCAGCCAGGGCTGGCTGGTCATTTCCGGTGGAGTTCCAGTATGAGATGCAGTGAAGGACTGGAGAGTGCAGCCAGGGCTGGCCGGTCATTTCTTGTGCATTCCCAGTATGAGATGCAGTGAAGGACTGGAGAGTGCAGCCAGATCCGGCTGGTCATTTCCTGTGCAGTCCCAGTATGAGATGCAGTGAAGGACTTTAGATGGCAGCCAGGGCTGGCCGGTCATTTCTTGTGCAGTCCCAGTATGAGATGCAGTGAAGGACTGGAGAGTGCAGCCAGGGCTGGCTGGTCATTCCTTGTGCAGTCCCAGTATGAGATGCAGTGAAGGACTGGAGAGTGCAGCCAGGGCTGGCCGGTCATTCCTTGTGCAGTCCCAGTATGAGATGCAGTGAAGGACTGGAGATAACAGCCAGGGCCGGCTGGTCATTTCCCATGCAGTCCTAGTATGGGATGCAGTGAAGGACTGGAGATGGCAGCCAGGGCTGGCTGGTCACATCTTGTGCAGTCCCAGTGCGAGATGCAGTGAAGGACTGGAGATGGCAGTAAGGCTGGCCGGTCATTTCACATGCATTCGCAGTGTGAGATGCAGTGAAGCACTGGAGAGTGCAGCCAGGGCCGGCTGGTCATTTCCTGTGCATTCCCAGTATGAGATGGAGTGAAGGACTTTAGATGGCAGCCAGGGCTAGCCGGTCATTTCTTGTGCAGTCCCAGTATGAGATGCAATGAAGGACTGGAGAGTGCAGTCAGGGCTGGCCGGTCATTTCTTGTGCAGTCCCAGTATGAGATGCAATGAAGGACTGGAGAGTGCAGCCAGGGCTGGCCAGTCATTCCTTGTGCAGTCCCAGTATGAGATGCAGTGAAGGACTGGAGAGTGCAGCCAGGGCTGCCCGGTCATTCCTTGTGCAGTCCCAGTATGAGATACAGTGAAGGACTGGAGATTGCAGTCAGGGCTGGATGGTCATTTCTTGTGCAGTCCAGTATGAGATGCAGCGAAGGACCGTAGATTGCAGTACGGGCTGGCCGGTCATTTCTTGTGCAGTCCCAGTATGAGATGCAGTGAAGGACTGGAGGTGGCAGGCAGGGCTGGCTGGTAATTCCTTGTGCAGTCCCAGTATGAGATACAGTTAAGGACTGGAGAGTGCAGCCAGGGCTGGCCAGTCATTTCTTGTGCAGTCCCAGTATGAGATGCAATGAAGGACTGAGGATTGCAGCCAGGGCTGGCTGGTAATTCCTTGTGCAGTCCCAGTATGAGATACAGTTAAGGACTGGAGAGTGCAGCCAGGGCTGGCCGGTCATTCCTTGTGCAGTCCCAGAATGAGATGCAGTTAAGGACTGGAGAGTGCAGCCAGGGCTGGCCGGTCATTCCTTGTGCAGTCCTAGTATGAGATGCAGTGAAGGACTGGAGAGTGTAGCCAGGGCTGGCCGGTCATTCCTTGTGCAGTCCCAGTATGAGATGCAGTGAAGGACTGGAAAAGGCAGTCAGGGATGGCCGGTCATTTCTTGTGCAGTCCCAGTATGTGATGCAGTGAAGAACTAGAGACTGCAGCCAGGGCTGGCTGCTAATTCCTTGTGCAGTTCCAGTATGAGATACAGTTAAGGACTGGAGAGTGCAGCCAGGGCTGGCCGGTCATTCCTTGTGCAGTCCCAGTATGAGATGCAGTTAAGGACTGGAGAGTGCAGCCAGGGCTGGCCGGTCATTCCTTGTGCAGTCCCAGTATGAGATGCAGTGAAGGACTGGAGAGTGCAGCCAGGGCTGGCCGGTCATTCCTTGTGCAGTCCCATAATGAGATGCAGTGAAGGACTGGAGAGTGCAGCCAGGGCTGGCCGGTCATTTCCAGTGTAGTCCCAGTATGATATGCAGTGAAGGACTGGAGATGGCAGCCAGGGCTGGCTGGTCATTCCTTGTGCAGTCCCAGTATGAGATGTAGTGAAATACTGGAGAGTGCAGCCAGGGCTGGCCGGTCATTTCCGGTGCAGTCCCAGTATGAGATGCAGTGAAGGACTGGAGAGTGCAGCCAGGGCTGGCTGTTCATTCCTTGTGCAGTCCCAGTATGAGATGCAGTGAAGGACTGGAGATGGCAGTCAGGACTGGCTAGTCATTTCCTGTGCAGTCCCACTATGAGATGCAGTGAAGGACTGGAGATGGCAGTCAGGACAGGCTAGTCATTTCATGTGCAGTCCCAGTATGCGATGCAGTGAAGGACTGGAGATTGCAGCCAGTGCTGGCCGTTCATTTCTTGTGCAGTCCCAGTATGAGATGCAGTGAAGGACTAGAGAGTGCCCCCAGGGCTGGTGGTCATTTCTTGTGCAGTCCCAGTATGAGATGCAGTGAAGGACTGGAGATTGCAGCCAGGGCTGGTCAATCATTCCTTGTGCAGTCTTAGTATGAGATGCAATGAAGGACTGGAGATTGCAGCCAGGGCTGGCTGGTCATTTCCTGTGGAGTTTCAGTATGAGATGCAGTGAAGGACTGGAGAGTGCAGGAAGGGCTGGCCGGTCATTTCTTGTGCAGTCCCAGTATGAGATGCAGTGAAGGACTGGAGAGTGCAGCCAGGGCTGGCCGGTGATTTCCAGTGTAGTCCCAGTATGAGATGCAGTGAAGGACTGGAGATAACAGCCAGGGCCGGCTGGTCATTTCCCGTGCAGTCCTGGTATGGGATGCAGTGAAGGACTGGAAATGGCAGCCAGGGCTGGCTGGTCACATCTTGTGTAGTCCCAGTGCGAGATGCAGTGAATGACTGGAGATGGCAGCCAGGGCTGGCCAGTCATTTCACATGCATTCCCAGTATGAGATGCAGTGAAGGACTGGAGAGTGCAGCCAGGGCTGGCCGGTGATTTCCAGTGTAGTCCCAGTATGATATGCAGTGAAGGACTGGAGAGTGCAGCCAGATCCGGCTGGTCATTTCCTGTGCAGTCCCAGTATGAGATGCAGTGAAGGACTTTAGATGGCAGCCAGGGCTGGCCGGTCATTTCTTGTGCAGTCCCAGTATGAGATGCAGTGAAGGACTGGAGAGTGCAGCCAGGGCTGGTCGGTCATTCCTTGTGCAGTCCCAGTATGAGATGCAGTGAAGGACTGGAGAGTGCAGCCAGGGCTGGCCGGTCATTCCTTGTGCAGTCCCAGTATGAGATACAGTGAAGGACTGGAGATTGCAGTCAGGGCTGGCTGGTCATTTCTTGTGTAGTCCCAGTATGAGATGCAGCGAAGGACCGTAGATTGCAGGACGGGCTGGCCGGTCATTCCTTGTGCAGTCCCAGTATGAGATGCAGTGAAGGACTGGAGAGTGCAGCCAGGGCTGGCTGTTCATTCCTTGTGCAGTCCCAGTATGAGATGCAGTGAAGGATTGGAGACTACAGCCAGGGCTGGCTGTTCATTTCTTGTGCAGTCCCAGTATGGGATACAGTGAAGGACTGGAGATTGGAGTCAGGGCTGGCCGGTCATTCCTTGTGCAGTCCCAGTATGAGATGCAGTGAAGGACTAGAGAGTGCCCCCAGGGCTGGCCGGTCATTTCTTGTGCAGTCCCAGTATGAGATGCAATGAAGGACTGGAGATTGCAGCCAGGGCTGGCTGGTCATTTCATGTTGAGTTCCAGTATGAGATGCAGTGAAGGACTGGAGAGTGCAGGAAGGGCTGGCCGGTCTTTTCTTGTGCAGTCCCAGTATGAGATGCAGTGAAGGACTGGAGATAGCAGCCAGGGCCGGCTGGTCATTTCCCGTGCAGTCCTAGTATGGGATGCAGTGAAGGACTGGAGATGGCAGCCAGGGCTTGCTGGTCACATCTTGCATAGTCCCAGTGCGAGATGCAGTGAAGGACTGGATATGGCAGTAAGGCTGGCCGGTCATTTCACAGGCATTCGCAGTGTGAGATGCAGTGAAGGACTGGAGAGTGCAGCCAGGGCCGGCTGGTCATTTCCTGTGCAGTCCCAGTATGAGATGGAGTGAAGGACTTTAGATGGCAGCCAGGGCTGGCCGGTCATTTCTTGTGCAGTCCCAGTATGAGATGCAGTGAAGGACTGGAGAGTGCAGTCAGGGCTGGCTGTTCATTTCTTGTGCAGTCCCAGTATGGGATACAGTGAAGGACTGGAGATTGGAGTCAGGGCTGGCCGGTCATTCCTTGTGCAGTCCCAGTATGAGATGCAGTGAAGGACTAGAGAGTGCCCCCAGGGCTGGCCGGTCATTTCTTGTGCAGTCCCAGTATGAGATGCAATGAAGGACTGGAGATTGCAGCCAGGGCTGGCTGGTCATTTCATGTTGAGTTCCAGTATGAGATGCAGTGAAGGACTGGAGAGTGCAGCCAGGGCTGCCCGGTCATTCCTTGTGCAGTCCCAGTATGAGATACAGTGAAGGACTGGAGATTGCAGTCAGGGCTGGATGGTCATTTCTTGTGCAGTCCCAGTATGAGATGCAGCGAAGGACCGTAGATTGCAGTACGGGCTGGCCGGTCATTTCTTGTGCAGTCCCAGTATGAGATGCAGTGAAGGACTGGAGGTGGCAGGCAGGGCTGGCCAGTCATCCCTTCTTTAGTCTCAGTATGGGATGGAGTGAAGGACTGGAGATTGCAGCCAGGAATGGAGATTGCAGCCAGGGCTGGCCAGTCATTTCTTGTGCAGTCCCAGTATGAGATGCAATGAAGGACTGGAGATTGCAGCCAGGGCTGGCCGGTCATTCCTTGTGCAGTCCCAGAATGAGATGCAGTTAAGGACTGGAGAGTGCAGCCAGGGCTGGCCAGTCATTCCTTGTGCAGTCCCAGTATGAGATGCAGTGAAGGACTGGAGAGTGTAGCCAGGGCTGGCCGGTTATTTCCTGTGCAGTCCCAGTATGAGATGCAATGAAGGACGGGAGATTGCAGCCAGGGCTGGATACTAATTTCTTGTGCAGTCCCAGTATGAGATGCAGTGAAGGACTGGAGAGTGCAGCCAGGGCTGGCGAGTCATTTCCCATGCATTTGCAGTATGGGATGCAGTGAAAGACTGGAGATGGCAGCCGGGGCTGGCTGGTCATTTCTTGTGCAATCCCAGTATGAGATGCAGTGATGCACTGGAGAGTGCTGCCAGGTCTGGGCGGACATTCCTTGTGCAGTCCCACTATGAGATGCAGTGAAGGACTGGAGAGTGCAGCTAGGGCTGGCCGGTGATTTCTTGTGCAGTCCCGGTATGAGATGCAGTGAAGGACTGGAGATTGCAGTCAAGACTGGCTGGTCATTTCCTGTGCAGTCCCAGTATGAGATGCAGTGAAGGACTGGAGATTGCAGCCAGGGCTGGCTGTTCATTCCTTGTGCAGTCCCAGTATGAGATGCAGTGAAGGATTGGAGACTGCAGCCAGGGCTGGCTATTCATTTCTTGTGCAGTCCCAGTATGATATGCAGTGAAGGACTGGAGAGTGCAGCCGGGGCTGGCCGGTCATTTCCAGTGCAGTCCCAATATGAGATGCAGTGAAGGACGGGAGAGTGCAGCCAGGGCTGGCAAGTTATTACACATGCAGTCCCAGTATGAGATGCAGTGACGCACTGGAGGTGGCAGCCAGGGCTGGCTGGTCATTTCCTGTGCAGTCCCACTATGAGATGCAGTGAGGGACTGGAGATGGCAGCCAGGCTGGCCGGTTATTTCCTGTGCAGTCCCAGTATGATATCCTATGAAGGACCGGAGATTGCAGCCAGGGCTGGCTACGCGTTTCTTGTGCAGTCCCAGTATGAGATGCAGTGAAGGACTGGAGAGTGCAGCCAGGGCTGGCGAGTCATTTCCCATGCATTCCCAGTATGGGATGCAGTGAAGGACTGGAGATGGCAGCCGGGGCTGGCTGGCCATTTCTTGTGCAGTCCCAGTATGAGATGCAGTGATGGACGGGAGATGGCAGCCAGGGCTGGCTGGTCATTTCCCATGCAGTCCCAGTATGGGATGCAGTGAAGGTCTGGAGAGTGCAGCCAGGTCTGGCCGGTCATTCCTTGTGCAGTCCCAGTATGAGATAGAGTGAAGGACTGTAGATTGCAGTCAGGGCTGGCCGGTCATTTCTTGTGCAGTCCTAGTATGAGATGCAGTGAAGGACTGGAGAGTGCAGCCAGGGCTGGCCGGTCATTTCTTGTGCAGTCCCAGTATGAGATGCAGTGAAGGATTGGAGACTGCAGCCAGGGCTGGCTGTTCATTTCTTGTGCAGTCCCAGTATGAGATTCAGTGAAGGACTGGAGATGGCAGTCAGGACTGGCTAGTCATTTCCCGTGCAGTCCCAGTATGAGATTCAGTGAAGGACTGGAGATTGCAGCCAGGGCTGGCCGGTCATTCCTTGTGCAGTCCCAGTATGAGATGCAGTGAAGGACTGGAGAGTGCAGCCAGGGCTTCCCGGTCATTCCTTGTGCAGTCCCAGTACGAGATACAGTGAAGGACTGGAGATTGCAGTCAGGGCTGGCTGGTCATTTCTTGTGCAGTCCCAGTATGAGATGGAGCGAAGGACCGTAGATTGCAGTACGGGCTGGCCGGTCATTTCTTGTGCAGTCCCAGTATGAGATGCAGTGAAGGACTGGAGGTGGCAGGCAGGGCTGGCCAGTCATTCCTTCTTTAGTCTCAGTATGGGATGTTGTGAAGGACTGGAGATTGCTGCCAGGGCTGGCTGGTCATTCCTTGTGCAGTCCGGGTATGAGATGCAATGAAGGACTGGAGATTGCAGCCAGGACTGGAGATTGCAGCCAGGGCTGGCCAGTCATTTCTTTTGCAGTCCCAGTATGAGATGCAATGAAGGACTGGGGATTGCAGCCAGGGCTGGCTGGTAATTCCTTGTGCAGTCCCAGTATGAGATACAGTTAAGGACTGGAGATGGCAGTCAGGACTGGCTAGTCATTTCCCGTGCAGTCCCAGTATGAGATTCAGTAAAGGACTGGAGATTGCAGCCAGGGCTGGCCGGTCATTTCCCGTGCAGTCCCAGTATGAGATGCAGCGAAGGACTGGAGATTGCAGCCAGGGCTGGCTGTTCATTCCTTGTGAAGTCAGAGTATGAGATGCAGTGAAGGACTGGAGATTGCAGCCAGGGCTGGCCGTTCCTTTCTTGTGCAGTCCCAGTATGAGATGCAGTGAAGGACTGGGGATTGCAGCCAGGGCTGGTCAATCATTCCTTGTGCAGTCCCAGTATGAGATGCAATGAAGGACTGGAGATTGCAGCCAGGGCTGGCTGGTCATTTCCGGTGGAGTTCCAGTATGAGATGCAGTGAAGGACTGGAGAGTGCAGCCAGGGCTGGCCGGTCATTTCTTGTGCATTCCCAGTATGAGATGCAGTGAAGGACTGGAGAGTGCAGCCAGATCCGGCTGGTCATTTCCTGTGCAGTCCCAGTATGAGATGCAGTGAAGGACTTTAGATGGCAGCCAGGGCTGGCCGGTCATTTCTTGTGCAGTCCCAGTATGAGATGCAGTGAAGGACTGGAGAGTGCAGCCAGGGCTGGCCGGTCATTCCTTGTGCAGTCCCAGTATGAGATGCAGTGAAGGACTGGAGAGTGCAGCCAGGGCTGGCCGGTCATTCCTTGTGCAGTCCCAGTATGAGATGCAGTGAAGGACTGGAGATAACAGCCAGGGCCGGCTGGTCATTTCCCATGCAGTCCTAGTATGGGATGCAGTGAAGGACTGGAGATGGCAGCCAGGGCTGGCTGGTCACATCTTGTGCAGTCCCAGTGCGAGATGCAGTGAAGGACTGGAGATGGCAGTAAGGCTGGCCGGTCATTTCACATGCATTCGCAGTGTGAGATGCAGTGAAGCACTGGAGAGTGCAGCCAGGGCCGGCTGGTCATTTCCTGTGCAGTCCCAGTATGAGATGGAGTGAAGGACTTTAGATGGCAGCCAGGGCTAGCCGGTCATTTCTTGTGCAGTCCCAGTATGAGATGCAATGAAGGACTGGAGAGTGCAGTCAGGGCTGGCCGGTCATTTCTTGTGCAGTCCCAGTATGAGATGCAATGAAGGACTGGAGAGTGCAGCCAGGGCTGGCCAGTCATTCCTTGTGCAGTCCCAGTATGAGATGCAGTGAAGGACTGGAGAGTGCAGCCAGGGCTGCCCGGTCATTCCTTGTGCAGTCCCAGTATGAGATACAGTGAAGGACTGGAGATTGCAGTCAGGGCTGGATGGTCATTTCTTGTGCAGTCCAGTATGAGATGCAGCGAAGGACCGTAGATTGCAGTACGGGCTGGCCGGTCATTTCTTGTGCAGTCCCAGTATGAGATGCAGTGAAGGACTGGAGGTGGCAGGCAGGGCTGGCTGGTAATTCCTTGTGCAGTCCCAGTATGAGATACAGTTAAGGACTGGAGAGTGCAGCCAGGGCTGGCCAGTCATTTCTTGTGCAGTCCCAGTATGAGATGCAATGAAGGACTGAGGATTGCAGCCAGGGCTGGCTGGTAATTCCTTGTGCAGTCCCAGTATGAGATACAGTTAAGGACTGGAGAGTGCAGCCAGGGCTGGCCGGTCATTCCTTGTGCAGTCCCAGAATGAGATGCAGTTAAGGACTGGAGAGTGCAGCCAGGGCTGGCCGGTCATTCCTTGTGCAGTCCTAGTATGAGATGCAGTGAAGGACTGGAGAGTGTAGCCAGGGCTGGCCGGTCATTCCTTGTGCAGTCCCAGTATGAGATGCAGTGAAGGACTGGAAAAGGCAGTCAGGGCTGGCCGGTCATTTCTTGTGCAGTCCCAGTATGTGATGCAGTGAAGAACTAGAGACTGCAGCCAGGGCTGGCTGCTAATTCCTTGTGCAGTTCCAGTATGAGATACAGTTAAGGACTGGAGAGTGCAGCCAGGGCTGGCCGGTCATTCCTTGTGCAGTCCCAGTATGAGATGCAGTTAAGGACTGGAGAGTGCAGCCAGGGCTGGCCGGTCGTTCCTTGTGCAGTCCCAGTATGAGATGCAGTGAAGGACTGGAGAGTGCAGCCAGGGCTGGCCGGTCATTCCTTGTGCAGTCCCATAATGAGATGCAGTGAAGGACTGGAGAGTGCAGCCAGGGCTGGCCGGTCATTTCCAGTGTAGTCCCAGTATGATATGCAGTGAAGGACTGGAGATGGCAGCCAGGGCTGGCTGGTCATTCCTTGTGCAGTCCCAGTATGAGATGTAGTGAAATACTGGAGAGTGCAGCCAGGGCTGGCCGGTCATTTCCGGTGCAGTCCCAGTATGAGATGCAGTGAAGGACTGGAGAGTGCAGCCAGGGCTGGCTGTTCATTCCTTGTGCAGTCCCAGTATGAGATGCAGTGAAGGACTGGAGATGGCAGTCAGGACTGGCTAGTCATTTCCTGTGCAGTCCCACTATGAGATGCAGTGAAGGACTGGAGATGGCAGTCAGGACAGGCTAGTCATTTCATGTGCAGTCCCAGTATGCGATGCAGTGAAGGACTGGAGATTGCAGCCAGTGCTGGCCGTTCATTTCTTGTGCAGTCCCAGTATGAGATGCAGTGAAGGACTAGAGAGTGCCCCCAGGGCTGGTGGTCATTTCTTGTGCAGTCCCAGTATGAGATGCAGTGAAGGACTGGAGATTGCAGCCAGGGCTGGTCAATCATTCCTTGTGCAGTCTTAGTATGAGATGCAATGAAGGACTGGAGATTGCAGCCAGGGCTGGCTGGTCATTTCCTGTGGAGTTTCAGTATGAGATGCAGTGAAGGACTGGAGAGTGCAGGAAGGGCTGGCCGGTCATTTCTTGTGCAGTCCCAGTATGAGATGCAGTGAAGGACTGGAGATAACAGCCAGGGCCGGCTGGTCATTTCCCGTGCAGTCCTGGTATGGGATGCAGTGAAGGACTGGAAATGGCAGCCAGGGCTGGCTGGTCACATCTTGTGTAGTCCCAGTGCGAGATGCAGTGAATGACTGGAGATGGCAGCCAGGGCTGGCCAGTCATTTCACATGCATTCCCAGTATGAGATGCAGTGAAGGACTGGAGAGTGCAGCCAGATCCGGCTGGTCATTTCCTGTGCAGTCCCAGTATGAGATGCAGTGAAGGACTTTAGATGGCAGCCAGGGCTGGCCGGTCATTTCTTGTGCAGTCCCAGTATGAGATGCAGTGAAGGACTGGAGAGTGCAGCCAGGGCTGGCCGGTCATTCCTTGTGCAGTCCCAGTATGAGATACAGTGAAGGACTGGAGATTGCAGTCAGGGCTGGCTGGTCATTTCTTGTGCAGTCCCAGTATGAGATGCAGCGAAGGACCGTAGATTGCAGTACGGGCTGGCCGGTCATTCCTTGTGCAGTCCCAGTATGAGATGCAGTGAAGGACTGGAGAGTGCAGCCAGGGCTGGCTGTTCATTCCTTGTGCAGTCCCAGTATGAGATGCAGTGAAGGATGGGAGACTACAGCCAGGGCTGGCTGTTCATTTCTTTTGCAGTCCCAGTATGAGATACAGCGAAGGACTGGAGATTGGAGTCAGGGCTGGCCGGTCATTCCTTGTGCAGTCCCAGTATGAGATGCAGTGAAGGACTGGAGAGTGTAGCCAGGGCTGGCCGGTCATTCCTTGTGCAGTCCCAGTATGAGATGCAGTGAAGGACTGGAGATGGCAGCCAGATCCGGCTGGTCATTTCCTGTGCAGTCCCAGTATGAGATGCAGTGAAGGACTTTAGATGGCAGCCAGGGCTGGCCGGTCATTTCTTGTGCAGTCCCAGTATGAGATGCAGTGAAGGACTGGAGAGTGCAGCCAGGGCTGGTCGGTCATTCCTTGTGCAGTCCCAGTATGAGATGCAGTGAAGGACTGGAGAGTGCAGCCAGGGCTGGCCGGTCATTCCTTGTGCAGTCCCAGTATGAGATACAGTGAAGGACTGGAGATTGCAGTCAGGGCTGGCTGGTCATTTCTTGTGTAGTCCCAGTATGAGATGCAGCGAAGGACCGTAGATTGCAGGACGGGCTGGCCGGTCATTCCTTGTGCAGTCCCAGTATGAGATGCAGTGAAGGACTGGAGAGTGCAGCCAGGGCTGGCTGTTCATTCCTTGTGCAGTCCCAGTATGAGATGCAGTGAAGGATTGGAGACTACAGCCAGGGCTGGCTGTTCATTTCTTGTGCAGTCCCAGTATGGGATACAGTGAAGGACTGGAGATTGGAGTCAGGGCTGGCCGGTCATTCCTTGTGCAGTCCCAGTATGAGATGCAGTGAAGGACTAGAGAGTGCCCCCAGGGCTGGCCGGTCATTTCTTGTGCAGTCCCAGTATGAGATGCAATGAAGGACTGGAGATTGCAGCCAGGGCTGGCTGGTCATTTCATGTTGAGTTCCAGTATGAGATGCAGTGAAGGACTGGAGAGTGCAGGAAGGGCTGGCCGGTCTTTTCTTGTGCAGTCCCAGTATGAGATGCAGTGAAGGACTGGAGATAACAGCCAGGGCCGGCTGGTCATTTCCCGTGCAGTCCTAGTATGGGATGCAGTGAAGGACTGGAGATGGCAGCCAGGGCTTGCTGGTCACATCTTGCATAGTCCCAGTGCGAGATGCAGTGAAGGACTGGAGATGGCAGTAAGGCTGGCCGGTCATTTCACAGGCATTCGCAGTGTGAGATGCAGTGAAGGACTGGAGAGTGCAGCCAGGGCCGGCTGGTCATTTCCTGTGCAGTCCCAGTATGAGATGGAGTGAAGGACTTTAGATGGCAGCCAGGGCTGGCCGGTCATTTCTTGTGCAGTCCCAGTATGAGATGCAGTGAAGGACTGGAGAGTGCAGTCAGGGCTGGCTGTTCATTTCTTGTGCAGTCCCAGTATGGGATACAGTGAAGGACTGGAGATTGGAGTCAGGGCTGGCCGGTCATTCCTTGTGCAGTCCCAGTATGAGATGCAGTGAAGGACTAGAGAGTGCCCCCAGGGCTGGCCGGTCATTTCTTGTGCAGTCCCAGTATGAGATGCAATGAAGGACTGGAGATTGCAGCCAGGGCTGGCTGGTCATTTCATGTTGAGTTCCAGTATGAGATGCAGTGAAGGACTGGAGAGTGCAGGAAGGGCTGGCCGGTCTTTTCTTGTGCAGTCCCAGTATGAGATGCAGTGAAGGACTGGAGATAACAGCCAGGGCCGGCTGGTCATTTCCCGTGCAGTCCTAGTATGGGATGCAGTGAAGGACTGGAGATGGCAGCCAGGGCTTGCTGGTCACATCTTGCATAGTCCCAGTGCGAGATGCAGTGAAGGACTGGAGATGGCAGTAAGGCTGGCCGGTCATTTCACAGGCATTCGCAGTGTGAGATGCAGTGAAGGACTGGAGAGTGCAGCCAGGGCCGGCTGGTCATTTCCTGTGCAGTCCCAGTATGAGATGGAGTGAAGGACTTTAGATGGCAGCCAGGGCTGGCCGGTCATTTCTTGTGCAGTCCCAGTATGAGATGCAGTGAAGGACTGGAGAGTGCAGTCAGGGCTGGCCGGTCATTTCTTGTGAAGTCCCAGTATGAGATGCAATGAAGGACTGGAGAGTGCAGCCAGGGCTGGCCAGTCATTCCTTGTGCAGTCCCAGTATGAGATGCAGTGAAGGACTGGAGAGTGCAGCCAGGGCTGGCCAGTCATTCCTTGTGCAGTCCCAGTATGAGATGCAGTGAAGGACTGGAGATTGCAGTCAGGGCTGGATGGTCATTTCTTGGCAGTCCCAGTATGAGATGCAGCGAAGGACCGTAGATTGCAGTACGCGCTGGCCGGTCATTTCTTGTGCAGTCCCAGTATGAGATGCAGTGAAGGACTGGAGGTGGCAGGCAGGGCTGGCCAGTCATTCCTTCTTTGGTCTCAGTATGGGATGTAGTGAAGGACTGGAGATTGCAGCCAGAAATGGAGATTGCAGACAGGGCTGGCCAGTCATTTCTTGTGCAGTCCCAGTATGAGATGCAATGAAGGACTGGGGATTTCAGCCAGGGCTGGCTGGTAATTCCTTGTGCAGTCCCAGTATGAGATACAGTTAAGGACTGGAGAGTGCAGCCAGGGCTGGTCGGTCATTCCTTGTGCAGTCCCAGTATGAGATGCAGTTAAGGACTGGAGAGTGCAGCCAGGGCTGGCCGGTCATTCCTTGTGCAGTCCCAGTATGAGATGCAGTGAAGGACTGGAGAGTGTAGCCAGGGCTGGCCGGTCATTCCTTGTGCAGTCCCAGTATGAGATGCAGTGAAGGACTGGAGAGTGCAGCCAGGGCAGGCCGGTCATTCCTTGTGCAGTCCCAGTATGAGATGCAGTGAAGGACTGGAGAGTGCAGCATGGGCTGGCCGGTCATTTCCAGTGCAGTCCCAGTATGATATGCAGTGAAGGACTGGAGATGGCAGCCAGGGCTGGAAGGTCATTCCTTGTGCAGTCCCAGTATGAGATGCAGTGAAATACTGGAGAGTGCAGCCTGGGCTGGCCAGTCATTTCGGGTGCAGTCCCAGTATGAGATGCAGTGAAGGACTGGAGAGTGCAGCCTGGGCCGGCTGTTCATTCCTTGTGCAGTCCCAGTATGAGATGCAGTGAAGGACTGGAGATGGCAGTCAGGACTGGCTAGTCATTTCCCGTGCAGTCCCAGTATGAGATGCAGTGAAGGACTGGAGATGGCAGTCAGAACTGGCTAGTCATTTCATGTGCAGTCCCAGTATGCGATGCAGTGAAGGACTGGAGATTGCAGCCAGTGCTGGCTGGTCATTTCCTGTGGAGTCCCAGTATGAGATGCAGTGAAGGACTGGAGATTGCAGCCAGTGCTGGCTGGTAATTCCTTGTGCAGTCCCAGTATGAGATACAGTTAAGGACTGGAGACTGCAGCCAGGGCTGGCCGGTCATTCCTTGTGCAGTCCCAGAATGAGATGCAGTTAAGGACTGGAGAGTGCAGCCAGGGCTGGCCGGTCATTCCTTGTGCAGTCCCAGTATGAGATGCAGTGAAGGACTGGAAAAGGCAGTCAGGGCTGGCCGGTCATTTCTTGTGCAGTCCCAGTATGTGATGCAGTGAAGAACTAGAGACTGCAGCCAGGGCTGGCTGCTAATTCCTTGTGCAGTCCCAGTATGAGATACAGTTAAGGACTGGAGAGTGCAGCCAGGGCTGGCCGGTCATTCCTTGTGCAGTCCCAGTATGAGATGGAGTTAAGGACTGGAGAGTGCAGCCAGGGCTGGCCGGTCATTCCTTGTGCAGTCCCAGTATGAGATGCAGTGAAGGACTGGAGAGTGCAGCCAGGGCTGGCCGGTCATTTCTTGTGCAGTCCCAGTATGAGATGCAGTGAAGGACTGGAGAGTGCAGTCAGGGCTGGCCGGTCATTTCTTGTGAAGTCCCAGTATGAGATGCAATGAAGGACTGGAGAGTGCAGCCAGGGCTGGCCAGTCATTCCTTGTGCAGTCCCATTATGAGATGCAGTGAAGGACTGGAGAGTGCAGCCAGGGCTGGCCGGTCATTTCCGGTGCAGTCCCAGTATGAGATGCAGTGAAGGACTGGAGAGTGCAGCCATGGCTGGCTGTTCATTCCTTGTGCAGTCCCAGTATGAGATGCAGTGAAGGACTGGAGATGTCAGTCAGGACTGGCTAGTCATTTCCTGTGCAGTCCCACTATGAGATGCAGTGAAGGACTGGAGATGGCAGTCAGGACTGGCTAGTCATTTCATGTGCAGTCCCAGTATGCGATGCATTGAAGGACTGGAGATTGCAGCCAGTGCTGGCCGTTCATTTCTTGTGCAGTCCCAGTATAAGATGCAGTGAAGGACTAGAGAGTGCCCCCAGGGCTGGCCGGTCATTTCTTGTGCAGTCCCAGTATGAGATGCAGTGAAGGACTGGAGATTGCAGCCAGGGCTGGTCAATCATTCCTTGTGCAGTCCCAGTATGAGATGCAATGAAGGACTGGAGATTGCAGCCAGGGCTGGCTGGTCATTTCCTGTGGAGTTCCAGTATGAGATGCAGTGAAGGACTGGAGAGTGCAGGAAGGGCTGGCCGGTCATTTCTTGTGCAGTCCCAGTATGAGATGCAGTGAAGGACTGGAGATAACAGCCAGGGCCGGCTGGTCATTTCCCGTGCAGTCCTGGTATGGGATGCAGTGAAGGACTGGAGATGGCAGCCAGGGCTGGCCGGTCATTTCACATGCATTCCCAGTATGAGATGCAGTGAAGGACTGGAGAGTGCAGCCAGATCCGGCTGGTCATTTCCTGTGAAGTCCCAGTATGAGATGCAGTGAAGGACTTTAGATGGCAGCCAGGGCTGGCCGGTCATTTCTTGTGCAGTCCCAGTATGAGATGCAGTGAAGGACTGGAGAGTGCAGCTAGGGCTGGTCGGTCATTCCTTGTGCAGTCCCAGTATGAGATGCGGTGAAGGACTGGAGAGTGCAGCCAGGGCTGGCCGGTCATTCCTTGTGCAGTCCCAGTATGAGATACAGTGAAGGACTGGAGATTGCAGTCAGGGCTGGCTGGTCATTTCTTGTGCAGTCCCAGTATGAGATGCAGCGAAGGACCGTAGATTGCAGTACGGGCTGGCCGGTCATTCCTTGTGCAGTCCCAATATGAGATGCAGTGAAGGACTGGAGAGTGCAGCCAGGGCTGGCTGTTCATTCCTTGTGCAGTCCCAGTATGAGATGCAGTGAAGGATTGGAGACTACAGCCAGGGCTGGCTGTTCATTTCTTTTGCAGTCCCAGTATGAGATACAGTGAAGGACTGGAGATTGGAGTCAGGGCTGGCCGGTCATTCCTTGTGCAGTCCCAGTATGAGATGCAGTGAAGGACTGGAGAGTGTAGCCAGGGCTGGCCGGTCATTCCTTGTGCAGTCCCAGTATGAGATGCAGTGAAGGACTGGAGATGGCAGCCAGATCCGGCTGGTCATTTCCTGTGCAGTCCGAGTATGAGATGCAGTGAAGGACTTTAGATGGCAGCCAGGGCTGGCCGGTCATTTCTTGTGCAGTCCCAGTATGAGATGCAGTGAAGGACTGGAGAGTGCAGCCAGGGCTGGTCGGTCATTCCTTGTGCAGTCCCAGTATGAGATGCAGTGAAGGACTGGAGAGTACAGCCAGGGCTGGCCGGTCATTCCTTGTGCAGTCCCAGTATGAGATATAGTGAAGGACTGGAGATTGCAGTCAGGGCTGGCTGGTCATTTCTTGTGCTTTCCCAGTATGAGATGCAGCGAAGGACCGTAGATTGCAGTACGGGCTGGCCGGTCATTCCTTGTGCAGTTCCAGTATGAGATGCAGTGAAGGACTGGAGAGTGCAGCCAGGGCTGGCTGTTCATTCCTTGTGCAGTCCCAGTATGAGATGGAGTGAAGGATTGGAGACTACAGCCAGGGCTGGCTGTTCATTTCTTGTGCAGTCCCAGTATGGGATACAGTGAACGACTGGAGATTGGAGTCAGGGCTGGCCGGTCATTCCTTGTGCAGTCCCAGTATGAGATGCAGTGAAGGACTAGAGAGTGCCCCCAGGGCTGGCCGGTCATTTCTTGTGCAGTCCCAGTATGAGATGCAATGAAGGACTGGAGATTGCAGCCAGGGCTGGCTGGTCATTTCATGTTGAGTTCCAGTATGAGATGCAGTGAAGGACTGGAGAGTGCAGGAAGGGCTGGCCGGTCTTTTCTTGTGCAGTCCCAGTATGAGATGCAGTGAAGGACTGGAGATAACAGCCAGGGCCGGCTGGTCATTTCCCGTGCAGTCCTAGTATGGGATGCAGTGAAGGACTGGAGATGGCAGCCAGGGCTTGCTGGTCACATCTTGCATAGTCCCAGTGCGAGATGCAGTGAAGGACTGGAGATGGCAGTAAGGCTGGCCGGTCATTTCACATGCATTCGCAGTGTGAGATGCAGTGAAGGACTGGAGAGTGCAGCCAGGGCCGGCTGGTCATTTCCTGTGCAGTCCCAGTATGAGATGGAGTGAAGGACTTTAGATGGCAGCCAGGGCTGGCCGGTCATTTCTTGTGCAGTCCCAGTATGAGATGCAGTGAAGGACTGGAGAGTGCAGTCAGGGCTGGCCGGTCATTTCTTGTGAAGTCCCAGTATGAGATGCAATGAAGGACTGGAGAGTGCAGCCAGGGCTGGCCAGTCATTCCTTGTGCAGTCCCAGTATGAGATGCAGTGAAGGACTGGAGAGTGCAGCCAGGGCTGCCCAGTCATTCCTTGTGCAGAACCAGTATGAGATACAGTGAAGGACTGGAGATTGCAGTCAGGGCTGGATGGTCATTTCTTGTGCAGTCCCAGTATGAGATGCAGCGAAGGACCGTAGATTGCAGTACGGGCTGGCCGGTCATTTCTTGTGCAGTCCCAGTATGAGATGCAGTGAAGGACTGGAGGTGGCAGGCAGGGCTGGCCAGTCATTCCTTCTTTAGTCTCAGTATGGGATGTAGTGAAGGACTGGAGATTGCAGCCAGGAATGGAGATTGCAGACAGGGCTGGCCAGTCATTTCTTGTGCAGTCCCAGTATGAGATGCAATGAAGGACTGGGGATTGCAGCCAGGGCTGGCTGGTAATTCCTTGTGCAGTCCCAGTATGAGATACAGTTAAGGACTGGAGAGTGCAGCCAGGGCTGGTCGGTCATTCCTTGTGCAGTCCCAGTATGAGATGCAGTTAAGGACTGGAGAGTGCAGCCAGGGCTGGCCGGTCATTCCTTGTGCAGTCCCAGTATGAGATGCAGTGAAGGACTGGAGAGTGTAGCCAGGGCTGGCCGGTCATTCCTTGTGCAGTCCCAGTATGAGATGCAGTGAAGGACTGGAGAGTGCAGCCAGGGCAGGCCGGTCATTCCTTGTGCAGTCCCAGTATGAGATGCAGTGAAGGACTGGAGAGTGCAGCTTGGGCTGGCCGGTCATTTCCAGTGCAGTCCCAGTATGATATGCAGTGAAGGACTGGAGATGGCAGCCAGGGCTGGCTGGTCATTCCTTGTGCAGTCCCAGTATGAGATGCAGTGAAATACTGGAGAGTGCAGCCAGGGCTGGCCAGTCATTTCTGGTGCAGTCCCAGTATGAGATGCAGTGAAGGACTGGAGAGTGCAGCCAGGGCCGGCTGTTCATTCCTTGTGCAGTCCCAGTATGAGATGCAGTGAAGGACTGGAGATGGCAGTCAGGACTGGCTAGTCATTTCCCGTGCAGTCCCAGTATGAGATGCAGTGAAGGACTGGAGATGGCAGTCAGGACTGGCTAGTCATTTCATGTGCAGTCCCAGTATGCGATGCAGTGAAGGACTGGAGATTGCAGCCAGGGCTGGCCGGTCATTTCCTGTGGAGTCCCAGTATGAGATGCAGTGAAGGACTGGAGATTGCAGCCAGTGCTGGCCGTTCATTTCTTGTGCAGTCCCAGTATGAGATGCAGTGAAGGACTAGAGAGTGCCCCCAGGGCTGGCCGGTCATTTCTTGTGCAGTCCCAGTATGAGATGCAGTGAAGGACTGGAGATTGCAGCCAGGGCTGGCTGTTCATTCCTTGTGCAGTCCCAGTATGAGATGCAGTGAAGGACTGGAGGTGGCAGGCAGGGCTGGCCGGTCATTTCTTGTGCAGTCCCAGTATGAGATGCAGTGAAGGACTGGAGAGTGCAGCCAGGGCTGTCCGGTCATTCCTTCTGCAGTCCCAGCATGGGATGTAGTGAAGGACTGGAGATTGCAGTCCGGGCTGGCTGGTCATTCCTTGTGCAGTCCCAGTATGAGATGCAATGAAGGACTGGAGAATGCAGCCAGGACTGGAGATTGCAGCCAGGGCTGGTCAGTCATTTCTTGTGCAGTCCCAGTATGAGATGCAGTGAAGGACTGGAGATTGCAGCCAGGGCTGGCCAGTCATTCCTTGTGCAGTCCCAGTATGAGATGCAGTGAAGGACTGGAGAGTGCAGCCTGGGCTGGCCGGTCATTCCTTGTGCAGTCCCAGTATGAGATGCAGTGAAGGACTGGAGACTGCAGCCAGGGCTGGCCGGTCATTTCTTGTGCAGTTCCAGTATGAGTTGCAGTGAAGGACTGGAGATGGCAGCCAGGGCTGGCCGGTCATTTCTTGTGCAGTCCCAGTACGAGATGTACTGAAGGACTGGAGAGTGCAGCCAGGGCTGGCCGGTCATTCCTTGTGCAGTCCCAGTACGAGATACAGTGAAGGACTGGAGATTGAAGCCAGGGCTGGCTGTTCATTCCTTGTGCAGTCCCAGTATGAGATGCAGTGAAGGACTGGAGAGTGCAGCCAGGGCTGGCCGGTAATTTCGGGTGCAGTCCCAGTATGAGATGCAGTGAAGGACTGGAGATGGCAGCCAGGGCGGGCTGGTCATTCCTTGTGCAGTCCCAGTATGAGATGCAGTGAAATACTGGAGAGTGCAGCCAGGGCTGGCCGGTCATTTCCTGTGCAGTCCCAGTATGAGATGCAGTGAAGGACTGGAGATGGCAGCCAGGGCTGGCCGGTCATTCGTTGTGCAGTCCCAGTATGAGATGCAGTGAAGGACTGGAGAGTGCAGCCAGGGCTGGCTGTTCATTCCTTGTGCAGTCCCAGTATGAGAGGCAGTGAAGGATTGGAGACTGCAGACAGGGCTGGCTAGTCATTTCCCGTGCAGTCCACGTATGAGATTCAGTGAAGGACTGGAGATTGCAGCCAGGTCTGGCCGGTCATTCCTTGTGCAATCCCAGTATGAGATGCAGTGAAGGACTGGAGATGGCAGCCAGGGCTGGCCGGTCATTTCCCGTGCAGTCCCAGTATGAGATGCAGTGAAGGACTGGATATTGCAGCCAGGGCTGGCCGGTCGTTCCTTGTGCAGTCCCAGTATGAGATGCAGTGAAGGACTGGAGATGGCAGCCAGGGCTGGCTGGTCATTCCTTGTGCAGTCCCAGTATGAGATGCAGTGACAGACTGGAGATGGCAGCCAGGGCTGGCTGGTCATTTCTTGTGCAGTCTAAGTATGAGATGCAATGAGGGACTGGAGAAGGCAGCCAGGGCTGGCCGGTTATTTCCTGTGCAGTCCCAGTATGAGATGCAATGAAGGACGGGAGATTGCAGCCAGGGCTGGATACTAATTTCTTGTGCAGTCCCAGTATGAGATGCAGTGAAGGACTGGAGAGTGCAGCCAGGGCTGGCGAGTCATTTCCCATGCATTTGCAGTATGGGATGCAGTGAAAGACTGGAGATGGCAGCCGGGGCTGGCTGGTCATTTCTTGTGCAGTCCCAGTATGAGATGCAGTGATGCACTGGAGAGTGCTGCCAGGTCTGGGCGGACATTCCTTGTGCAGTCCCACTATGAGATGCAGTGAAGGACTGGAGAGTGCAGCTAGGGCTGGCCGGTGATTTCTTGTGCAGTCCCGGTATGAGATGCAGTGAAGGACTGGAGAATGCAGTCAAGGCTGGCTGGTCATTTCCTGTGCAGTCCCAGTATGAGATGCAGTGAAGGACTGGAGATTGCAGCCAGGTCTGGCCGGTCATTCCTTGTGCAATCCCAGTATGAGATGCAGTGAAGGACTGGAGATGGCAGCCAGGGCTGGCCGGTCATTTCCGTGCAGTCCCAGTATGAGATGGAGTGAAGGACTGGATATTGCAGCCAGGACTGGCCGGTCGTTCCTTGTGCAGTCCCAGTATGAGATGCAGTGAAGGACTGGAGATGGCAGCCAGGGCTGGCTGGTCATTCCTTGTGCAGTCCCAGTATGAGATGCATTGACGGACTGGAGATGGCAGCCAGGGCTGGTCGGTTATTTCCTGTGCAGTCCCAGTATGAGATGCAATGAAGGACGGGAGATTGCAGCCAGGGCTGGATACTAATTTCTTGTGCAGTCCCAGTATGAGATGCAGTGAAGGACTGGAGAGTGCAGCCAGGGCTGGCGAGTCATTTCCCATGCATTCGCAGTATGGGATGCAGTGAAAGACTGGAGATCGCAGCCGGGGCTGGCTGGTCATTTCTTGTGCAGTCCCAGTATGAGATGCAGTGATGCACTGGAGAGTGCTGCCAGGTCTGGGCGGACATTCCTTGTGCAGTCCCACTATGAGATGCAGTGAAGGACTGGAGAGTGCAGCTAGGGCTGGCCGGTGATTTCTTGTGCAGTCCCGGTATGAGATGCAGTGAAGGACTGGAGATTGCAGTCAAGGCTGGCTGGTCATTTCCTGTGCAGTCCCAGTATGAGATGCAGTGAAGGACTGGAGATTGCAGCCAGGGCTGGCTGTTCATTCCTTGTGCAGTCCCAGTATGAGATGCAGTGAAGGATTGGAGACTGCAGCCAGGGCTGGCTATTCATTTCTTGTGCAGTCCCAGTATGATATGCAGTGAAGGACTGGAGAGTGCAGCCGGGGCTGGCCGGTTGTTAGGGAGAATTCTCTGTTTAGGCTGAATTTCCCTACCTAGTGAGTCCCCCAGCAGCTTTGCTGGATTTCTGGGGTTTCTTTTTTTTCTCCTGCCAAGAGTGAGACTCTTTTACCCTCACTCTTGGGCATGTTTGAAGTGTGTTCCTGTGGTTTACCTTGTGTTGAATGGGCTATGGGGTCTTTTACCCCATAGGGCCTCATGTGTTTTTGTAATATGGGTTACACAGCACCCTCCGTGCCGTAACCCAGGGGTGTCCTAGGGACTCCCCAACATAGACTCCATACCCTGGGACTGACTACTGTCTCCCAGGGCATGTAAAGTCACCAAAGACTTTACTAGTCTTAAATCCTGAACAGAACCAGTACAAACCATCATATTGTGGACGTACTGGCTGGGGCAATTCGATTGCCCCAGGGTCTGTTAGTCGAGGGGGCACGTCTCCGTCCCCCCTGATCGAGTTTTGGCTGGTGGCAGTGGAAACTACTTTTTATATTCGACCGCAAATATTTTCCTATGGGATTTCCCATTGTTTTAGGCTAACACATTTAATTATTTATTTACGGTAGCCTTAAACATACCGCCGGTTTATATATTTATTATTATAACTCCGGTTGGGATTTTTTGCCAAAACTTGATTCTAAAATGGCGTTGGCGTTCGCCTCTGTAACTCTGACCCAAAGTGGAGCCCTTTGTCCCACTTTTGGCGGGCTTCTCCACAGAAGCCCTCCAAAGTGGTGCCACTCTGTCTGGGGTACTTAGGAGGAGTGGAGGGGGATTTAGGCACCCTGGACTGAGTTACCTAGGTAACTCAAGTCGCACTCCATCCTGATTGGCCCAAGTGGTGAGCCGGCCGGCTCACCACTTAGCATGTTTGAGTGACAGCTAGGCTGGGTGAATGGGGGTTGGCTGCATAAAAGCAGGGCTTTGGGGACTGGAACTTTAGAAGTCGCCACAGGACCTAAGAATCCAACGAGGGAAGAGCTGAGCTGACCTGCTACGACGACACCGCCGGTGGAGCCCTGCTGAACCATCTCACCACTTATCCCGACGACCGAGGAGAACTCTTAACGGAGTTGCTCCTTCCCTTGACTGGTGGGGACAACCAGTTTTCACCTTCTTTCCGCTCTTCGAGGTATCTCGTGGCCGCCTTGCCAGTGCCAAGCACCCCGGCAACCGGAATACCCCCCACTTGTACCACAACCGCGAAAGTCGGTACAACCCTTTAACCGGAGGACTCCACGGCTGGTTTCTTCCCGGGCAGTGCAACGACCTTCTTCTTCTGCTCTTCAGCGAGATCTTCTTCTCCCCTGACCGACGTCGAGCCTTGCTGCCACTGCCTGGAACAACTGCCACCGCTGGAGGATCCTTCCCGTTAAGGTACCGTGTTCCGCCTGGCTTCCCTTGCCACCGACTGTACGGGGTAGTTTTAGCCCCCGGCTTTCGATCCTGGGATTGCCTGGGACACCTTGGCTAAACTTTCTAAGCCTCTCTAACTCTTTTCCGAACTCTTTTGCAAGACTCTGAATCCCAAAAAAACTGTGTGATCTTGGGCACGTTTTCGCTCTGTCCGCTCTAAGAGTGGGCCCTGCCTAGTGACTTTTGCTCACCTGTGACTTAGTGCTTCTTTGAGCTTACTGAAAGTGTTCTTGACCTTAGAGTGGTGTGTTTAGCCTAATTCTGCTCTTTCTCCCTCCCTTCTTTGAACCTACAAGAGTGTCATCTAAAGTTAAGCACTCACCTCTGTTTGAATTATGTGGTGTTAACCAAGAGTTGTCTAGTTAGAAATAAGGGTTGGGACTGCTTTCCATATAACTGTGCTTGGAGTGTTTTACTATATATTGCTAGAGTGTTTTCAACTTATGTGTTCTTAAAATAAATAACTATATACTTTTGAAACCAAGCTCTGGTCAGTGTTTGCTTGTGCTATTGTGTCTGAGTACATATTGTGTATACTGTGCATACTGCCTAACTCTTCTTGAGGGAAGTCTGACTGCTCAGCCACAGCTACCAGGTAAATCTGGGTGGTGCAGACTGCTACCAAGTGGGTTTACTGCTATACCTGTAGTCTTAAATCTTTTGCAGTGTTCCCCAAGGGAACTGCACAGGTTTCTGCCTAACACCGGTCATTTCCAGTGCAGTCCCAATATGAGATGCAGTGAAGGACAGGAGAGTGCAGCCAGGGCTGGCAAGTTATTTCACATGCAGTCCCAGTATGAGATGCAGTGACGCACTGGAGGTGGCAGCCAGGGCTGGCTGGTCATTTCCTGTGCAGTCCCACTATGAGATGCAGTGAGGGACTGGAGATGGCAGCCAGGGCTGGCCGGTTATTTCCTGTGCAGTCCCAGTATGATATCCTATGAAGGACCGGAGATTGCAGCCAGGGCTGGCTACTCGTTTCTTGTGCAGTCCCAGTATGAGATGCAGTGAAGGACTGGAGAGTGCAGCCAGGGCTGGCGAGTCATTTCCCATGCATTCCCAGTATGGGATGCAGTGAAGGACTGGAGATGGCAGCCGGGGCTGGCTGGCCATTTCTTGTGCAGTCCCAGTATGAGATGCAGTGATGGACTGGAGATGGCAGCCAGGGCTGGCTGGTCATTTCCCATGCAGTCCCAGTATGGGATGCAGTGAAGGATTGGAGAGTGCAGCCAGGTCTGGCCGGTCATTCCTTGTGCATTCCCAGTATGACATAGAGTGAAGGACTGGAGATTGCAGTCAGGGCTGGCCGGTCATTTCTTGTGCAGTCCTAGTATGAGATGCAGTGAAGGACTGGAGAGTGCAGCCAGGGCTGGCCGGTCATTTCTTGTGCAGTCCCAGTATGAGATGCAGTGAAGGATTGGAGACTGCAGCCAGGGCTGGCTGTTAATTTCTTGTGCAGTCCCAGTATGAGATTCAGTGAAGGACTGGAGATGGCAGTCAGGACTGGCTAGTCATTTCCCGTGCAGTCCCAGTATGAGATTCAGTGAAGGACTGGAGATTGCAGCCAGGGCTGGCCGGTCATTCGTTGTGCAGTCCCAGTATGAGATGCAGTGAAGGACTGGAGAGTGCAGCCAGGGCTGCCCGGTCATTCCTTGTGCAGTCCCAGTATGAGATACAGTGAAGGACTGGAGATTGCAGTCAGGGCTGGCTGGTCATTTCTTGTGCAGTCCCAGTATGAGATGGAGCGAAGGACCGTAGATTGCAGTACGGGCTTGCCGGTCATTTCTTGTGCAGTCCCAGTATGAGATGCAGTGAAGGACTGGAGGTGGCAGGCAGGGCTGGCCAGTCATTCCTTCTTTAGTCTCAGTATGGGATGTTGTGAAGGACTGGAGATTGCTGCCAGGGCTGGCTGGTAATTCCTTGTGCAGTCCCAGTATGAGATACAGTTAAGGACTGGAGAGTGCAGACAGGGCTGGCCGGTCATTCCTTGTGCAGTCCCAGTATGAGATGCAGTTAAGGACTGGAGATTGCAGCCAGGACTGGAGATTGCAGCCAGGGCTGGCCAGTCATTTCTTTTGCAGTCCCAGTATGAGATGCAATGAAGGACTGGGGATTGCAGCCAGGGCTGGCTGGTAATTCCTTGTGCAGTCCCAGTATGAGATACAGTTAAGGACTGGAGAGTGCAGACAGGGCTGGCCGGTCATTCCTTGTGCAGTCCCAGTATGAGATGCAGTTAAGGACTGGAGAGTGCAGCCAGGGCTGGCCGGTCATTCCTTGTGCAGTCCCAGTATGAGATGCAGTGGAGGACTGGAGACTGCAGCCGGGGCTGGCTGGTCATTTCTTGTGCAGTCCCAGTATGAGATGCAGTGATGCACTGGAGAGTGCTGCCAGGTCTGGGCGGACATTCCTTGTGCAGTCCCACTATGAGATGCAGTGAAGGACTGGAGAGTGCAGCTAGGGCTGGCCGGTGATTTCTTGTGCAGTCCCGGTATGAGATGCAGTGAAGGACTGGAGATTGCAGTCAAGGCTGGCTGGTCATTTCCTGTGCAATCCCAGTATGAGATGCAGTGAAGGACTGGAGATTGCAGCCAGGTCTGGCCGGTCATTCCTTGTGCAATCCCAGTATGAGATGCAGTGAAGGACTGGAGATGGCAGCCAGGGCTGGCCGGTCATTTCCGTGCAGTCCCAGTATGAGATGCAGTGAAGGACTGGATATTGTGCAGTCCCACTATGAGATGCAGTGAGGGACTGGAGATGGCAGCCAGGGCTGGCCGGTTATTTCCTGTGCAGTCCCAGTATGATATCCTATGAAGGACCGGAGATTGCAGCCAGGGCTGGCTACTCGTTTCTTGTGCAGTCCCAGTATGAGATGCAGTGAAGGACTGGAGAGTGCAGCCAGGGCTGGCGAGTCATTTCCCATGCATTCCCAGTATGGGATGCAGTGAAGGACTGGAGATGGCAGCCGGGGCTGGCTGGCCATTTCTTGTGCAGTCCCAGTATGAGATGCAGTGATGGACTGGAGATGGCAGCCAGGGCTGGCTGGTCATTTCCCATGCAGTCCCAGTATGGGATGCAGTGAAGGACTGGAGAGTGCAGCCAGGTCTGGCCGGTCATTCCTTGTGCAGTCCCAGTATGAGATAGAGTGAAGGACTGGAGATTGCAGTCAGGGCTGGCCGGTCATTTCTTGTGCAGTCCTAGTATGAGATGCAGTGAAGGACTGGAGAGTGCAGCCAGGGCTGGCCGGTCATTTCTTGTGTATTCCCAGTATGAGATGCAGTGAAGGATTGGAGACTGCAGCCAGGGCTGGCTGTTCATTTCTTGTGCAGTCCCAGTATGAGATTCAGTGAAGGACTGGAGATGGCAGTCAGGACTGGCTAGTCATTTCCCGTGCAGTCCCAGCATGAGATTCAGTGAAGGACTGGAGATTGCAGCCAGGGCTGGCCGGTCATTCCTTGTGCAGTCCCAGTATGAGATGCAGTGAAGGACTGGAGAGTGCAGCCAGGGCTGCCCGGTCATTCCTTGTGCAGTCCCAGTATGAGATACAGTGAAGGACTGGAGATTGCAGTCAGGGCTGGCTGGTCATTTCTTGTGCAGTCCCAGTATGAGATGGAGCGAAGGACCGTAGATTGCAGTACGGGCTGGCCGGTCATTTCTTGTGCAGTCCCAGTATGAGATGCAGTGAAGGACTGGAGGTGGCAGGCAGGGCTGGCCAGTCATTCCTTCTTTAGTCTCAGTATGGGATGTTGTGAAGGACTGGAGATTGTTGCCAGGGCTGGCTGGTCATTCCTTGTGCAGTCCGGGTATGAGATGCAATGAAGGACTGGAGATTGCAGCCAGGACTGGAGATTGCAGCCAGGGCTGGCCAGTCATTTCTTATGCAGTCCCAGTATGAGATGCAATGAAGGACTGGGGATTGCAGCCAGGGCTGGCTTGTAATTCCTTGTGCAGTCCCAGTATGAGATACAGTTAAGGACTGGAGAGTGCAGCCAGGGCTGGCCGGTCATTCCTTGTGCAGTCCCAGTATGAGATGCAGTTAAGGACTGGAGAGTGCAGCCAGGGCTGGCCGGTCATTCCTTGTGCAGTCCCAATATGAGATGCAGTGAAGGACTGGAGAGTGTAGCCAGGGCTGGCCGGTCATTCCTTGTGCAGTCCCAGTATGAGATGCAGTGAAGGACTGGAGAAAGCAGCCAGGGCTGGCCGGTCATTTCCGGTGCAGTCCCAGTATGAGATGCAGTGAAGGACTGGAGATGGCAGCCAGGGCTGGCCGGTCATTCCTTGTGCAGTCCCAGTATGAGATGCAATGAAGGACTGGAGAGTGGAGCCAAGGCTGGCTGTTCATTCCTTGTGCAGTCCCAGTATGAGATGCAGTGAAGGACTGGAGATGGCAGTCAAGACTGGCTAGTCATTTCCTGTGCAGTCCCAGTATGAGATTCAGTGAAGGACTGGAGATTGCAGCCAGGGCTGGCCGGTCATTTCCCGTGCAGTCCCAGTATGAGATGCAGGAAGGACTGGAGATTGCAGCCAGGGCTGGCTGTTCATTCCTTGTGAAGTCAGAGTATGAGATGCAGTGAAGGACTGGAGATTGCAGCCAGGGCTGGCCGTTCCTTTCTTGTGCAGTCTCAGTATGAGATGCAGTGAAGGACTGGGGATTGCAGCCAGGGCTGGTCAATAATTCCTTGTGCAGTCCCAGTATGAGATGCAATGAAGGACTGGAGATTGCATCCAGGGCTGGCTGGTCATTTCCGGTGGAGTTCCAGTATGAGATGCAGTGAAGGACTGGAGAGTGTAGCCAGGGCTGGCCGGTCATTTCTTGTGCATTCCCAGTATGAGATGCAGTGAAGGACTGGAGAGTGCAGCCAGATCCGGCTGGTCATTTCCTGTGCAGTCCCAGTATGAGATGCAGTGAAGGACTTTAGATGGCAGCCAGGGCTGGCCGGTCATTTCTTGGGCAGTCCCAGTATGAGATGCAGTGAAGGACTGGAGAGTGCAGCCAGGGCTGGCCGGTCATTCCTTGTGCAGTCCCAGTATGAGATGCAGTGAAGGACTGGAGAGTGCAGCCAGGGCTGGCCGGTCATTCCTTGTGCAGTCCCAGTATGAGATGCAGTGAAGGACTGGAGATAACAGCCAGGGCCGGCTGGTCATTTCCCATGCAGTCCTAGTATGGGATGCAGTGAAGGACTGGAGATGGCAGCCAGGGCTGGCTGGTCACATCTTGTGCAGTCCCAGTGCGAGATGCAGTGAAGGACTGGAGATGGCAGTAAGGCTGGCCGGTCATTTCACATGCATTCGCAGTGTGAGATGCAGTGAAGGACTGGAGAGTGCAGCCAGGGCCAGCTGGTCATTTCCTGTGCAGTCCCAGTATGAGATGGAGTGAAGGACTTTAGATGGCAGCCAGGGCTAGCCGGTCATTTCTTGTGCAGTCCCAGTATGAGATGCAGTGAAGGACTGGAGAGTGCAGTCAGGGCTGGCCGGTCATTTCTTGTGCAGTCCCAGTATGAGATGCAATGAAGGACTGGAGAGTGCAGCCAGGGCTGGCCAGTCATTCCTTGTGCAGTCCCAGTATGAGATGCAGTGAAGGACTGGAGAGTGCAGCCAGGGCTGCCCGGTCATTCCTTGTGCAGTCCCAGTATGAGATACAGTGAAGGACTGGAGATTGCACTCAGGGCTGGATGGTCATTTCTTGTGCAGTCCCAGTATGAGATGCAGCGAAGGACCGTAGATTGCAGTACGGGCTGGCCGGTCATTTCTTGTGCAGTGCCAGTATGAGATGCAGTGAAGGACTGGAGGTGGCAGGCAGGGCTGGCCAGTCATCCCTTCTTTAGTCTCAGTATGGGATGGAGTGAAGGACTGGAGATTGCAGCCAGGAATGGAGATTGCAGCCAGGGCTGGCCAGTCATTTCTTGTGCAGTCCCAGTATGAGATGCAATGAAGGACTGGGGATTGCAGCCAGGGCTGGCTGGTAATTCCTTGTGCAGTCCCAGTATGAGATACAGTTAAGGACTGGAGAGTGCAGCCAGGGCTGGCCGGTCATTCCTTGTGCAGTCCCAGTATGAGATGCAGTTAAGGACTGGAGAGTGCAGCCAGGGCTGGCCGGTCATTCCTTGTGCAGTCCCAGTATGAGATGCAGTGAAGGACTGGAAAAGGCAGTCAGGGCTGGCCGGTCATTTCTTGTGCAGTCCCAGTATGTGATGCAGTGAAGAACTAGAGACTGCAGCCAGGGCTGGCTGCTAATTCCTTGTGCAGTCCCAGTATGAGATACAGTTAAGGACTGGAGAGTGCAGCCAGGGCTGGCCTGTCATTCCTTGTGCAGTCCCAGTATGAGATGCAGTTAAGGACTGGAGAGTGCAGCCAGGGCTGGCCGGTCATTCCTTGTGCAGTCCCAGTATGAGATGCAGTGAAGGACTGGAGAGTGCAGCCAGGGCTGGCCCTTCATTCCTTGTGCAGTCCCATAATGAGATGCAGTGAAGGACTGGAGAGTGCAGCCAGGACTGGCCGGTCATTTCCAGTGTAGTCCCAGTATGATATGCAGTGAAGGACTGGAGATGGCAGCCAGGGCTGGCTGGTCATTCCTTGTGCAGTCCCAGTATGAGATGCAGTGAAATACTGGAGAGTGCAGCCATGGCTGGCCGGTCATTTCCAGTGCAGTCCCAGTATGAGATGCAGTGAAGGACTGGAGAGTGCAGCCAGGGCTGGCTGTTCATTCCTTGTGCAGTCCCAGTATGAGATGCAGTGAAGGACTGGAGATGGCAGTCAGGACTGGCTAGTCATTTCCCGTGCAGTCCCACTATGAGATGCAGTGAAGGACTGGAGATGGCAGTCAGGACTGGCTAGTCATTTCATGTGCAGTCCCAGTATGCGATGCAGTGAAGGGCTGGAGATTGCAGCCAGTGCTGGCCGTTCATTTCTTGTGCAGTCCCAGTATGAGATGCAGTGAAGGACTAGAGATAGCAGCCAGGGCTGGCTGGTCATTTCCTGTGGAGTCCCAGTATGCGATGCAGTGAAGGACTAGAGATTGCAGCCAGGGCTGGCTGGTCATTTCTTGTGCAGTCCCAGTATGAGATGCAGTGAAGGACTAGAGATTGCAGCCAGGGCTGGCTGGTCATTTCCTGTGCAGTCCCACTATGAGATGCAGTGAAGGACTGGAGATGGCAGTCAGGACTGGCTAGTCATTTCATGTGCAGTCCCAGTATGCGATGCAGTGAAGGACTGGAGATTGCAGCCAGGGCTGGCCGGTCATTTCTTGTGCAGTCCCAGTATGAGATGCAATGAAGAACTGGAGATTGCAGCCAGGGCTGGCTGGTCATTTCCTGTGGAGTTCCAGTATGAGATGCAGTGAAGGACTGGAGAGTGCAGGAAGGGCTGGCCGGTCATTTCTTGTGCAGTCCCAGTATGAGATGCAGTGAAGGACTGGAGATAACAGCCAGGGCCGGCTGGTCATTTCCCGTGCAGTCCTAGTATGGGATGCAGTGAAGGACTGGAGATGGCAGCCAGGGCTGGCTGGTCACATCTTGTGTAGTCCCAGTGCGAGATGCAGTGAACGACTGGAGATGGCAGCCAGGGCTGGCCGGTCATTTCACATGCATTCCCAGTATGAGATGCAGTGAAGGACTGGAGAGTGCAGCCAGATCCGGCTGGTCATTTCCTGTGCAGTCCCAGTATGAGATGCAGTGAAGGACTTTAGATGGCAGCCAGGGCTGGCCGGTCATTTCTTGTGCAGTCCCAGTATGAGATGCAGTGAAGGACTGGAGAGTGCAGCAAGGGCTGGTCAGTCATTCCTTGTGCAGTCCCAGTATGAGATGCAGTGAAGGACTGGAGAGTGCAGCCAGGGCTGGCCGGTCATTCCTTGTGCAGTCCCAGTATGAGATACAGTGAAGGACAGGAGATTGCAGTCAGGGCTGGCTGGTCATTTCTTGTGCAGTCCCAGTATGAGATGCAGCGAAGGACCGTAGATTGCAGTACGGGCTGGCCGGTCATTCCTTGTGCAGTCCCAGTATGAGATGCAGTGAAGCATTGGAGACTACAGCCAGGGCTGGCTGTTCATTTCTTGTGCAGTCCCAGTATGAGATACAGTGAAGGACTGGAGATTGGAGTCAGGGCTGGCCGGTCATTCCTTGTGCAGTCCCAGTATGAGATGCAGTGAAGGACTGGAGAGTTTAGCCAGGGCTGGCCGGTCATTCCTTGTGCAGTCCCAGTATGAGATGCAGTGAAGGACTGGAGATGGCAGCCAGATCCGGCTGGTCATTTCCTGTGCAGTCCCAGTATGAGATGCAGTGAAGGACTTTAGATGGCAGCCAGGGCTGGCCGGTCATTTCTTGTGCAGTCCCAGTATGAGATGCAGTGAAGGACTGGAGAGTGCAGCCAGTGCTGGTCGGTCATTCCTTGTGCAGTCCCAGTATGAGATGCAGTGAAGGACTGGAGAGTGCAGCCAGGGCTGGCCGGTCATTCCTTGTGCAGTCCCAGTATGAGATACAGTGAAGGACTGGAGATTGCAGTCAGGGCTGGCTGGTCATTTCTTGTGCAGTCCCAGTATGAGATGCAGCGAAGGACCATAGATTTTAGTACGGGCTGGCCGGTCATTCCTTGTGCAGTCCCAGTATGAGATGCAGTGAAGGACTGGAGAGTGCAGCCAGTGCTGGTCGGTCATTCCTTGTGCAGTCCCAGTATGAGATGCAGTGAAGGATTGGAGACTACAGCCAGGGCTGGCTGTTCATTTCTTGTGCAGTCCCAGTATGAGATACAGTGGAGGACTGGAGATTGGAGTCAGGGCTGGCCGGTCATTCCTTGTGCAGTCCCAGTATGAGATGCAGTGAAGGACTAGAGATTGCAGCCAGGGCTGGCTGGTCATTTCCTGTGGAGTCCCAGTATGCGATGCAGTGAAGGACTAGAGATTGCAGCCAGGGCTGGCTGGTCATTTCTTGTGCAGTCCCAGTATGAGATGCAGTGAAGGACTAGAGATTGCAGCCAGGGCTGGCTGGTCATTTCCTGTGCAGTCCCACTATGAGATGCAGTGAAGGACTGGAGATGGCAGTCAGGACTGGCTAGTCATTTCATGTGCAGTCCCAGTATGCGATGCAGTGAAGGACTGGAGATTGCAGCCAGGGCTGGCCAGTCATTTCTTGTGCAGTCCCAGTATGAGATGCAATGAAGAACTGGAGATTGCAGCCAGGGCTGGCTGGTCATTTCCTGTGGAGTTCCAGTATGAGATGCAGTGAAGGACTGGAGAGTGCAGGAAGGGCTGGCCGGTCATTTCTTGTGCAGTCCCAGTATGAGATGCAGTGAAGGACTGGAGATAACAGCCAGGGCCGGCTGGTCATTTCCCGTGCAGTCCTAGTATGGGATGCAGTGAAGGACTGGAGATGGCAGCCAGGGCTGGCTGGTCACATCTTGTGTAGTCCCAGTGCGAGATGCAGTGAACGACTGGAGATGGCAGCCAGGGCTGGCCGGTCATTTCACATGCATTCCCAGTATGAGATGCAGTGAAGGACTGGAGAGTGCAGCCAGATCCGGCTGGTCATTTCCTGTGCAGTCCCAATATGAGATGCAGTGAAGGACTTTAGATGGCAGCCAGGGCTGGCCGGTCATTTCTTGTGCAGTCCCAGTATGAGATGCAGTGAAGGACTGGAGAGTGCAGCAAGGGCTGGTCAGTCATTCCTTGTGCAGTCCCAGTATGAGATGCAGTGAAGGACTGGAGAGTGCAGCCAGGGCTGGCCGGTCATTCCTTGTGCAGTCCCAGTATGAGATACAGTGAAGGACAGGAGATTGCAGTCAGGGCTGGCTGGTCATTTCTTGTGCAGTCCCAGTATGAGATGCAGCAAAGGACCGTAGATTGCAGTACGGGCTGGCCGGTCATTCCTTGTGCAGTCCCAGTATGAGATGCAGTGAAGGACTGGAGAGTGCAGCCAGGGCTGGCTGTTCATTCCTTGTGCAGTCCCAGTATGAGATGCAGTGAAGCATTGGAGACTACAGCCAGGGCTGGCTGTTCATTTCTTGTGCAGTCCCAGTATGAGATACAGTGAAGGACTGGAGATTGGAGTCAGGGCTGGCCGGTCATTCCTTGTGCAGTCCCAGTATGAGATGCAGTAAAGGACTGGAGAGTGTAGCCAGGGCTGGCCGGTCATTCCTTGTGCAGTCCCAGTATGAGATGCAGTGAAGGACTGGAGATGGCAGCCAGATCCGGCTGGTCATTTCCTGTGCAGTCCCAGTATGAGATGCAGTGAAGGACTTTAGATGGCAGCCAGGGCTGGCCGGTCATTTCTTGTGCAGTCCCAGTATGAGATGCAGTGAAGGACTGGAGAGTGCAGCCAGTGCTGGTCGGTCATTCCTTGTGCAGTCCCAGTATGAGATGCAGTGAAGGACTGGAGAGTGCAGCCAGGGCTGGCCGGTCATTCCTTGTGCAGTCCCAGTATGAGATACAGTGAAGGACTGGAGATTGCAGTCAGGGCTGGCTGGTCATTTCTTGTGCAGTCCCAGTATGAGATGCAGCGAAGGACCATAGATTTTAGTACGGGCTGGCCGGTCATTCCTTGTGCAGTCCCAGTATGAGATGCAGTGAAGGACTGGAGAGTGCAGCCAGGGCTGGCTGTTCATTCCTTGTGCAGTCCCAGTATGAGATGCAGTGAAGGATTGGAGACTACAGCCAGGGCTGGCTGTTCATTTCTTGTGCAGTCCCATTATGGGATACAGTGAAGGACTGGAGATTGGAGTCAGGGCTGGCCGGTCATTCCTTGTGCAGTCCCAGTATGAGATGCAGTGAAGGACTGGAGATGGCAGCCAGGGCTGGCCAGTCATTTCCTGTGCAGTCCTACTATGAGATGCAGTTAAGGACTGGAGAGTGCAGCCAGGACTGGCTAGTCATTTCCCGTGCAGTCCCAGTATGAGATGCAGCGAAGGACTGGAGATTGCAGCCAATGCTGGCCATTCATTTCTTGTGCAGTCCCAGTATGAGATGCAGTGAAGGACTAGAGAGTGCCCCCAGGGCTGGCCGGTCATTTCTTGTGCAGTCCCAGTATGAGATGCAGTGAAGGACTGGAGAGTGTAGCCAGGGCTGGCCGGTCATTCCTTGTGCAGTCCCAGTATGAGATGCAGTGAAGGACTGGAGAGTGCAGCCAGGGCAGGCCGGTCATTCCTTGTGCAGTCCCAGTATGAGATGCAGTGAAGGACTGGAGAGTGCAGCTTGGGCTGGACGGTCATTTCCAGTGCAGTCCCAGTATGATATGCAGTGAAGGACTGGAGATGGCAGCCAGGGCTGGCTGGTCATTCCTTGTGCAGTCCCAGTATGAGATGCAGTGAAATACTGGAGAGTGCATCCAGGGCTGGCCAGTCATTTCTGGTGCAGTCCCAGTATGAGATGCAGTGAAGGACTGGAGAGTGCAGCCAGGGCCGGCTGTTCATTCCTTGTGCAGTCCCAGTATGAGATGAGGTGAAGGACTGGAGATGGCAGTCAGGACTGGCTAGTCATTTCCCGTGCAGTCCCAGTATGAGATGCAGTGAAGGACTGGAGATGGCAGTCAGGACTGGCTAGTCATTTCATGTGCAGTCCCAGTATGCGATGCAGTGAAGGACTGGAGATTGCAGCCAGGGCTGGCTGGTCATTTCCTGTGGAGTCCCAGTATGAGATGCAGTGAAGGACTGGAGATTGCAGCCAGTGCTGGCCGTTCATTTCTTGTGCAGTCCCAGTATGATATGCAGTGAAGGACTATAGAGTGCCCCTAGGGCTGGCCGGTCATTTCTTGTGCAGTCCCAGTATGAGATGCAGTGAAGGACTGGAGATTGCAGCCAGGGCTGGTCAATCATTCCTTGTGCAGTCCCAGTATGAGATGCAATGAAGGACTGGAGATTGCAGCCAGGGCTGGCTGGTCATTTCCTGTGGAGTTCTAGTATGAGATGCAGTGAAGGACTGGAGAGTGCAGTAAGGGCTGGCCGGTCATTTCTTGTGCAGTCCCAGTATGAGATTGTAGTGATACACAAAATTGCAACTTTGCCAATCAGGGCTTTAGATGACAGCATTAGCCGCTGAAAGCCAATAGTGTATTCAAAGTATGTGCCAAAAATGCTGACAGTAGTCTGTTGTAGCACTTCCATTATGCAGTAGTGAGCTACAAGGAATATGCAGGCCTAGTATGAGTGATAGGTCACATTATGCATTGTTGATAGACAGGCAGGGCGAAGGCCCCTGCTCTGTAAGCTAATAGACAATATTGGAGTGTTTGGAACATTATGGCACCTATATAGCGCTTAGATAGCCAGTCTTAAGCGCTATGAACACTAAGCTATGAGTGCATGTCTTTTAGAGAATATTCTGCCTCACTAACGGTAGCCCTGTAAACTAATCTCCCTTTCTCTGGGGAGGCACTGATAAGACATTCCTGAGCTTTCGCGCAGATGGGCTCCAGGGAGGGGCTCAGAAGAAGGAGCACAGTGGAAATTTACAGAGCTGGGTTTTTCCATGAGCCAGCCTATATTTTGCACAGGGAAAGTTCTGGAACTGTGCGTCATGGACGGACAGCACGAGATTATAAAATATGCATGCTCACATGACTCAGGTGGGAGATCGTCCTGTGGACTTGGTTCGAGCAAGATCAAGTGCCCGGAATTGGAGCTCTGACGGCACCCAGCAGCGCTGTCCTCTGAGCGGGGCTTGTTACAGCTAGCTTATGAGGGCCAGGGTCTCCCAGTGCTGATTGAAGGGGCGTAAGACTGTGTTTCTCTATGTTTCTCTATGTTTATCTATGTTTATCTAAGTTCTATGTTTCTCTATATTTTGCATTTCTCTAAGTTTTGTGCTTTGTAATCTTCTCTAACTTGAATCCCAAAATGTATACGAAACTCACTGTTTAGAATAAATACTAAAACTTATTGAAGGTGTCATTTGTCACTAGCATGAGTTCACTGCTCAGCACAATAGAACCTGTATTTTGGGCTGAATTGGGTATTTTTTGCTCTCAAAGGGCTGGCCCGAGGAAGATTTTGCCCATATCAAGACAGAGATGCAGTGAAGGACTGGAGAGTGCAGCCAGGGCTGGTCGGTCATTCCTTGTGCAGTCCCAGTATGAGATGCAGTGAAGGACTGGAGAGTGCAGCCAGGGCTGGCCGGTCATTCCTTGTGCAGTCCCAGTATGAGATACAGTGAAGGACTGGAGATTGCAGGCAGGGCTGGCTGGTCATTTCTTGTGCAGTCCCAGTATGAGATGCAGCGAAGGACCGTAGATTGCTGTACGGGCTGGCCGGTCATTCCTTGTGCAGTCCCAGTATGAGATGCAGTGAAGGACTGGAGAGTGCAGCCAGGGCTGGCTGTTCATTCCTTGTGCAGTCCAGTATGAGATGCAGTGAAGGATTGGAGACTACAGCCAGGGCTGGCTGTTCATTTCTTGTGCAGTCCCAGTATGAGATACAGTGGAGGACTGGAGATTGGAGTCAGGGCTGGCCGGTCATTCCTTGTGCAGTCCCAGTATGAGATGCAGTGAAGGACTGGAGAGTGTAGCCAGGACTGGCCGGTCATTCCTTGTGCAGTCCCAGTATGAGATGCAGTCAAGGACTGGAGATGGCAGCCAGGGCTGGCCGGTCATTTCCTGTGCAGTCCCACTATGAGATGCAGTTAAGGACTGGAGAGTGCAGCCAGGACTGGCTAGTCATTTCCCGTGCAGTCCCAGTATGAGATGCAGCGAAGGACTGGAGATTGCAGCCAGTGCTGGCCATTCATTTCTTGTGCAGTCCCAGTATGAGATGCAGTGAAGGACTAGAGAGTGCCCCCAGGGCTGGCCGGTCATTTCTTGTGCAGTCCCAGTATGAGATGCAGTGAAGGACTGGAGATTGCAGCCAGGGCTGGTCAATCATTCCATGTGCAGTCCCAGTATGAGATGCAATGAAGGACTGGAGATTGCAGCCAGGGCTGGCTGGTCATTTCCTGTTGAGTTCCAGTATGAGATGCAGTGAAGGACTGGAGAGTGCAGGAAGGGCTGGCCGGTCATTTCTTGAGCAGTCCCAGTATGAGATGCAGTGAAGGACTGGAGATAACAGCCAGGGCCGGCTGGTCATTTCCCGTGCAGTCCTAGAATGGGATGCAGCGATGGACTGGAGATGGCAGCCAGGGTTGGCTGGTCACATCTTGCTTAGTCCCAGTGCGAGATGCACTGAACGACTGCAGATGGCAGCCAGGGCTGGCCGGTCATTTCTTGTGCAGTCCCAGTCTGAGATTCAGTGAAGGACTGGAGAGTGCAGCCAGATCCGGCTGGTCATTTCCTGTGCAGTCCCACTATGAGATGCAGTGAAGGACTTTAGATGGCAGCCAGGGCTGGCTGGTCATTTCTTGTGCAGTCCCAGTATGAGATGCAGTGAAGGACTGGAGAGTGCAGCCAGGGCTGGCCGGTCCTTTCTTGTGCAGTCCCAGTATGAGATGCAGTGAAGGACTGGAGAGTGCAGCCAGGGCTGGCCGGTCATTCCTTGTGCAGTCCCAGTATGAGATGCAGTGAAGGACTGGAGAGTGCAGCCAGGGCTGGCCGGTCATTCCTTGTGCAGTCCCAGTATGAGATACAGTGAAGGACTGGAGATTGCAGTCAGGGCTGGCTGGTCATTTCTTGTGCAGCCCCAGTATGAGATGCAGCGAAGGACCGTAGATTGCAGTACGGGCTGGCCAGTCAATCCTTGTGCAGTCCCAGTATGAGATGCAGTGAAGGACTGGAGAGTGCAGCCAGGGCTGGCTGTTCATTCCTTGTGCAGTCCCAGTATGAGATGCAGTGAAGCATTGGAGAATGCAGCCAGGGCTGGCTGTTCATTTCTTGTGCAGTCCCAGTATGAGAAACAGTGAAGGACTGGAGATTGGAGTCAGGGCTGGCCGGTCATTCCTTGTGCAGTCCCAGTATGAGATGCAGTGAAGGACTGGAGAGTGTAGCCAGGGCTGGCCGGTCATTCCTTGTGCAGTCCCAGTATGAGATGCAGTGAAGGACTGGAGAGTGCAGCCAGGGCTGCCCGGTCATTCCTTGTGCAGTCCCAGTATGAGATACAGTGAAGGACTGGAGATTGCAGTCAGGGCTGGCTGGTCATTTCTTGTGCAGTCCCAGTATGAGATGGAGCGAAGGACCGTAGATTGCAGTACGGGCTGGCCGGTCATTTCTTGTGCAGTCCCAGTATGAGATGCAGTGAAGGACTGGAGGTGGCAGGCAGGGCTGGCCAGTCATTCCTTCTTTAGTCTCAGTATGGGATGTTGTGAAGGACTGGAGATTGCTGCCAGGGCTGGCTGGTCATTCCTTGTGCAGTCCGGGTATGAGATGCAATGAAGGACTGGAGATTGCAGCCAGGACTGGAGATTGCAGCCAGGGCTGGCCAGTCATTTCTTATGCAGTCCCAGTATGAGATGCAATGAAGGACTGGGGATTGCAGCCAGGGCTGGCTTGTAATTCCTTGTGCAGTCCCAGTATGAGATACAGTTAAGGACTGGAGAGTGCAGCCAGGGCTGGCCGGTCATTCCTTGTGCAGTCCCAGTATGAGATGCAGTTAAGGACTGGAGAGTGCAGCCAGGGCTGGCCGGTCATTCCTTGTGCAGTCCCAATATGAGATGCAGTGAAGGACTGGAGAGTGTAGCCAGGGCTGGCCGGTCATTCCTTGTGCAGTCCCAGTATGAGATGCAGTGAAGGACTGGAGAAAGCAGCCAGGGCTGGCCGGTCATTTCCGGTGCAGTCCCAGTATGAGATGCAGTGAAGGACTGGAGATGGCAGCCAGGGCTGGCCGGTCATTCCTTGTGCAGTCCCAGTATGAGATGCAATGAAGGACTGGAGAGTGGAGCCAAGGCTGGCTGTTCATTCCTTGTGCAGTCCCAGTATGAGATGCAGTGAAGGACTGGAGATGGCAGTCAGGACTGGCTAGTCATTTCCTGTGCAGTCCCAGTATGAGATTCAGTGAAGGACTGGAGATTGCAGCCAGGGCTGGCCGGTCATTTCCCGTGCAGTCCCAGTATGAGATGCAGGAAGGACTGGAGATTGCAGCCAGGGCTGGCTGTTCATTCCTTGTGAAGTCAGAGTATGAGATGCAGTGAAGGACTGGAGATTGCAGCCAGGGCTGGCCGTTCCTTTCTTGTGCAGTCTCAGTATGAGATGCAGTGAAGGACTGGGGATTGCAGCCAGGGCTGGTCAATAATTCCTTGTGCAGTCCCAGTATGAGATGCAATGAAGGACTGGAGATTGCATCCAGGGCTGGCTGGTCATTTCCGGTGGAGTTCCAGTATGAGATGCAGTGAAGGACTGGAGAGTGTAGCCAGGGCTGGCCGGTCATTTCTTGTGCATTCCCAGTATGAGATGCAGTGAAGGACTGGAGAGTGCAGCCAGATCCGGCTGGTCATTTCCTGTGCAGTCCCAGTATGAGATGCAGTGAAGGACTTTAGATGGCAGCCAGGGCTGGCCGGTCATTTCTTGGGCAGTCCCAGTATGAGATGCAGTGAAGGACTGGAGAGTGCAGCCAGGGCTGGCCGGTCATTCCTTGTGCAGTCCCAGTATGAGATGCAGTGAAGGACTGGAGAGTGCAGCCAGGGCTGGCCGGTCATTCCTTGTGCAGTCCCAGTATGAGATGCAGTGAAGGACTGGTGATAACAGCCAGGGCCGGCTGGTCATTTCCCATGCAGTCCTAGTATGGGATGCAGTGAAGGACTGGAGATGGCAGCCAGGGCTGGCTGGTCACATCTTGTGCAGTCCCAGTGCGAGATGCAGTGAAGGACTGGAGATGGCAGTAAGGCTGGCCGGTCATTTCACATGCATTCGCAGTGTGAGATGCAGTGAAGGACTGGAGAGTGCAGCCAGGGCCAGCTGGTCATTTCCTGTGCAGTCCCAGTATGAGATGGAGTGAAGGACTTTAGATGGCAGCCAGGGCTAGCCGGTCATTTCTTGTGCAGTCCCAGTATGAGATGCAGTGAAGGACTGGAGAGTGCAGTCAGGGCTGGCCGGTCATTTCTTGTGCAGTCCCAGTATGAGATGCAGTGAAGGACTGGAGAGTGCAGCCAGGGCTGCCCGGTCATTCCTTGTGCAGTCCCAGTATGAGATACAGTGAAGGACTGGAGATTGCACTCAGGGCTGGATGGTCATTTCTTGTGCAGTCCCAGTATGAGATGCAGCGAAGGACCGTAGATTGCAGTACGGGCTGGCCGGTCATTTCTTGTGCAGTGCCAGTATGAGATGCAGTGAAGGACTGGAGGTGGCAGGCAGGGCTGGCCAGTCATCCCTTCTTTAGTCTCAGTATGGGATGGAGTGAAGGACTGGAGATTGCAGCCAGGAATGGAGATTGCAGCCAGGGCTGGCCAGTCATTTCTTGTGCAGTCCCAGTATGAGATGCAATGAAGGACTGGGGATTGCAGCCAGGGCTGGCTGGTAATTCCTTGTGCAGTCCCAGTATGAGATACAGTTAAGGACTGGAGAGTGCAGCCAGGGCTGGCCGGTCATTCCTTGTGCAGTCCCAGTATGAGATGCAGTTAAGGACTGGAGAGTGCAGCCAGGGCTGGCCGGTCATTCCTTGTGCAGTCCCAGTATGAGATGCAATGAAGGACTGGGGATTGCAGCCAGGGCTGGCTTGTAATTCCTTGTGCAGTCCCAGTATGAGATACAGTTAAGGACTGGAGAGTGCAGCCAGGGCTGGCCGGTCATTCCTTGTGCAGTCCCAGTATGAGATGCAGTTAAGGACTGGAGAGTGCAGCCAGGGCTGGCCGGTCATTCCTTGTGCAGTCCCAATATGAGATGCAGTGAAGGACTGGAGAGTGTAGCCAGGGCTGGCCGGTCATTCCTTGTGCAGTCCCAGTATGAGATGCAGTGAAGGACTGGAGAAAGCAGCCAGGGCTGGCCGGTCATTTCCGGTGCAGTCCCAGTATGAGATGCAGTGAAGGACTGGAGATGGCAGCCAGGGCTGGCCGGTCATTCCTTGTGCAGTCCCAGTATGAGATGCAATGAAGGACTGGAGAGTGGAGCCAAGGCTGGCTGTTCATTCCTTGTGCAGTCCCAGTATGAGATGCAGTGAAGGACTGGAGATGGCAGTCAGGACTGGCTAGTCATTTCCTGTGCAGTCCCAGTATGAGATTCAGTGAAGGACTGGAGATTGCAGCCAGGGCTGGCCGGTCATTTCCCGTGCAGTCCCAGTATGAGATGCAGGAAGGACTGGAGATTGCAGCCAGGGCTGGCTGTTCATTCCTTGTGAAGTCAGAGTATGAGATGCAGTGAAGGACTGGAGATTGCAGCCAGGGCTGGCCGTTCCTTTCTTGTGCAGTCTCAGTATGAGATGCAGTGAAGGACTGGGGATTGCAGCCAGGGCTGGTCAATAATTCCTTGTGCAGTCCCAGTATGAGATGCAATGAAGGACTGGAGATTGCATCCAGGGCTGGCTGGTCATTTCCGGTGGAGTTCCAGTATGAGATGCAGTGAAGGACTGGAGAGTGTAGCCAGGGCTGGCCGGTCATTTCTTGTGCATTCCCAGTATGAGATGCAGTGAAGGACTGGAGAGTGCAGCCAGATCCGGCTGGTCATTTCCTGTGCAGTCCCAGTATGAGATGCAGTGAAGGACTTTAGATGGCAGCCAGGGCTGGCCGGTCATTTCTTGGGCAGTCCCAGTATGAGATGCAGTGAAGGACTGGAGAGTGCAGCCAGGGCTGGCCGGTCATTCCTTGTGCAGTCCCAGTATGAGATGCAGTGAAGGACTGGAGAGTGCAGCCAGGGCTGGCCGGTCATTCCTTGTGCAGTCCCAGTATGAGATGCAGTGAAGGACTGGAGATAACAGCCAGGGCCGGCTGGTCATTTCCCATGCAGTCCTAGTATGGGATGCAGTGAAGGACTGGAGATGGCAGCCAGGGCTGGCTGGTCACATCTTGTGCAGTCCCAGTGCGAGATGCAGTGAAGGACTGGAGATGGCAGTAAGGCTGGCCGGTCATTTCACATGCATTCGCAGTGTGAGATGCAGTGAAGGACTGGAGAGTGCAGCCAGGGCCAGCTGGTCATTTCCTGTGCAGTCCCAGTATGAGATGGAGTGAAGGACTTTAGATGGCAGCCAGGGCTAGCCGGTCATTTCTTGTGCAGTCCCAGTATGAGATGCAGTGAAGGACTGGAGAGTGCAGTCAGGGCTGGCCGGTCATTTCTTGTGCAGTCCCAGTATGAGATGCAGTGAAGGACTGGAGAGTGCAGCCAGGGCTGCCCGGTCATTCCTTGTGCAGTCCCAGTATGAGATACAGTGAAGGACTGGAGATTGCACTCAGGGCTGGATGGTCATTTCTTGTGCAGTCCCAGTATGAGATGCAGCGAAGGACCGTAGATTGCAGTACGGGCTGGCCGGTCATTTCTTGTGCAGTGCCAGTATGAGATGCAGTGAAGGACTGGAGGTGGCAGGCAGGGCTGGCCAGTCATCCCTTCTTTAGTCTCAGTATGGGATGGAGTGAAGGACTGGAGATTGCAGCCAGGAATGGAGATTGCAGCCAGGGCTGGCCAGTCATTTCTTGTGCAGTCCCAGTATGAGATGCAATGAAGGACTGGGGATTGCAGCCAGGGCTGGCTGGTAATTCCTTGTGCAGTCCCAGTATGAGATACAGTTAAGGACTGGAGAGTGCAGCCAGGGCTGGCCGGTCATTCCTTGTGCAGTCCCAGTATGAGATGCAGTTAAGGACTGGAGAGTGCAGCCAGGGCTGGCCGGTCATTCCTTGTGCAGTCCCAGTATGAGATGCAGTGAAGGACTGGAAAAGGCAGTCAGGGCTGGCCGGTCATTTCTTGTGCAGTCCCAGTATGTGATGCAGTGAAGAACTAGAGACTGCAGCCAGGGCTGGCTGCTAATTCCTTGTGCAGTCCCAGTATGAGATACAGTTAAGGACTGGAGAGTGCAGCCAGGGCTGGCCTGTCATTCCTTGTGCAGTCCCAGTATGAGATGCAGTTAAGGACTGGAGAGTGCAGCCAGGGCTGGCCGGTCATTCCTTGTGCAGTCCCAGTATGAGATGCAGTGAAGGACTGGAGAGTGCAGCCAGGGCTGGCCGGTCATTCCTTGTGCAGTCCCATAATGAGATGCAGTGAAGGACTGGAGAGTGCAGCCAGGACTGGCCGGTCATTTCCAGTGTAGTCCCAGTATGATATGCAGTGAAGGACTGGAGATGGCAGCAAGGGCTGGCTGGTCATTCCTTGTGCAGTCCCAGTATGAGATGCAGTGAAATACTGGAGAGTGCAGCCATGGCTGGCCGGTCATTTCCAGTGCAGTCCCAGTATGAGATGCAGTGAAGGACTGGAGAGTGCAGCCAGGGCTGGCTGTTCATTCCTTGTGCAGTCCCAGTATGAGATGCAGTGAAGGACTGGAGATGGCAGTCAGGACTGGCTAGTCATTTCCCGTGCAGTCCCACTATGAGATGCAGTGAAGGACTGGAGATGGCAGTCAGGACTGGCTAGTCATTTCATGTGCAGTCCCAGTATGCGATGCAGTGAAGGACTGGAGATTGCAGCCAGTGCTGGCCGTTCATTTCTTGTGCAGTCCCAGTATGAGATGCAGTGAAGGACTAGAGATTGCAGCCAGGGCTGGCTGGTCATTTCCTGTGGAGTCCCAGTATGCGATGCAGTGAAGGACTAGAGATTGCAGCCAGGGCTGGCTGGTCATTTCTTGTGCAGTCCCAGTATGAGATGCAGTGAAGGACTAGAGATTGCAGCCAGGGCTGGCTGGTCATTTCCTGTGCAGTCCCACTATGAGATGCAGTGAAGGACTGAGATGGCAGTCAGGACTGGCTAGTCATTTCATGTGCAGTCCCAGTATGCGATGCAGTGAAGGACTGGAGATTGCAGCCAGGGCTGGCCAGTCATTTCTTGTGCAGTCCCAGTATGAGATGCAATGAAGAACTGGAGATTGCAGCCAGGGCTGGCTGGTCATTTCCTGTGGAGTTCCAGTATGAGATGCAGTGAAGGACTGGAGAGTGCAGGAAGGGCTGGCCGGTCATTTCTTGTGCAGTCCCAGTATGAGATGCAGTGAAGGACAGGAGATAACAGCCAGGGCCGGCTGGTCATTTCCCGTGCAGTCCTAGTATGGGATGCAGTGAAGGACTGGAGATGGCAGCCAGGGCTGGCTGGTCACATCTTGTGTAGTCCCAGTGCGAGATGCAGTGAACGACTGGAGATGGCAGCCAGGGCTGGCCGGTCATTTCACATGCATTCCCAGTATGAGATGCAGTGAAGGACTGGAGAGTGCAGCCAGATCCGGCTGGTCATTTCCTGTGCAGTCCCAGTATGAGATGCAGTGAAGGACTTTAGATGGCAGCCAGGGCTGGCCGGTCATTTCTTGTGCAGTCCCAGTATGAGATGCAGTGAAGGACTGGAGAGTGCAGCAAGGGCTGGTCAGTCATTCCTTGTGCAGTCCCAGTATGAGATGCAGTGAAGGACTGGAGAGTGCAGCCAGGGCTGGCCGGTCATTCCTTGTGCAGTCCCAGTATGAGATACAGTGAAGGACAGGAGATTGCAGTCAGGGCTGGCTGGTCATTTCTTGTGCAGTCCCAGTATGAGATGCAGCGAAGGACCGTAGATTGCAGTACGGGCTGGCCGGTCATTCCTTGTGCAGTCCCAGTATGAGATGCAGTGAAGGACTGGAGAGTGCAGCCAGGGCTGGCTGTTCATTCCTTGTGCAGTCCCAGTATGAGATGCAGTGAAGCATTGGAGACTACAGCCAGGGCTGGCTGTTCATTTCTTGTGCAGTCCCAGTATGAGATACAGTGAAGGACTGGAGATTGGAGTCAGGGCTGGCCGGTCATTCCTTGTGCAGTCCCAGTATGAGATGCAGTGAAGGACTGGAGAGTGTAGCCAGGGCTGGCCGGTCATTCCTTGTGCAGTCCCAGTATGAGATGCAGTGAAGGACTGGAGATGGCAGCCAGATCCGGCTGGTCATTTCCTGTGCAGTCCCAGTATGAGATGCAGTGAAGGACTTTAGATGGCAGCCAGGGCTGGCCGGTCATTTCTTGTGCAGTCCCAGTATGAGATGCAGTGAAGGACTGGAGAGTGCAGCCAGTGCTGGTCGGTCATTCCTTGTGCAGTCCCAGTATGAGATGCAGTGAAGGACTGGAGAGTGCAGCCAGGGCTGGCCGGTCATTCCTTGTGCAGTCCCAGTATGAGATACAGTGAAGGACTGGAGATTGCAGTCAGGGCTGGCTGGTCATTTCTTGTGCAGTCCCAGTATGAGATGCAGCGAAGGACCATAGATTTTAGTACGGGCTGGCCGGTCATTCCTTGTGCAGTCCCAGTATGAGATGCAGTGAAGGACTGGAGAGTGCAGCCAGGGCTGGCTGTTCATTCCTTGTGCAGTCCCAGTATGAGATGCAGTGAAGGATTGGAGACTACAGCCAGGGCTGGCTGTTCATTTCTTGTGCAGTCCCATTATGGGATACAGTGAAGGACTGGAGATTGGAGTCAGGGCTGGCCGGTCATTCCTTGTGCAGTCCCAGTATGAGATGCAGTGAAGGACTGGAGATGGCAGCCAGGGCTGGCCAGTCATTTCCTGTGCAGTCCTACTATGAGATGCAGTTAAGGACTGGAGAGTGCAGCCAGGAATGGCTAGTCATTTCCCGTGCAGTCCCAGTATGAGATGCAGCGAAGGACTGGAGATTGCAGCCAATGCTGGCCATTCATTTCTTGTGCAGTCCCAGTATGAGATGCAGTGAAGGACTAGAGAGTGCCCCCAGGGCTGGCCGGTCATTTCTTGTGCAGTCCCAGTATGAGATGCAGTGAAGGACTGGAGAGTGTAGCCAGGGCTGGCCGGTCATTCCTTGTGCAGTCCCAGTATGAGATGCAGTGAAGGACTGGAGAGTGCAGCCAGGGCAGGCCGGTCATTCCTTGTGCAGTCCCAGTATGAGATGCAGTGAAGGACTGGAGAGTGCAGCTTGGGCTGGACGGTCATTTCCAGTGCAGTCCCAGTATGATATGCAGTGAAGGACTGGAGATGGCAGCCAGGGCTGGCTGGTCATTCCTTGTGCAGTCCCAGTATGAGATGCAGTGAAATACTGGAGAGTGCATCCAGGGCTGGCCAGTCATTTCTGGTGCAGTCCCAGTATGAGATGCAGTGAAGGACTGGAGAGTGCAGCCAGGGCCGGCTGTTCATTCCTTGTGCAGTCCCAGTATGAGATGAGGTGAAGGACTGGAGATGGCAGTCAGGACTGGCTAGTCATTTCCCGTGCAGTCCCAGTATGAGATGCAGTGAAGGACTGGAGATGGCAGTCAGGACTGGCTAGTCATTTCATGTGCAGTCCCAGTATGCGATGCAGTGAAGGACTGGAGATTGCAGCCAGGGCTGGCTGGTCATTTCCTGTGGAGTCCCAGTATGAGATGCAGTGAAGGACTGGAGATTGCAGCCAGTGCTGGCCGTTCATTTCTTGTGCAGTCCCAGTATGATATGCAGTGAAGGACTATAGAGTGCCCCTAGGGCTGGCCGGTCATTTCTTGTGCAGTCCCAGTATGAGATGCAGTGAAGGACTGGAGATTGCAGCCAGGGCTGGTCAATCATTCCTTGTGCAGTCCCAGTATGAGATGCAATGAAGGACTGGAGATTGCAGCCAGGGCTGGCTGGTCATTTCCTGTGGAGTTCTAGTATGAGATGCAGTGAAGGACTGGAGAGTGCAGTAAGGGCTGGCCGGTCATTTCTTGTGCAGTCCCAGTATGAGATTGTAGTGATACACAAAATTGCAACTTTGCCAATCAGGGCTTTAGATGACAGCATTAGCCGCTGAAAGCCAATAGTGTATTCAAAGTATGTGCCAAAAATGCTGACAGTAGTCTGTTGTAGCACTTCCATTATGCAGTAGTGAGCTACAAGGAATATGCAGGCCTAGTATGAGTGATAGGTCACATTATGCATTGTTGATAGACAGGCAGGGCGAAGGCCCCTGCTCTGTAAGCTAATAGACAATATTGGAGTGTTTGGAACATTATGGCACCTATATAGCGCTTTGATAGCCAGTCTTAAGCGCTATGAACACTAAGCTATGAGTGCATGTCTTTTAGAGAATATTCTGCCTCACTAACGGTAGCCCTGTAAACTAATCTCCCTTTCTCTGGGGAGGCACTGATAAGACATTCCTGAGCTTTCGCGCAGATGGGCTCCAGGGAGGGGCTCAGAAGAAGGAGCACAGTGGAAATTTACAGAGCTGGGTTTTTCCATGAGCCAGCCTATATTTTGCACAGGGAAAGTTCTGGAACTGTGCGTCATGGACGGACAGCACGAGATTATAAAATATGCATGCTCACATGACTCAGGTGGGAGATCGTCCTGTGGACTTGGTTCGAGCAAGATCAAGTGCCCGGAATTGGAGCTCTGACGGCACCCAGCAGCGCTGTCCTCTGAGCGGGGCTTGTTACAGCTAGCTTATGAGGGCCAGGGTCTCCCAGTGCTGATTGAAGGGGCGTAAGACTGTGTTTCTCTATGTTTCTCTATGTTTATCTAAGTTCTATGTTTCTCTATATTTTGCATTTCTCTAAGTTTTGTGCTTTGTAATCTTCTCTAACTTGAATCCCAAAATGTATACGAAACTCACTGTTTAGAATAAATACTAAAACTTATTGAAGGTGTCATTTGTCACTAGCATGAGTTCACTGCTCAGCACAATAGAACCTGTATTTTGGGCTGAATTGGGTATTTTTTGCTCTCAAAGGGCTGGCCCGAGGAAGATTTTGCCCATATCAAGACAGAGATGCAGTGAAGGACTGGAGAGTGCAGCCAGGGCTGGTCGGTCATTCCTTGTGCAGTCCCAGTATGAGATGCAGTGAAGGACTGGAGAGTGCAGCCAGGGCTGGCCGGTCATTCCTTGTGCAGTCCCAGTATGAGATACAGTGAAGGACTGGAGATTGCAGGCAGGGCTGGCTGGTCATTTCTTGTGCAGTCCCAGTATGAGATGCAGCGAAGGACCGTAGATTGCTGTACGGGCTGGCCGGTCATTCCTTGTGCAGTCCCAGTATGAGATGCAGTGAAGGACTGGAGAGTGCAGCCAGGGCTGGCTGTTCATTCCTTGTGCAGTCCAGTATGAGATGCAGTGAAGGATTGGAGACTACAGCCAGGGCTGGCTGTTCATTTCTTGTGCAGTCGCAGTATGAGATACAGTGGAGGACTGGAGATTGGAGTCAGGGCTGGCCGGTCATTCCTTGTGCAGTCCCAGTATGAGATGCAGTGAAGGACTGGAGAGTGTAGCCAGGACTGGCCGGTCATTCCTTGTGCAGTCCCAGTATGAGATGCAGTCAAGGACTGGAGATGGCAGCCAGGGCTGGCCGGTCATTTCCTGTGCAGTCCCACTATGAGATGCAGTTAAGGACTGGAGAGTGCAGCCAGGACTGGCTAGTCATTTCCCGTGCAGTCCCAGTATGAGATGCAGCGAAGGACTGGAGATTGCAGCCAGTGCTGGCCATTCATTTCTTGTGCAGTCCCAGTATGAGATGCAGTGAAGGACTAGAGAGTGCCCCCAGGGCTGGCCGGTCATTTCTTGTGCAGTCCCAGTATGAGATGCAGTGAAGGACTGGAGATTGCAGCCAGGGCTGGTCAATCATTCCATGTGCAGTCCCAGTATGAGATGCAATGAAGGACTGGAGATTGCAGCCAGGGCTGGCTGGTCATTTCCTGTTGAGTTCCAGTATGAGATGCAGTGAAGGACTGGAGAGTGCAGGAAGGGCTGGCCGGTCATTTCTTGAGCAGTCCCAGTATGAGATGCAGTGAAGGACTGGAGATAACAGCCAGGGCCGGCTGGTCATTTCCCGTGCAGTCCTAGTATGGGATGCAGCGATGGACTGGAGATGGCAGCCAGGGTTGGCTGGTCACATCTTGCTTAGTCCCAGTGCGAGATGCAGTGAACGACTGGAGATGGCAGCCAGGGCTGGCCGGTCATTTCTTGTGCAGTCCCAGTATGAGATGCAGTGAAGGACTGGAGAGTGCAGCCAGATCCGGCTGGTCATTTCCTATGCAGTCCCAGTATGAGATGCAGTGAAGGACTTTAGATGGCAGCCAGGGCTGGCCGGTCATTTCTTGTGCAGTCCCAGTATGAGATGCAGTGAAGGACTGGAGAGTGCAGCCAGGGCTGGCCGGTCCTTTCTTGTGCAGTCCCAGTATGAGATGCAGTGAAGGACTGGAGAGTGCAGCCAGGGCTGGCCGGTCATTCCTTGTGCAGTCCCAGTATGAGATGCAGTGAAGGACTGGAGAGTGCAGCCAGGGCTGGCCGGTCATTCCTTGTGCAGTCCCAGTATGAGATACAGTGAAGGACTGGAGATTGCAGTCAGGGCTGGCTGGTCATTTCTTGTGCAGCCCCAGTATGAGATGCAGCGAAGGACCGTAGATTGCAGTACGGGCTGGCCAGTCAATCCTTGTGCAGTCCCAGTATGAGATGCAGTGAAGGACTGGAGAGTGCAGCCAGGGCTGGCTGTTCATTCCTTGTGCAGTCCCAGTATGAGATGCAGTGAAGCATTGGAGAATGCAGCCAGGGCTGGCTGTTCATTTCTTGTGCAGTCCCAGTATGAGAAACAGTGAAGGACTGGAGATTGGAGTCAGGGCTGGCCGGTCATTCCTTGTGCAGTCCCAGTATGAGATGCAGTGAAGGACTGGAGAGTGTAGCCAGGGCTGGCCGGTCATTCCTTGTGCAGTCCCAGTATGAGATGCAGCGAAGGACTAGAGATTGCAGCCAGGGCTGGCTGTTCATTCCTTGTGCAGTCAGAGTATGTGATGCAGTGAAGGACTAGAGATTGCAGCCAGGGCTGGCCGTTCATTTCTTGTGCAGTCCCAGTATGAGATGCCGTGAAGGACTAGAGATAACAGCCAGGGCCTGCTGGTCATTTCCCGTGCAGTCCTAGTATGGGATGCAGTGAAGGACTGGAGATGGCAGCCAGGGCTGGCTGGTCACATCTTGTGCAGTCCAGGTGCGAGATGCAGTGAAGGACTGGAGATGGCAGCCAGGGCTGGCCGGTCATTTCACATGCATTCCCAGTATGAGATGCAGTGAAGGACTGGAGAGTGCAGCCAGATCCGGCTGGTCATTTCCTGTGCAGTCCCAGTATGAGATGCAGTGAAGGACTTTAGATGGCAGCCAGGGCTGGCCAGTCATTTCTTGTGCAGTCCCAGTATGAGATGCAGTGAAGGACTGGAGAGTGCAGCCAGGGCTGGCCGGTCATTCCTTGTGCAGTCCCAGTATGAGATGCAGTGAAGGACTGGAGAGAGCAGCCAGGGCTGGCCGGTCATTCCTTGTGCAGTCCCAGTATGAGATACAGTGAAGGACTGGAGATTGCAGTAAGGGCTGGCTGGTCATTTCTTGTGCAGTCCCAGTATGAGATGCAGCGAAGGACCGTAGATTGCAGTGCGGGCTGGCCGGTCATTCCTTGTGCAGTGCCAGTATGAGATGCAGTGAAGGAGTGGAGAGTGCAGCCAGGGCTGGCTGTTCATTCCTTGTGCAGTTCCAGTATGAGATGCAGTGAAGGATTGGAGACTGCAGCCAGGTCTGGCTGTTCATTTCTTGTGCAGTCCCAGTATGGGATTCAGTGAAGGACTGGAGATTGCAGCCAGGGCTGGCTGGTCATTTCCCGTGCAGTCCGAGTATGAGATGCAGTGAAGGACTGGAGAGTGCAGCCAGGGCTGGCTGTTCATTCCTTGTGCAGTCCCAGTATGAGATGCAGTGAAGGATTGGAGACTGCAGCCAGGGCTGGCTGTTCATTTCTTGTGCAGTCCCAGTATGAGATGCAGTGAAGGACTGGAGATGGCAGTCAGGACTGGTTAGTCATTTCCCGTGCAGTCCCAGTATGAGATGCAGTGAAGGACTGGAGATGGCAGCCAGGGCTGGCCGGTGATTTTCCGTGCAGTCCCACTATGAGATGCAGTTAAGGACTGGAGAGTGCAGCCAGGACTGGCTAGTCATTTCCCGTGCAGTCCCAGTATGAGATGTAGCAAAGGACTGGAGATTGCAGCCAGGGCTGGCTGTTTATTCCTTGTGCAGTCCCAGTATGAGATGCCGTGAAGGACTAGAGAGTGCCCCCAGGGCTGGCCGGTCATTTCTTGTGCAGTCCCAGTATGAGATGCAGTGAAGGAATGGAGATTGCAGCGAGGGCTGGCTGGTCATTTCCTGTGGAGTTCCAGTATGAGATGCAGTGAAGGACTAGAGAGTGCAGCCAGGGCTGGCCAGTCATTTCTTGTGCAGTCCCAGTATGAGATGGAGTGAAGGACTGGAGATAACAGCCAGGGCCGGCTGGTCATTTCGCGTGCAGTCCTAGTATGGGATGCAGTGAAGGACTGAAGATGGCAGCCAGGGCTGGCTGGTCATTTCACATGCATTCCCAGTATGAGATGCAGTGAAGGACTGGGACGGCTGGTCATTTCCTGTGCAGTCCCAGTATGAGGTGCAGTGAAGGACGTTAGATGGCAGCCAGGGCTGGCCGGTCATTTTTTGTGCAGTCCCAGTATGAGATGCAGTGAAGGACTGGAGAGTGCAGCCAGGGCTGGCCGGACATTTCTTGTGCAGTCCCAGTATGAGATGCAATGAAGGACTGGAGAGTGCAGCCAGGGCTGGCCCGTCATTCCTTGTGCAGTCCCAGTATGAGATGCAGTGAAGGACTGGAGAGTGCAGCCAGGGCTGCCCGGTTATTCCTTGTGCAGTCCCAGTATGAGATACAGAGAAGGACTGGAGATTGCAGTACGGGCTGGCCGGTCATTTCTTGTGCAGTCCCAGTATGAGATGCAGTGAAGGACTGGAGGTGGCAGGCAGGGCTGGCCAGTCATTCCTTCTTTAGTCTCATTATGGGATGTAGTGAAGGACTGGAGATTGCTGCCAGGGCTGGCTGGTCATTACTTGTGCAGTCCCAGTATGAGATGCAATGAAGGACTGGAGATTGCAGCCAGGACTGGAGATTGCAGCCAGGGCTGGCCAGTCATTTCTTGTGCAGTCCCAGTATGAGATGCAATGAAGGACTGGGAATTGCAGCCAGGACTGGAGATTGCAGCCAGGGCTGGCCAGTCATTTCTTGTGCAGTCCCAGTATGAGATTCAATGAAGGACTTGGGATTGCAGCCAGGGCTGGCCGGTCATTCCTTGTGCAGTCCCAGTATGAGATGCAGTGAAGGACTGGAGAGTGTAGCCAGGGCTGGCCGGTCATTCCTTGTGCAGTCCCAGTATGAGATGCAGTGAAGGACTGGAGAAGGCAGCCAGGGCTGGCCGGTCATTTCTTGTGCAGTCCCAGTATGTGATGCAGTGAAGGACTGGAGACTATAGCCAGAGCTGGCCGGTCATTTCTTGTGCAGTACCAGTATGAGATGCAATGAAGGACTGAAGAGTGCAGCCAGGGCTGGCCGGTCATTTCTTGTGCAGTACCAGTATGAGATGCAATGAAGGACTGGAGGTGGCAGGCAGGGCTGGCCAGTCATTCCTTCTTTAGTCTCAGTATGGGATGTAGTGAAGGACTGGAGATTGCTGCCAGGGCTGGCTGGTCATTCCTTGTGCAGTCCCAGTATGAGATGCAATGAAGGACTGGAGATTGCAGCCAGGACTGGAGATTGCAGCCAGGGCTGGCACGTCATTCCTTGTGCAGTCCCAGTATGAGATGCAGTGAAGGACTGGAGAGTGCAGCCTGGGCTGGCCGGTCATTTCTTGTGCAGTCCCAGTATGAGATGCAGTGAAGGACTGGAGAGTGCAGCCAGGGCTGGCCGGTCGTTCCTTGTGCAGTCCCAGTATGAGATTCAGTGAAGGACTGGAGACTGCAGCCAGGGCTGGCCGGTCATTTCTTGTGCAGTTCCAGTATGAGACGAAGTGAAAGACTGGAGATGGCAGCCAGGGATGGCCGGTCATTTCTTGTGCTGTCCCAGTACGAGATGCAATGAAGGACTGAAGAGTGCAGCCAGGGCTGGCCGGTCATTCCTTGTGCAGTCCCAGTACGAGATACAGTGAAGGACTGGAGATTGAAGCCAGGGCTGGCTGTTCATTCCTTCTGCATTCCTGTAGGAGATGCAGTGAAGGACTGGAGAGTGCAGCCAGGGCTGGCCGGTCATTCCTTGTGCAGTCCCAGTATGAGATGTAGTGAAGGACTGGAGATGGCAGCCAGGGCTGGCTGGTCATTCCTTGTGCAGTCCCAGTATGAGATGCAGTGAAATACTGGAGAGTGCAGCCAGGGCTGGCCGGTCATTTCTGGTGCAGTCCCAGTATGAGATGCAGTGAAGGATTGGAGACTGCAGCAAGTGCTGGCTGTTCATTTCTTGTGCAGTCCCAGTATGAGATGCAGTGAAGGACTGGAGATGGCAGTCAGGACTGGCTAGTCATTTCCCGGGCAGTCCCAGTATGAGATTCAGTGAAGGACTGGAGATTGCATCCAGGGCTGGCCGGTAATTCCTTGTGCAGTCCCAGTATGAGATGCAGTGAAGGACTGGAGAGTGCAGCCAAGGCTGCCCGGTCATTCCTTGTGCAGTCCCAGTATGAGATACAGTGAAGGACTGGAGATTGCAGTCAGGGCTGGCTGGTCATTTCTTGTGCAGTCCCAGTATGAGATGCAGCGAAGGACCGTCGATTGCAGTACGGGCTGGCCGGTCATTTCTTGTGCAGTCCCAGTATGAGATGCAGTGAAGGACTGGAGGTGACAGGCAGGGCTGGCCAGTCATTCCTTCTGTAGTCTCAGTATGGGATGTAGTGAAGGACTGGAGATTGCTGCCAGGGCTGGCTGGTCATTCCTTGTGCAGTCCGGGTATGAGATGCAATGAAGGACTGAAGATTGCAGCCAGGACTGGAGATTGCAGCCAGGGCTGGCCAGTCATTTCTTGTGCAGTCCCAGTATGAGATGCAATGAAGGACTGGGGATTGCAGCCAGGGCTGGCTGGTAATTCCTTGTGCAGTCCCATTATGAGATACAGTTAAGGACTGGAGAGTGCAGCCAGGGCTGGCCGGTCATTCCTTGTGCAGTCCCAGTATGAGATGCAGTTAAGGACTGGAGAGTGCAGCCAGGGCTGGCCGGTCATTCCTTGTGCAGTCCCAGTATGAGATGCAGTGAAGGACTGGAGAGTGTAGCCAGGGCTGGCCGGTCATTCCTTGTGCAGTCCCAGTATGAGATGCAGTGAAGGACTGGAGAAAGCAGCCAGGGCTGGCCGGTCATTTCCGGTGCAGTCCCAGTATGAGATGCAGTGAAGGACTGGAGATGGCAGCCAGGGCTGGCCGGTCATTCCTTGTGCAGTCCCAGTATGAGATGCAGTGAAGGACTGGAGAGTGCAGCCAAGGCTGGCGGTTCATTCCTTGTGCAGTCCCAGTATGAGATGCAGTGAAGGACTGGAGATGGCAGTCAGGACTGGCTAGTCATTTCCCGTGCAGTCCCAGTATGAGATGCAGCGAAGGACTGGAGATTGCAGCCAGGGCTGGCTGTTCATTCCTTGTGAAGTCAGAGTATGAGATGCAGTGAAGGACTGGAGATTGCAGCCAGGGCTGGCCGTTCATTTCTTGTGCAGTCCCAGTATGAGATGCAGTGAAGGACTAGAGAGTGCCCCCAGGGCTGGCCGGTCATTTCTTGTGCAGTCCCAGTATGAGATGCAGTGAAGGACTGGAGATTGCAGCCAGGGCTGGTCAATCATTCCTTGTGCAGTACCAGTATGAGATGCAATGAAGGACTGGAGATTGCAGCCAGGACTGGCTGGTCATTTCCGGTGGAGTTCCAGTATGAGATGCAGTGAAGGACTGGAGAGTGCAGCCAGGGCTGGCCGGTCATTTCTTGTGCATTCCCAGTATGAGATGCAGTGAAGGACTGGGAGTGCAGCCAGATCCGGCTGGTCATTTACTGTGCAGTCCCAGTATGAGATGCAGTGAAGGACTTTAGATGGCAGCCAGGGCTGGCCGGTCATTTCTTGTGCAGTCCCAGTATGAGATGCAGTGAAGGACTGGAGAGTGCAGCCAGGGCTGGCCGGTCATTCCTTGTGCAGTCCCAGTATGAGATGCAGTGAAGGACTGGAGAGTGCAGCCAGGGCTGGCCGGTCATTTCCCGTGCAGTCCTAGTATGGGATGCAGTGAAGGACTGGAGATGGCAGCCAGGGCTGGCTGGTCACATTTTGTGCAGTCCCAGTGCGAGATGCAGTGAAGGACTGGATATGGCAGTAAGGCTGGCCGGTCATTTCACATGGATTCGCAGTGTGAGATGCAGTGAAGGACTGGAGAGTGCAGCCAGGGCCGGCTGGTCATTTCCTGTGCAGTCCCAGTATGAGATGGAGTGAAGCACTTTAGATGGCAGCTAGGGCTGGCCGGTCATTTCTTGTGCAGTCCCAGTATGAGATGCAGTGAAGGACTGGAGAGTGCAGTCAGGGCTGGCCGGTCATTCCTTGTGCAGTCCCAGTATGAGATGCAGTGAAGGACTGGAGAGTGCAGTCAGGGCTGGCCGGTCATTCCTTGTGCAGTCCCAGTATGAGATGCAGTGAAGGACTGGAGAGTGCAGCCAGGGCTGCCCGGTCATTCCTTGTGCAGTCCCAGTATGAGATACAGTGAAGGACTGGAGATTGCAGTCAGGGCTGGATGGTCATTTCTTGTGCAGTCCCAGTATGAGATGCAGCGAAGGACCGTAGATTGCAGTACGGGCTGGCCGGTCATTTCTTGTGCAGTCCCAGTATGAGATGCAGTGAAGGACTGGAGGTGGCAGGCAGGGCTGGCCAGTCATTCCTTCTTTAGTCTCAGTATGGGATGTAGTGAAGGACTGGAGATTGCAGCCAGGAATGGAGATTGCAGCCAGGGCTGGCCAGTCATTTCTTGCGCAGTCCCAGTATGAGATGCAATGAAGGACTTGGGATTGCAGCCAGGGCTGGCTGGTAATTCCTTGTGCAGTCCCAGTATTAGATACAGTTAAGGACTGGAGAGTGCAACCAGGGCTGGCTGGTCATTCCTAGTGCAGTCCCAGTATGAGATGCAGTTAAGTACTGGAGAGTGCAGCCAGGGCTGGCCGGTCATTCCTTGTGCAGTCCCAGTGTGAGATGCCGTGAAGGACTGGAGAGTGTAGCCAGGGCTGGCCGGTCATTCCTTGTGCAGTCCCAGTATGAGATGCAGTGAAGGACTGGAGAAGGCAGCCAGGTCTGGCCGGTCATTTCTTGTGCAGTCCCAGTATGTGATGCAGTGAAGAACTAGAGACTGCAGCCAGGGCTGGCCGGTCATTTCTTGTGCAGTACCAGTATGAGATGCAGTGAAGGACTGGAGAGTGCAGCCAGGGCTGGCCAGTCATTTCTTGTGCATTCCCAGTATGAGATGCAATGAAGGACTGGGGATTGCAGCCAGGGCTGGCTGCTAATTCCTTGTGCAGTCCCAGTATGAGATACAGTTAATGACTGGAGAGTGCAGCCAGGGCTGGTCGGTCATTCCTTGTGCAGTCCCAGTATGAGATGCAGTTAAGGACTGGAGAGTGCAGCCAGGGCTGGCCGGTCATTCCTTGTGCAGTCCCAGTATGAGATGCAGTGAAGGACTGGAGAGTGCAGCCAGGGCTGGCCGGTCATTCCTTGTGCAGTCCCAGTATGAGATGCAGTGAAGGACAGGAGACTGCAGCCAGGGCTGGCCGGTCATTTCTTGTGCAGTTCCAGTATGAGATGCAGTGAAGGACTGGAGAGTGCAGAAAGGGCTGGCTGGTCATTCCTTGTGCAGTCCCAGTATGAGATGCAGTGAAGGACTGGAGACTGCAGCCAGGGCTGGCCGGTCATTTCTTGTGCAGTTCCAGTATGAGATGCAGTGAATGACTGGAGATGGCAGCCAGGGCTGGCCAGTCATTTCTTGTGCAGTCCCAGTACGAGATGCAGTGAAGGACTGAAGAGTGCAGCCAGGGCTGGCCGGTCATTCCTTGTGCAGTCCCAGTACAAGATACAATGAAGGACTGGAGATTGAAGCCAGGGCTGGCTGTTCATTCATTGTGCATTCCTGTAGGAGATGCAGTGAAGGACTGGAGAGTGCAGCCAGGGCTGGCCGGTCATTCCTTGTGCAGTCCCAGTATGAGATGCAGTGAAGGACTGGAGAGTGCAGCCAGGGCTGGCCGGTCATTTCCGGTGTAGTCCCAGTATGAGATGCAGTGAAGGACTGGAGATGGCAGCCAGGGCTGGCTGGTCATTCCTTGTGCAGAACCAGTATGAGATGCAGTGAAATACTGGAGAGTGCAGCCAGGGCTGGCCGGTCATTTCTGGTGCAGTCCAAGTATGAGATGCAGTGAAGGACTGGAGATGGCAGCCAGGGCTGGCCTGTCATTCCTTGTGCAGTCCCAGTATGAGATGCAGTGAAGGACTGGAGAGTGCAGCCAGGGCTGGCTGTTCATTCCTTGTGCAGTCCCAGTATGAGATGCAGTGAAGGACTGGAGATGGCAGCCAGGGCTGGCCTGTCATTCCTTGTGAAGTCCCAGTATGAGATGCAGTGAAGGACTGGAGAGTGCAGCCAGGGCTGGCTTTTCATTTCTTGTGCAGTCCCAGTATGAGATGCAGTGAAGGACTGGAGATGGCAGTCAGGACTGGCTAGTCATTTCCCGTGCAGTCCCAGTATGAGATGCAGTGAAGGACTGGAGATGGCAGCCAGGGCTGGCCGGTCATTTCCCATGCAGTCTCACTATGAGATGCAGTTAAGGACTGGAGAGTGCAGCCAGGACTGGCTAGTCATTTCCCGCGCAGTCCCAGTATGAGATGCAGTGAAGGACTGGAGATTGCAGCCAGGGCTGGCTGGTCATTTCCTGTGGAGTTCCAGTATGAGATGTAGTGAAGGACTGGAGAGTGCAGCCAGGACTGGCCGGTCAATTCTTGTGCAGTCCCAGTATGAGATGCAGTGAAGGACTGGAGATAACAGCCAGGGCCGGCTGGTCATTTCCCGTGCAGTCCTAGTATGGGATGCAGTGAAGGACTGGAGATGGCATCCAGGGCTGGCTGGTCACATCTTGTGTAGTCCCAATGCGAGATGCAGTGAAGGACTGGAGATGGCAGCCAGGGCTGGCCGGTCATTTCACGTGCATTCCCAGTATGAGATGCAGTGAAGGACTGGAGAGTGCAGCCAGATCCAGCTTTTCATTTCCTGTGCAGTCCCAGTATGAGATGCAGTGAAGGACTTTAGATGGCAGCCAGGGCTGGCCGGTCATTTCTTGTGCAGTCCCAGTATGAGATGCAGTGAAGGACTGGAGAGAGCAGCCAGGGCTGGCCGGTCATTTCTTGTGCAGTCCCAGTACTAGATGCAGTGAAGGACTGAAGAGTGCAGCCAGGGCTGGCCGGTTATTCCTTGTGCAGTCCCAGTATGAGATGCAGTGAAGGACTGGAGAGTGCAGCCAGGGCTGGCCGGTCATTTCCGGTGTAGTCCCAGTATGAGATGCAGTGAAGGACTGGAGATGGCAGCCAGGGCTGGCTTATCATTCCTTGTGCAGAACCAGTATGAGATGCAGTGAAATACTGGAGAGTGCAGCCAGGGCTGGCCGGTCATTTCCGGTGCAGTCCAAGTATGAGATGCAGTGAAGGACTGGAGATGGCAGCCAGGGCTGGCCTGTCATTCCTTGTGCAGTCCCAGTATGAGATGCAGTGAAGGACTGGAGAGTGCAGCCAGGGCTGGCTGTTCATTCCTTGTGCAGTCCCAGTATGAGATGCAGTGAAGGACTGGAGATGGCAGCCAGGGCTGGCCTGTCATTCCTTGTGCAGCCCCAGTATGAGATGCAGTGAAGGACTGGAGAGTGCAGCCAGGGCTGGCTTTTCATTTCTTGTGCAGTCCCAGTATGAGATGCAGTGAAGGACTGGAGATGGCAGTCAGGACTGGCTAGTCATTTCCCGTGCAGTCCCAGTATGACATGCAGTGAAGGACTGGAGATGGCAGCCAGGGCTGGCCGGTCATTTCCCATGCAGTCCCACTATGAGATGCAGTTAAGGACTGGAGAGTGCAGCCAGGACTGGCTAGTCATTTCCCGTGCAGTCCCAGTATGAGATGCAGTGAAGGACTGGAGATTGCAGCCAGGGCTGGCTGGTCATTTCCTGTGGAGTTCCAGTATGAGATGCAGTGAAGGACTGGAGAGTGTAGCCAGGGCTGGCCGGTCATTCCTTGTGCAGTCCCAGTATGAGATGCAGTGAAGGACTGGAGAAGGCAGCCAGGTCTGGCCGGTCATTTCTTGTGCAGTCCCAGTATGTGATGCAGTGAAGAACTAGAGACTGCAGCCAGGGCTGGCCGGTCATTTCTTGTCCAGTACCAGTATGAGATGCAGTGAAGGACTGGAGAGTGCAGCCAGGGCTGGCTTTTCATTTCTTGTGCAGTCCCAGTATGAGATGCAGTGAAGGACTGGAGATGGCAGTCAGGACTGGCTAGTCATTTCCCGTGCAGTCCCAGTATGAGATGCAGTGAAGGACTGGAGATGGCAGCCAGGGCTGGCCGGTCATTTCCCATGCAGTCCCACTATGAGATGCAGTTAAGGACTGGAGAGTGCAGCCAGGACTGGCTAGTCATTTCCCGTGCAGTCCCAGTATGAGATGCAGTGAAGGACTGGAGATTGCAGCCAGGGCTGTCTGGTCATTTCCTGTGGAGTTCCAGTGTGAGATGCAGTGAAGGACTGGAGAGTGTAGCCAGGGCTGGCCGGTCATTCCTTGTGCAGTCCCAGTATGAGATGCAGTGAAGGACTGGAGAAGGCAGCCAGGTCTGGCCGGTCATTTCTTGTGCAGTCCCAGTATGTGATGCAGTGATGAACTAGAGACTGCAGCCAGGGCTGGCCGGTCATTTCTTGTCCAGTACCAGTATGAGATGCAGTGAAGGACTGGAGATTGCAGCGAGGGCTGGCTGGTCATTTCCTGTGGAGTTCCAGTATGAGATGCAGTGAAGGACTAGAGAGTGCAGCCAGGGCTGGCCAGTCATTTCTTGTGCAGTCCCAGTATGAGATGGAGTGAAGGACTGGAGATAACAGCCAGGGCCGGCTGGTCATTACGCGTGCAGTCCTAGTATGGGATGCAGTGAAGGACTGAAGATGGCAGCCAGGGCTGGCTGGTCATTTCACATGCATTCCCAGTATGAGATGCAGTGAAGGACTGGAGAGTGCAGCCAGGGACGGCTGGTCATTTCCTGTGCAGTCCCAGTATGAGGTGCAGTGAAGGACGTTAGATGGCAGCCAGGGCTGGCTGGTCATTTTTTGTGCAGTCCCAGTATGAGATGCAGTGAAGGACTGGAGAGTGCAGCCAGGGCTGGCCGGACATTTCTTGTGCAGTCCCAGTATGAGATGCAATGAAGGACTGGAGAGTGCAGCCAGGGCTGGCCCGTCATTCCTTGTGCAGTCCCAGTATGAGATGCAGTGAAGGACTGGAGAGTGCAGCCAGGGCTGCCCGGTCATTCCTTGTGCAGTCCCAGTATGAGATACAGAGAAGGACTGGAGATTGCAGTACGGGCTGGCCGGTCATTTCTTGTGCAGTCCCAGTATGAGATGCAGTGAAGGACTGGAGGTGGCAGGCAGGGCTGGCCAGTCATTCCTTCTTTAGTCTCATTATGGGATGTAGTGAAGGACTGGAGATTGCTGCCAGGGCTGGCTGGTCATTCCTTGTGCAGTCCCAGTATGAGATGCAATGAAGGACTGGAGATTGCAGCCAGGACTGGAGATTGCAGCCAGGGCTGGCCAGTCATTTCTTGTGCAGTCCCAGTATGAGATGCAATGAAGGACTGGGGATTGCAGCCAGGCTGGCCGGTCATTCCTTGTGCAGTCCCAGTATGAGATGCAGTGAAGGACTGGAGAGTGTAGCCAGGGCTGGCCGGTCATTCCTTGTGCAGTCCCAGTATGAGATGCAGTGAAGGACTGGAGATTGCAGCCAGGGCTGGCTGTTCATTCCTTGTGAAGTCAGAGTATGAGATGCAGTGAAGGACTGGAGATGGCAGTCAGGACTGGCTAGTCATTTCCCGTGCAGTCCCAGTATGAGATGCAGCGAAGGACTGGAGATTGCAGCCAGGGCTGGCTGTTCATTCCTTGTGAAGTCAGAGTATGAGATGCAGTGAAGGACTGGATATTGCAGCCAGGGCTGGCCGTTCATTTCTTGTGCAGTCCCAGTATGAGATGCAGTGAAGGACTAGAGAGTGCCCCCAGGGCTGGCCGGTCATTTCTTGTGCAGTCCCAGTATGAGATGCAGTGAAGGACTGGAGATTGCAGCCAGGGCTGGTCAATCATTCCTTGTGCAGTACCAGTATGAGATGCAATGAAGGACTGGAGATTGCAGCCAGGACTGGCTGGTCATTTCCGGTGGAGTTCCAGTATGAGATGCAGTGAAGGACTGGAGAGTGCAGCCAGGGCTGGCCGGTCATTTCTTGTGCATTCCCAGTATGAGATGCAGTGAAGGACTGGGAGTGCAGCCAGATCCGGCTGGTCATTTACTGTGCAGTCCCAGTATGAGATGCAGTGAAGGACTTTAGATGGCAGCCAGGGCTGGCCGGTCATTTCTTGTGCAGTCCCAGTATGAGATGCAGTGAAGGACTGGAGAGTGCAGCCAGGGCTGGCCGGTCATTCCTTGTGCAGTCCCAGTATGAGATGCAGTGAAGGACTGGAGAGTGCAGCCAGGGCTGGCCGGTCATTTCCCGTGCAGTCCTAGTATGGGATGCAGTGAAGGACTGGAGATGGCAGCCAGGGCTGGCTGGTCACATTTTGTGCAGTCCCAGTGCGAGATGCAGTGAAGGACTGGATATGGCAGTAAGGCTTGCCGGTCATTTCACATGGATTCGCAGTGTGAGATGCAGTGAAGGACTGGAAAGTGCAGCCAGGGCCGGCTGGTCATTTCCTGTGCAGTCCCAGTATGAGATGGAGTGAAGCACTTTAGATGGCAGCTAGGGCTGGCCGGTCATTTCTTGTGCAGTCCCAGTATGAGATGCAGTGAAGGACTGGAGAGTGCAGTCAGGGCTGGCCGGTCATTCCTTGTGCAGTCCCAGTATGAGATGCAGTGAAGGACTGGAGAGTGCAGTGAGGGCTGGCCGGTCATTCCTTGTGCAGTCCCAGTATGAGATGCAGTGAAGGACTGGAGAGTGCAGCCAGGGCTGCCCGGTCATTCCTTGTGCAGTCCCAGTATGAGATACAGTGAAGGACTGGAGATTGCAGTCAGGGCTGGATGGTCATTTCTTGTGCAGTCCCAGTATGAGATGCAGCGAAGGACCGTAGATTGCAGTACGGGCTGGCCGGTCATTTCTTGTGCAGTCCCAGTATGAGATGCAGTGAAGGACTGGAGGTGGCAGGCAGGGCTGGCCAGTCATTCCTTCTTTCGTCTCAGTATGGGATGTAGTGAAGGACTGGAGATTGCAGCCAGGAATGGAGATTGCAGCCAGGGCTGGCTGGTCATTCCTAGTGCAGTCCCAGTATGAGATGCAGTTAAGTACTGGAGAGTGCAGCCAGGGCTGGCCGGTCATTCCTTGTGCAGTCCCAGTGTGAGATGCCGTGAAGGACTGGAGAGTGTAGCCAGGGCTGGCCGGTCATTCCTTGTGCAGTCCCAGTATGAGATGCAGTGAAGGACTGGAGAAGGCAGCCAGGTCTGGCCGGTCATTTCTTGTGCAGTCCCAGTATGTGATGCAGTGAAGAACTAGAGACTGCAGCCAGGGCTGGCCGGTCATTTCTTGTGCAGTACCAGTATGAGATGCAGTGAAGGACTGGAGAGTGCAGCCAGGGCTGGCCAGTCATTTCTTGTGCATTCCCAGTATGAGATGCAATGAAGGACTGGGGATTGCAGCCAGGGCTGGCTGCTAATTCCTTGTGCAGTCCCAGTATGAGATACAGTTAAGGACTGGAGAGTGCAGCCAGGGCTGGTCGGTCATTCCTTGTGCAGTCCCAGTATGAGATGCAGTTAAGGACTGGAGAGTGCAGCCAGGGCTGGCCGGTCATTCCTTGTGCAGTCCCAGTATGAGATGCAGTGAAGGACTGGAGAGTGCAGCCAGGGCTGGCCGGTCATTCCTTGTGCAGTCCCAGTATGAGATGCAGTGAAGGACAGGAGACTGCAGCCAGGGCTGGCCGGTCATTTCTTGTGCAGTTCCAGTATGAGATGCAGTGAAGGACTGGAGAGTGCAGAAAGGGCTGGCTGGTCATTCCTTGTGCAGTCCCAGTATGAGATGCAGTGAAGGACTGGAGACTGCAGCCAGGGCTGGCCGGTCATTTCTTGTGCAGTTCCAGTATGAGATGCAGTGAATGACTGGAGATGGCAGCCAGGGCTGGCCAGTCATTTCTTGTGCAGTCCCAGTACGAGATGCAGTGAAGGACTGAAGAGTGCAGCCAGGGCTGGCCGGTCATTCCTTGTGCAGTCCCAGTACAAGATACAATGAAGGACTGGAGATTGAAGCCAGGGCTGGCTGTTCATTCATTGTGCATTCCTGTAGGAGATGCAGTGAAGGACTGGAGAGTGCAGCCAGGGCTGGCCGGTCATTCCTTGTGCAGTCCCAGTATGAGATGCAGTGAAGGACTGGAGAGTGCAGCCAGGGCTGGCCGGTCATTTCCGATGTAGTCCCAGTATGAGATGCAGTGAAGGACTGGAGATGGCAGCCAGGGCTGGCTGGTCATTCCTTGTGCAGAACCAGTATGAGATGCAGTGAAATACTGGAGAGTGCAGCCAGGGCTGGCCGGTCATTTCTGGTGCAGTCCAAGTATGAGATGCAGTGAAGGACTGGAGATGGCAGCCAGGGCTGGCCTGTCATTCCTTGTGCAGTCCCAGTATGAGATGCAGTGAAGGACTGGAGAGTGCAGCCAGGGCTGGCTGTTCATTCCTTGTGCAGTCCCAGTATGAGATGCAGTGAAGGACTGGAGATGGCAGCCAGGGCTGGCCTGTCATTCCTTGTGAAGTCCCAGTATGAGATGCAGTGAAGGACTGGAGAGTGCAGCCAGGGCTGGCTTTTCATTTCTTGTGCAGTCCCAGTATGAGATGCAGTGAAGGACTGGAGATGGCAGTCAGGACTGGCTAGTCATTTCCCGTGCAGTCCCAGTATGAGATGCAGTGAAGGACTGGAGATGGCAGCCAGGGCTGGCCGGTCATTTCCCATGCAGTCTCACTATGAGATGCAGTTAAGGACTGCAGAGTGCAGCCAGGACTGGCTAGTCATTTCCCGCGCAGTCCCAGTATGAGATGCAGTGAAGGACTGGAGATTGCAGCCAGGGCTGGCTGGTCATTTCCTGTGGAGTTCCAGTATGAGATGTAGTGAAGGACTGGAGAGTGCAGCCAGGACTGGCCGGTCAATTCTTGTGCAGTCCCAGTATGAGATGCAGTGAAGGACTGGAGATAACAGCCAGGGCCGGCTGGTCATTTCCCGTGCAGTCCTAGTATGGGATGCAGTGAAGGACTGGAGATGGCATCCAGGGCTGGCTGGTCACATCTTGTGTAGTCCCAGTGCGAGATGCAGTGAAGGACTGGAGATGGCAGCCAGGGCTGGCCGGTCATTTCACGTGCATTCCCAGTATGAGATGCAGTGAAGGACTGGAGAGTGCAGCCAGATCCAGCTTTTCATTTCCTGTGCAGTCCCAGTATGAGATGCAGTGAAGGACTTTAGATGGCAGCCAGGGCTGGCCGGTCATTTCTTGTGCAGTCCCAGTATGAGATGCAGTGAAGGACTGGAGAGTGCAGCCAGGGCTGGCCGGTCATTTCTTGTGCAGTCCCAGTACTAGATGCAGTGAAGGACTGAAGAGTGCAGCCAGGGCTGGCCGGTTATTCCTTGTGCAGTCCCAGTATGAGATGCAGTGAAGGACTGGAGAGTGCAGCCAGGGCTGGCCGGTCATTTCCGGTGTAGTCCCAGTATGAGATGCAGTGAAGGACTGGAGATGGCAGCCAGGGCTGGCTTATCATTCCTTGTGCAGAACCAGTATGAGATGCAGTGAAATACTGGAGAGTGCAGCCAGGGCTGGCCGGTCATTTCCGGTGCAGTCCAAGTATGAGATGCAGTGAAGGACTGGAGATGGCAGCCAGGGCTGGCCTGTCATTCCTTGTGCAGTCCCAGTATGAGATGCAGTGAAGGACTGGAGAGTGCAGCCAGGGCTGGCTGTTCATTCCTTGTGCAGTCCCAGTATGAGATGCAGTGAAGGACTGGAGATGGCAGCCAGGGCTGGCCTGTCATTCCTTGTGCAGCCCCAGTATGAGATGCAGTGAAGGACTGGAGAGTGCAGCCAGGGCTGGCTTTTCATTTCTTGTGCAGTCCCAGTATGAGATGCAGTGAAGGACTGGAGATGGCAGTCAGGACTGGCTAGTCATTTCCCGTGCAGTCCCAGTATGAGATGCAGTGAAGGACTGGAGATGGCAGCCAGGGCTGGCCGGTCATTTCCCATGCAGTCCCACTATGAGATGCAGTTAAGGACTGGAGAGTGCAGCCAGGACTGGCTAGTCATTTCCCGTGCAGTCCCAGTATGAGATGCAGTGAAGGACTGGAGATTGCAGCCAGGGCTGGCTGGTCATTTCCTGTGGAGTTCCAGTATGAGATGCAGTGAAGGACTGGAGAGTGTAGCCAGGGCTGGCCGGTCATTCCTTGTGCAGTCCCAGTATGAGATGCAGTGAAGGACTGGAGAAGGCAGCCAGGTCTGGCCGGTCATTTCTTGTGCAGTCCCAGTATGTGATGCAGTGAAGAACTAGAGACTGCAGCCAGGGCTGGCCGGTCATTTCTTGTCCAGTACCAGTATGAGATGCAGTGAAGGACTGGAGAGTGCAGCCAGGGCTGGCTTTTCATTTCTTGTGCAGTCCCAGTATGAGATGCAGTGAAGGACTGGAGATGGCAGTCAGGACTGGCTAGTCATTTCCCGTGCAGTCCCAGTATGAGATGCAGTGAAGGACTGGAGATGGCAGCCAGGGCTGGCCGGTCATTTCCCATGCAGTCCCACTATGAGATGCAGTTAAGGACTGGAGAGTGCAGCCAGGACTGGCTAGTCATTTCCCGTGCAGTCCCAGTATGAGATGCAGTGAAGGACTGGAGATTGCAGCCAGGGCTGTCTGGTCATTTCCTGTGGAGTTCCAGTGTGAGATGCAGTGAAGGACTGGAGAGTGTAGCCAGGGCTGGCCGGTCATTCCTTGTGCAGTCCCAGTATGAGATGCAGTGAAGGACTGGAGAAGGCAGCCAGGTCTGGCCGGTCATTTCTTGTGCAGTCCCAGTATGTGATGCAGTGAAAAACTAGAGACTGCAGCCAGGGCTGGCCGGTCATTTCTTGTCCAGTACCAGTATGAGATGCAGTGAAGGACTGGAGATTGCAGCGAGGGCTGGCTGGTCATTTCCTGTGGAGTTCCAGTATGAGATGCAGTGAAGGACTAGAGAGTGCAGCCAGGGCTGGCCAGTCATTTCTTGTGCAGTCCCAGTATGAGATGGAGTGAAGGACTGGAGATAACAGCCAGGGCCGGCTGGTCATTACGCGTGCAGTCCTAGTATGGGATGCAGTGAAGGACTGAAGATGGCAGCCAGGGCTGGCTGGTCATTTCACATGCATTCCCAGTATGAGATGCAGTGAAGGACTGGAGAGTGCAGCCAGGGACGGCTGGTCATTTCCTGTGCAGTCCCAGTATGAGGTGCAGTGAAGGACGTTAGATGGCAGCCAGGGCTGGCCGGTCATTTTTTGTGCAGTCCCAGTATGAGATGCAGTGAAGGAATGGAGAGTGCAGCCAGGGCTGGCCGGACATTTCTTGTGCAGTCCCAGTATGAGATGCAATGAAGGACTGGAGAGTGCAGCCAGGGCTGGCCCGTCATTCCTTGTGCAGTCCCAGTATGAGATGCAGTGAAGGACTGGAGAGTGCAGCCAGGGCTGCCCGGTCATTCCTTGTGCAGTCCCAGTATGAGATACAGAGAAGGACTGGAGATTGCAGTACGGGCTGGCCGGTCATTTCTTGTGCAGTCCCAGTATGAGATGCAGTGAAGGACTGGAGGTGGCAGGCAGGGCTGGCCAGTCATTCCTTCTTTAGTCTCATTATGGGATGTAGTGAAGGACTGGAGATTGCTGCCAGGGCTGGCTGGTCATTCCTTGTGCAGTCCCAGTATGAGATGCAATGAAGGACTGGAGATTGCAGCCAGGACTGGAGATTGCAGCCAGGGCTGGCCAGTCATTTCTTGTGCAGTCCCAGTATGAGATGCAATGAAGGACTGGGGATTGCAGCCAGGGCTGGCCGGTCATTCCTTGTGCAGTCCCAGTATGAGATGCAGTGAAGGACTGGAGAGTGTAGCCAGGGCTGGCCGGTCATTCCTTGTGCAGTCCCAGTATGAGATGCAGTGAAGGACTGGAGAAGGCAGCCAGGGCTGGCCGGTCATTTCTTGTGCAGTCCCAGTATGTGATGCAGTGAAGGACTGGAGACTATAGCCAGAGCTGGCCGGTCATTTCTTGTGCAGTACCAGTATGAGATGCAATGAAGGACTGAAGAGTGCAGCCAGGGCTGGCCGGTCATTTCTTGTGCAGTACCAGTATGAGATGCAATGAAGGACTGGAGGTGGCAGGCAGGGCTGGCCAGTCATTCCTTCTTTAGTCTCAGTATGGGATGTAGTGAAGGACTGGAGATTGCTGCCAGGGCTGGCTGGTCATTCCTTGTGCAGTCCCAGTATGAGATGCAATGAAGGACTGGAGATTGCAGCCAGGACTGGAGATTGCAGCTAGGGCTGGCGTGTCATTCCTTGTGCAGTCCCAGTATGAGATGCAGTGAAGGACTGGAGAGTGCAGCCAGGGCTGGCCGGTCATTTCTTGTGCAGTCCCAGTATGAGATGCAGTGAAGGACTGGAGAGTGAAGCCAGGGCTGGCCGGTCGTTCCTTGTGCAGTCCCAGTATGAGATTCAGTGAAGGACTGGAGACTGCAGCCAGGGCTGGACGGTCATTTCTTGTGCAGTTCCAGTATGAGACGAAGTGAAAGACTGGAGATGGCAGCCAGGGATGGCCGGTCATTTCTTGTGCTGTCCCAGTACGAGATGCAATGAAGGACTGAAGAGTGCAGCCAGGGCTGGCCGGTCATTCCTTGTGCAGTCCCAGTACGAGATACAGTGAAGGACTGGAGATTGAAGCCAGGGCTGGCTGTTCATTCCTTCTGCATTCCTGTAGGAGATGCAGTGAAGGACTGGAGAGTGCAGCCAGGGCTGGCCGGTCATTCCTTGTGCAGTCCCAGTATGAGATGCAGTGAAGGACTGGAGATGGCAGCCAGGGCTGGCTGGTCATTCCTTGTGCAGTCCCAGTATGAGATGCAGTGAAATACTGGAGAGTGCAGCCAGGGCTGGCCGGTCATTTCTGGTGCAGTCCCAGTATGAGATGCAGTGAAGGATTGGAGACTGCAGCAAGTGCTGGCTGTTCATTTCATGTGCAGTCCCAGTATGAGATGCAGTGAAGGACTGGAGATGGCAGTCAGGACTGGCTAGTCATTTCCCGGGCATTCCCAGTATGAGATTCAGTGAAGGACTGGAGATTGCATCCAGGGCTGGCCGGTCATTCCTTGTGCAGTCCCAGTATGAGATGCAGTGAAGGACTGGAGAGTGCAGCCAAGGCTGCCCGGTCATTCCTTGTGCAGTCCCAGTATGAGATACAGTGAAGGACTGGAGATTGCAGTCAGGGCTGGCTGGTCATTTCTTGTGCAGTCCCAGTATGAGATGCAGCGAAGGACCGTCGATTGCAGTACGGGCTGGCCGGTCATTTCTTGTGCAGTCCCAGTATGAGATGCAGTGAAGGACTGGAGGTGGCAGGCAGGGCTGGCCAGTCATTCCTTCTGTAGTCTCAGTATGGGATGTAGTGAAGGACTGGAGATTGCTGCCAGGGCTGGCTGGTCATTCCTTGTGCAGTCCGGGTATGAGATGCAATGAAGGACTGAAGATTGCAGCCAGGACTGGAGATTGCAGCCAGGGCTGGCCAGTCATTTCTTGTGCAGTCCCAGTATGAGATGCAATGAAGGACTGGGGATTGCAGCCAGGGCTGGCTGGTAATTCCTTGTGCAGTCCCATTATGAGATACAGTTAAGGACTGGAGAGTGCAGCCAGGGCTGGCCGGTCATTCCTTGTGCAGTCCCAGTATGAGATGCAGTTAAGGACTGGAGAGTGCAGCCAGGGCTGGCCGGTCATTCCTTGTGCAGTCCCAGTATGAGATGCAGTGAAGGACTGGAGAGTGTAGCCAGGGCTGGCCGGTCATTCCTTGTGCAGTCCCAGTATGAGATGCAGTGAAGGACTGGAGAAAGCAGCCAGGGCTGGCCGGTCATTTCCGGTGCAGTCCCAGTATGAGATGCAGTGAAGGACTGGAGATGGCAGCCAGGGCTGGCCGGTCATTCCTTGTGCAGTCCCAGTATGAGATGCAGTGAAGGACTGGAGAGTGCAGCCAAGGCTGGCGGTTCATTCCTTGTGCAGTCCCAGTATGAGATGCAGTGAAGGACTGGAGATGGCAGTCAGGACTGGCTAGTCATTTCCCGTGCAGTCCCAGTATGAGATGCAGCGAAGGACTGGAGATTGCAGCCAGGGCTGGCTGTTCATTCCTTGTGAAGTCAGAGTATGAGATGCAGTGAAGGACTGGAGATTGCAGCCAGGGCTGGCCGTTCATTTCTTGTGCAGTCCCAGTATGAGATGCAGTGAAGGACTAGAGAGTGCCCCCAGGGCTGGCCGGTCATTTCTTGTGCAGTCCCAGTATGAGATGCAGTGAAGGACTGGAGATTGCAGCCAGGGCTGGTCAATCATTCCTTGTGCAGTACCAGTATGAGATGCAATGAAGGACTGGAGATTGCAGCCAGGACTGGCTGGTCATTTCCGGTGGAGTTCCAGTATGAGATGCAGTGAAGGACTGGAGAGTGCAGCCAGGGCTGGCCGGTCATTTCTTGTGCATTCCCAGTATGAGATGCAGTGAAGGACTGGGAGTGCAGCCAGATCCGGCTGGTCATTTCCTGTGCAGTCCCAGTATGAGATGCAATGAAGGACTTTAGATGGCAGCCAGGGCTGGCCGGTCATTTCTTGTGCAGTCCCAGTATGAGATACAGTGAAGGACTGGAGAGTGCAGCCAGGGCTGGCCGGTCATTCCTTGTGCAGTCCCAGTATGAGATGCAGTGAAGGACTGGAGAGTGCAGCCAGGGCTGGCTGGTCATTTCCCGTGCAGTCCTAGTATGGGATGCAGTGAAGGACTGGAGATGGCAGCCAGGGCTGGCTGGTCACATTTTGTGCAGTCCCAGTGCGAGATGCAGTGAAGGACTGGAGATGGCAGTAAGGCTGGCCGGTCATTTCACATGGATTCGCAGTGTGAGATGCAGTGAAGGACTGGAGAGTGCAGCCAGGGCCGGCTGGTCATTTCCTGTGCAGTCCCAGTATGAGATGGAGTGAAGCACTTTAGATGGCAGCTAGGGCTGGCCGGTCATTTCTTGTGCAGTCCCAGTATGAGATGCAGTGAAGGACTGGAGAGTGCAGTCAGGGCTGGCCGGTCATTCCTTGTGCAGTCCCAGTATGAGATGCAGTGAAGGACTGGAGAGTGCAGTCAGGGCTGGCCGGTCATTCCTTGTGCAGTCCCAGTATGAGATGCAGTGAAGGACTGGAGAGTGCAGCCAGGGCTGCCCGGTCATTCCTTGTGCAGTCCCAGTATGAGATACAGTGAAGGACTGGAGATTGCAGTCAGGGCTGGATGGTCATTTCTTGTGCAGTCCCAGTATGAGATGCAGCGAAGGACCGTAGATTGCAGTACGGGCTGGCCGGTCATTTCTTGTGCAGTCCCAGTATGAGATGCAGTGAAGGACTGGAGGTGGCAGGCAGGGCTGGCCAGTCATTCCTTCTTTAGTCTCAGTATGGGATGTAGTGAAGGACTGGAGATTGCAGCCAGGAATGGAGATTGCAGCCAGGGCTGGCCAGTCATTTCTTGCGCAGTCCCAGTATGAGATGCAATGAAGGACTTGGGATTGCAGCCAGGGCTGGCTGGTAATTCCTTGTGCAGTCCCAGTATTAGATACAGTTAAGGACTGGAGAGTGCAACCAGGGCTGGCTGGTCATTCCTAGTGCAGTCCCAGTATGAGATGCAGTTAAGTACTGGAGAGTGCAGCCAGGGCTGGCCGGTCATTCCTTGTGCAGTCCCAGTGTGAGATGCAGTGAAGGACTGGAGAGTGTAGCCAGGGCTGGCCGGTCATTCCTTGTGCAGTCCCAGTATGAGATGCAGTGAAGGACTGGAGAAGGCAGCCAGGTCTGGCCGGTCATTTCTTGTGCAGTCCCAGTATGTGATGCAGTGAAGAACTAGAGACTGCAGCCAGGGCTGGCCGGTCATTTCTTGTGCAGTACCAGTATGAGATGCAGTGAAGGACTGGAGAGTGCAGCCAGGGCTGGCCAGTCATTTCTTGTGCATTCCCAGTATGAGATGCAATGAAGGACTGGGGATTGCAGCCAGGGCTGGCTGCTAATTCCTTGTGCAGTCCCAGTATGAGATACAGTTAAGGACTGGAGAGTGCAGCCAGGGCTGGTCGGTCATTCCTTGTGCAGTCCCAGTATGAGATGCAGTTAAGGACTGGAGAGTGCAGCCAGGGCTGGCCGGTCATTCCTTGTGCAGTCCCAGTATGAGATGCAGTGAAGGACAGGAGACTGCAGCCAGGGCTGGCCGGTCATTTCTTGTGCAGTTCCAGTATGAGATGCAGTGAAGGACTGGAGAGTGCAGAAAGGGCTGGCTGGTCATTCCTTGTGCAGTCCCAGTATGAGATGCAGTGAAGGACTGGAGACTGCAGCCAGGGCTGGCCGGTCATTTCTTGTGCAGTTCTAGTATGAGATGCAGTGAATGACTGGAGATGGCAGCCAGGGCTGGCCAGTCATTTCTTGTGCAGTCCCAGTACGAGATGCAGTGAAGGACTGAAGAGTGCAGCCAGGGCTGGCCGGTCATTCCTTGTGCAGTCCCAGTACAAGATACAATGAAGGACTGGAGATTGAAGCCAGGGCTGGCTGTTCATTCATTGTGCATTCCTGTAGGAGATGCAGTGAAGGACTGGAGAGTGCAGCCAGGGCTGGCCGGTCATTCCTTGTGCAGTCCCAGTATGAGATGCAGTGAAGGACTGGAGAGTGCAGCCAGGGCTGGCCGGTCATTTCCGGTGTAGTCCCAGAATGAGATGCAGTGAAGGACTGGAGATGGCAGCCAGGGCTGGCTGGTCATTCCTTGTGCAGAACCAGTATGAGATGCAGTGAAATACTGGAGAGTGCAGCCAGGGCTGGCCGGTCATTTCTGGTGCAGTCCAAGTATGAGATGCAGTGAAGGACTGGAGATGGCAGCCAGGGCTGGCCTGTCATTCCTTGTGCAGTCCCAGTATGAGATGCAGTGAAGGACTGGAGAGTGCAGCCAGGGCTGGCTGTTCATTCCTTGTGCAGTCCCAGTATGAGATGCAGTGAAGGACTGGAGATGGCAGCCAGGGCTGGCCTGTCATTCCTTGTGAAGTCCCAGTATGAGATGCAGTGAAGGACTGGAGAGTGCAGCCAGGGCTGGCTTTTCATTTCTTGTGCAGTCCCAGTATGAGATGCAGTGAAGGACTGGAGATGGCAGTCAGGACTGGCTAGTCATTTCCCGTGCAGTCCCAGTATGAGATGCAGTGAAGGACTGGAGATGGCAGCCAGGGCTGGCCGGTCATTTCCCATGCAGTCTCACTATGAGATGCAGTTAAGGACTGGAGAGTGCAGCCAGGACTGGCTAGTCATTTCCCGCGCAGTCCCAGTATGAGATGCAGTGAAGGACTGGAGATTGCAGCCAGGGCTGGCTGGTCATTTCCTGTGGAGTTCCAGTATGAGATGTAGTGAAGGACTGGAGAGTGCAGCCAGGACTGGCCGGTCAATTCTTGTGCAGTCCCAGTATGAGATGCAGTGAAGGACTGGAGATAACAGCCAGGGCCGGCTGGTCATTTCCCGTGCAGTCCTAGTATGGGATGCAGTGAAGGACTGGAGATGGCATCCAGGGCTGGCTGGTCACATCTTGTGTAGTCCCAGTGCGAGATGCAGTGAAGGACTGGAGATGGCAGCCAGGGCTGGCCGGTCATTTCACGTGCATTCCCAGTATGAGATGCAGTGAAGGACTGGAGAGTGCAGCCAGATCCAGCTTTTCATTTCCTGTGCAGTCCCAGTATGAGATGCAGTGAAGGACTTTAGATGGCAGCCAGGGCTGGCCGGTCATTTCTTGTGCAGTCCCAGTATGAGATGCAGTGAAGGACTGGAGAGTGCAGCCAGGGCTGGCCGGTCATTTCTTGTGCAGTCCCAGTACTAGATGCAGTGAAGGACTGAAGAGTGCAGCCAGGGCTGGCCGGTTATTCCTTGTGCAGTCCCAGTATGAGATGCAGTGAAGGACTGGAGAGTGCAGCCAGGGCTGGCCGGTCATTTCCGGTGTAGTCCCATTATGAGATGCAGTGAAGGACTGGAGATGGCAGCCAGGGCTGGCTTATCATTCCTTGTGCAGAACCAGTATGAGATGCAGTGAAATACTGGAGAGTGCAGCCAGGGCTGGCCGGTCATTTCCGGTGCAGTCCAAGTATGAGATGCAATGAAGGACTGGAGATTGCAGCCAGGACTGGAGATTGCAGCCAGGGCTGGCCAGTCATTTCTTGTGCAGTCCCAGTATGAGATGCAATGAAGGACTGGGGATTGCAGCCAGGGCTGGCCGGTCATTCCTTGTGCAGTCCCAGTATGAGATGCAGTGAAGGACTGGAGAGTGTAGCCAGGGATGGCCGGTCATTCCTTGTGCAGTCCCAGTATGAGATGCAGTGAAGGACTGGAGAAGGCAGCCAGGGCTGGCCGGTCATTTCTTGTGCAGTCCCAGTATGTGATGCAGTGAAGGACTGGAGACTATAGCCAGAGCTGGCCGGTCATTTCTTGTGCAGTACCAGTATGAGATGCAATGAAGGACTGAAGAGTGCAGCCAGGGCTGGCCGGTCATTTCTTGTGCAGTACCAGTATGAGATGCAATGAAGGACTGGAGGTGGCAGGCAGGGCTGGCCAGTCATTCCTTCTTTAGTCTCAGTATGGGATGTAGTGAAGGACTGGAGATTGCTGCCAGGGCTGGCTGGTCATTTCTTGTGCAGTCCCAGTATGAGATGCAATGAAGGACTGGAGATTGCAGCCAGGACTGGAGATTGCAGCCAGGGCTGGCGCGTCATTCCTTGTGCAGTCCCAGTATGAGATGCAGTGAAGGACTGGAGAGTGCAGCCAGGGCTGGCCGGTCATTTCTTGTGCAGTCCCAGTATGAGATGCAGTGAAGGACTGGAGAGTGCAGCCAGGGCTGGCCGGTCGTTCCTTGTGCAGTCCCAGTATGAGATTCAGTGAAGGACTGGAGACTGCAGCCAGGGCTGGCCGGTCATTTCTTGTGCAGTTCCAGTATGAGACGAAGTGAAAGACTGGAGATGGCAGCCAGGGATGGCCGGTCATTTCTTGTGCTGTCCCAGTACGAGATGCAATGAAGGACTGAAGAGTGCAGCCAGGGCTGGCCGGTCATTCCTTGTGCAGTCCCAGTACGAGATACAGTGAAGGACTGGAGATTGAAGCCAGGGCTGGCTGTTCATTCCTTCTGCATTCCTGTAGGAGATGCAGTGAAGGACTGGAGAGTGCAGCCAGGGCTGGCCGGTCATTCCTTGTGCAGTCCCAGTATGAGATGCAGTGAAGGACTGGAGATGGCAGCCAGGGCTGGCTGGTCATTCCTTGTGCAGTCCCAGTATGAGATGCAGTGAAATACTGGAGAGTGCAGCCAGGGCTGGCCGGTCATTTCTGGTGCAGTCCCAGTATGAGATGCAGTGAAGGATTGGAGACTGCAGCAAGTGCTGGCTGTTCATTTCTTGTGCAGTCCCAGTATGAGATGCAGTGAAGGACTGGAGATGGCAGTCAGGACTGGCTAGTCATTTCCCGGGCAGTCCCAGTATGAGATTCAGTGAAGGACTGGAGATTGCATCCAGGGCTGGCCGGTCATTCCTTGTGCAGTCCCAGTATGAGATGCAGTGAAGGACTGGAGAGTGCAGCCAAGGCTGCCCGGTCATTCCTTGTGCAGTCCCAGTATGAGATACAGTGAAGGACTGGAGATTGCAGTCAGGGCTGGCTGGTCATTTCTTGTGCAGTCCCAGTATGAGATGCAGCGAAGGACCGTCGATTGCAGTACGGGCTGGCCGGTCATTTCTTGTGCAGTCCCAGTGTGAGATGCAGTGAAGGACTGGAGGTGGCAGGCAGGGCTGGCCAGTCATTCCTTCTGTAGTCTCAGTATGGGATGTAGTGAAGGACTGGAGATTGCTGCCAGGGCTGGCTGGTCATTCCTTGTGCAGTCCGGGTATGAGATGCAATGAAGGACTGAAGATTGCAGCCAGGACTGGAGATTGCAGCCAGGGCTGGCCAGTCATTTCTTGTGCAGTCCCAGTATGAGATGCAATGAAGGACTGGGGATTGCAGCCAGGGCTGGCTGGTAATTCCTTGTGCAGTCCCATTATGAGATACAGTTAAGGACTGGAGAGTGCAGCCAGGGCTGGCCGGTCATTCCTTGTGCAGTCCCAGTATGAGATGCAGTTAAGGACTGGAGAGTGCAGCCAGGGCTGGCCGGTCATTCCTTGTGCAGTCCCAGTATGAGATGCAGTGAAGGACTGGAGAGTGTAGCCAGGGCTGGCCGGTCATTCCTTGTGCAGTCCCAGTATGAGATGCAGTGAAGGACTGGAGAAAGCAGCCAGGGCTGGCCGGTCATTTCCGGTGCAGTCCCAGTATGAGATGCAGTGAAGGACTGGAGATGGCAGCCAGGGCTGGCCGGTCATTCCTTGTGCAGTCCCAGTATGAGATGCAGTGAAGGACTGGAGAGTGCAGCCAAGGCTGGCGGTTCATTCCTTGTGCAGTCCCAGTATGAGATGCAGTGAAGGACTGGAGATGGCAGTCAGGACTGGCTAGTCATTTCCCGTGCAGTCCCAGTATGAGATGCAGCAAAGGACTGGAGATTGCAGCCAGGGCTGGCTGTTCATTCCTTGTGAAGTCAGAGTATGAGATGCAGTGAAGGACTGGAGATTGCAGCCAGGGCTGGCCGTTCATTTCTTGTGCAGTCCCAGTATGAGATGCAGTGAAGGACTAGAGAGTGCCCCCAGGGCTGGCCGGTCATTTCTTGTGCAGTCCCAGTATGAGATGCAGTGAAGGACTGGAGATTGCAGCCAGGGCTGGTCAATCATTCCTTGTGCAGTACCAGTATGAGATGCAATGAAGGACTGGAGATTGCAGCCAGGACTGGCTGGTCATTTCCGGTGGAGTTCCAGTATGAGATGCAGTGAAGGACTGGAGAGTGCAGCCAGGGCTGGCCGGTCATTTCTTGTGCATTCCCAGTATGAGATGCAGTGAAGGACTGGGAGTGCAGCCAGATCCGGCTGGTCATTTCCTGTGCAGTCCCAGTATGAGATGCAGTGAAGGACTTTAGATGGCAGCCAGGGCTGGCCGGTCATTTCTTGTGCAGTCCCAGTATGAGATGCAGTGAAGGACTGGAGAGTGCAGCCAGGGCTGGCCGGTCATTCCTTGTGCAGTCCCAGTATGAGATGCAGTGAAGGACTGGAGAGTGCAGCAAGGGCTGGCCGGTCATTTCCCGTGCAGTCCTAGTATGGGATGCAGTGAAGGACTGGAGATGGCAGCCAGGGCTGGCTGGTCACATTTTGTGCAGTCCCAGTGCGAGATGCAGTGAAGGACTGGAGATGGCAGTAAGGCTGGCCGGTCATTTCACATGGATTCGCAGTGTGAGATGCAGTGAAGGACTGGAGAGTGCAGCCAGGGCCGGCTGGTCATTTCCTGTGCAGTCCCAGTATGAGATGGAGTGAAGCACTTTAGATGGCAGCTAGGGCTGGCCGGTCATTTCTTGTGCAGTCCCAGTATGAGATGCCGTGAAGGACTGGAGAGTGCAGTCAGGGCTGGCCGGTCATTCCTTGTGCAGTCCCAGTATGAGATGCAGTGAAGGACTGGAGAGTGCAGTCAGGGCTGGCCGGTCATTCCTTGTGCAGTCCCAGTATGAGATGCAGTGAAGGACTGGAGAGTGCAGCCAGGGCTGCCCGGTCATTCCTTGTGCAGTCCCAGTATGAGATACAGTGAAGGACTGGAGATTGCAGTCAGGGCTGGATGGTCATTTCTTGTGCAGTCCCAGTATGAGATGCAGCGAAGGACCGTAGATTGCAGTACGGGCTGGCCGGTCATTTCTTGTGCAGTCCCAGTATGAGATGCAGTGAAGGACTGGAGGTGGCAGGCAGGGCTGGCCAGTCATTCCTTCTTTAGTCTCAGTATGGGATGTAGTGAAGGACTGGAGATTGCAGCCAGGAATGGAGATTGCAGCCAGGGCTGGCCAGTCATTTCTTGCGCAGTCCCAGTATGAGATGCAATGAAGGACTTGGGATTGCAGCCAGGGCTGGCTGGTAATTCCTTGTGCAGTCCCAGTATTAGATACAGTTAAGGACTGGAGAGTGCAACCAGGGCTGGCTGGTCATTCCTAGTGCAGTCCCAGTATGAGATGCAGTTAAGTACTGGAGAGTGCAGCCAGGGCTGGCCGGTCATTCCTTGTGCAGTCCCAGTGTGAGATGCAGTGAAGGACTGGAGAGTGTAGCCAGGGCTGGCCGGTCATTCCTTGTGCAGTCCCAGTATGAGATGCAGTGAAGGACTGGAGAAGGCAGCCAGGTCTGGCCGGTCATTTCTTGTGCAGTCCCAGTATGTGATGCAGTGAAGAACTAGAGACTGCAGCCAGGGCTGGCCGGTCATTTCTTGTGCAGTACCAGTATGAGATGCAGTGAAGGACTGGAGAGTGCAGCCAGGGCTGGCCAGTCATTTCTTGTGCATTCCCAGTATGAGATGCAATGAAGGACTGGGGATTGCAGCCAGGGCTGGCTGCTAATTCCTTGTGCAGTCCCAGTATGAGATACAGTTAAGGACTGGAGAGTGCAGCCAGGGCTGGTCGGTCATTCCTTGTGCAGTCCCAGTATGAGATGCAGTTAAGGACTGGAGAGTGCAGCCAGGGCTGGCCGGTCATTCCTTGTGCAGTCCCAGTATGAGATGCAGTGAAGGACTGGAGAGTGCAGAAAGGGCTGGCTGGTCATTCCTTGTGCAGTCCCAGTATGAGATGCAGTGAAGGACTGGAGACTGCAGCCAGGGCTGGCCGGTCATTTCTTGTGCAGTTCCAGTATGAGATGTGTTAGGCAGAAACCTGTGCAGTTCCCTTGGGGAACACTGCAAAAGATTTAAGACTACAGGTAGAGCAGTAAACCCCTTTGGTAGCAGTCTGTACCACCCAGATTTACCTGGTAGCTGTGGCTGAGCAGTCAGACTTCTCTCAAGAAGAGTTAGGCAGTATGTAAAGTATACACAATATGTACCAAAACACAATAGCACAAGCAAACACTGACCAGAGCTTGGTTTCAAAAGTATATAGTTATTTATTTAAAATACACATAAGTTAAAAACACTCTAGCAAAAATATAGTAAAAGCACTTCAACACAGTTATACTGAAAGTAAATTCAATCCTTTCTCCTATCTAGACAACTCTAGGTTAACACCACTTAATTAAAACAGAGGTGAGTGCTTAACGTTAGATGACACTCTAGTAGTTTCCAAGAAAGGGAGAGAAAAAGCAGAAATAGGTTAGACACACCACTCTAAGGTCCAGAACACTTGCAATAGGCTTAACGAAGAATAAAGTCACAGGTGAGCAAAAGTCACTAGGCAGGGCCCACTCTTAGAGTAGCCGGAGCGAAAATGTGCCCAAGATCACACTGTTAGTTAGAGATTCAAAGTCTTGCAAAGAGTCAAAAAGAGTTTAGAGTGGCTCAGAAAGTTTAGCCAAAGTGTCCCAGGCACTCCCAGGTTCGAAAGCCGGGGACTAAATCTACCCCGTACAGTCGGTAGCAAGGGAAGCCAGGCGGAACACAGTACCTTAAGCGGAAAGGATCCTCCAGCGGGGGCAGTTGTTCCAGGCAGCGACAGCAAGGCTCGACGTCGGTCAGGGGAGAAGAATATCTCGCTGAAGAGCAGAAGAGAAAGGTCGTAGCACTGCCCGGGAAGAAACCAGCCGCGGAGTCCTCCGGTTCAAGGGTTGGTACCGACTTTCGCGGTATGGGGGTAAAGTGTGGTATTCCGGATGCCGGGGTGCTTGGCACAGGCAAGGCGGCCACGAGATACCTCAAAAGGACGGAAAGAAGGCGAAAACTGGTTGTCCCCACCAGTCAAGGGAAGGAGCCACTCCGTTAAGAGTTCTCCTCGGTCGTCGGGAAAAAGTGGTGAGACGGTTCAGCAGGGCTCCACCGGGTGGTGTCGTCGAAGCAGGTCGGCTCAGCTCTTCCCTCGTCGGATTCTTGGTCCTGTGGCGACTTCTGAAGTCCCAGTCCCCAAAGCCCTGCTTTTATGCAGCAAACCCCCATTCACCCAGCCTAGCTGTCACTCAAACATGCTAAGTGGTGAGCCGGGCGGCTCACCACTTGGGCCAATCAGGACGGAGTGCGACTTGAGTTACCAAGGTAACTCAGTCCAGGGTGCCTAAATCCCCCTCCACCCCTCCTAAGTACCCCAGACAGAGTGGCACCACTTTGGAGGGCTTCTGTGGAGAAGCCCGCCAAAAGTGGAACAAAGGGCTCCACTTTGGGTCAGAGTTACAGAGGCGAACACCAACGCCATTTTAGAATCAAGTTTTGGCAAAAAGTCCCAACCGGAGTTATAAAAATAAATATATAAACCGGCGGTATGTTTAAGGCTACCGTAAATAAATAATTAAATGTGTTAGCCTAAAACAATGGGAAATCCCATAGGGAAATATTCGCGGTCGAATATAAAAAGTAGTTTCCACTGCCACCAGCCAAAACTCGATCAGGGGGGACGGAGACGTGCCCCCTCGACTAACAGACCCTGGGGCAATCGAATTGCCCCAGCCAGTACGTCCACAATATGATGGTTTGTACTGGTTCTGTTCAGGATTCAAGACTAGCAAAGTCTTTGGTGACTTTACATGCCCTGGGAGACAGTAGTCAGTCCCAGGGTATGGAGTCTATGTTGGGGAGTCCCTAGGACACCCCTGGGTCACGGCACCGAGGGTGCTGTGTGACCCACATCACAAAAATACATGAGGCCCTATGGAGTAAAAGACCCCATAGCCCATTCAACACAAGGTTTAACCAAGAAAACACACTTCAACATGTCCAAGAGTGAGGGTAAAAGAGTCTCACTCTTGGCAGGAGAAAAAAATTAAACCCCAGAAATCCAGCAAAGCTGCTGGGGGACTCACTAGGTAGGGAAATTCAGCCTAACCAGAGAATTCTCCCTAACACTCGCCCCCCCCAGACTAAGGGACAGGAGGATTTAATCCACTCCTGGATGAACCTCATACCTCTAGTCGATGATATACATCCTAGAGAGTCCATCAGCATTTTGATGGTGACACCCTGACCTGTGCTCAATGGTGAACTCAAAGGTTTTCTTTTGTAAGCTAACGGACCTACAGACCCTTTGAGGAACATCAGTCTTTTTGTTATAGGGGATCTGGTTGACCAGTCCCTCAGAAGTTGGTACAACTTCTGAACCTATGTTAGGCTTTTTCAAGGGGTCCTTATAAAGGATTCCCTTAGATCTAGAGGGGCCTCCAAGGTTCCTCACCACCTCTCTTGTGGGAGCAGGTTGGGTCTTAGGCCTCTTGGTTGGAGGGGTTGGGGTTAGGCAATGTACCTGCTTCCCCTTCCTCTTAGATCTACCCTTACCTATTTTAGGAGTTCCCCCCCTAATATTAGGATTTGAGTTGGGGTCTTCAGTAGAAGGTCCAACAGTCTGAAGGTTTTTGGCCTTAGACTTTTCTTTTCTGGTTTTCCACCAGCACTGAGAATTACCAGTTCTCTCGGGTCCAGATAGGGGCCTAGTTGGTCTATCCACCTCTTCCTCAGAAGCAGGGGGAGTCAGAGACTCTGAGACTAGGGGAACAATGATGGAGCTTGGTTGGGGCTCCCATGTTCCTAGCATACTATCCGGAAAGGTGCCTGGGTCAGAGGTCAACTTACTAAACCCAGGGCTTGTAGTGGGGTTCTCAGTAGAGGGTCCCACAGGCTTAGAAGGGTCCTTCAAGGTAGCCTTTCTAGCCAATTTGGTTAAGTTCTGCTTCTCCATACTGGGAGGCCTGGGGGTATGTGACACTACTCCTAGAGTTCTTAGGTCATTCCCTAACAGGACCTTCCCAGGTACCTCAGCCTGAACACTGACAGGGATCCTTACTGTCATGTTGTTACATTGAATGAGGGCTGGTAGAATAGGAACCATTTGGACAGGGCCTCCAGACATCCTAGTGGGACCTTTGGGTGCTTTGGCCACATCTTCAGGTTGAAAGAAGCTTTCATCCACTACTGTTCTGCTGGCCCCAGTGTCTCTCCTGGCAGGAGTATCCTGGCCATTGACAAGAACACTGTCCACATAATACACCTTAGAGTTAACAGGTAGGGAGTTATACACAACCCTATTCTGGGGACTAACCAGACCCATAGGCTCTAAGTTTACAGTTGCTTGAAGACCCAAGGGTTCTTCAGCAAAGAGTTCAAAGTGGGCACTAGCCATCTGTACTTCCTCCTCAGGAGTGAAGGCTAAGGAGACTGTGCTGATCCCTGCAGGTTTACCCTTGCACTTGGGATCTCCTTTGATATGGTCAGTACCCTGACAGACATAGCATTGTCCAAATGCTCTATGGAAGGGTGGCTTGTTCTGACCTCCTTCTGGCTTGTGGCCAGAAGGTACAGTAGCCTGACTAGGTTTCCCATGTGGCTTACCCTGGTTATTTTGTGGTTTGGGGCCCTCTTTGGGATAGGAATTATTAGAATTCTCTTTGGAGTCTTTTTTAGGCTGTTTCTCCCCATCCTTCTTCTGAGTTACCCCAGAATCCTTGTGAGTGGCCCTGTTGGCAACCCACAAGTCAGCAGCCTTAGCTAGTTTCCGGGAATCTAATTCCTTGGAATCAGCCAAGTGTTGTCTGAGCTCAGGAGAGCAGGCATCATAAATAGTCTCCAACATAAACAAATTCTTCATACCTTCATAAGTGTTCACCTTGTAACCCTTAATCCATCCCTCTAAGTTTTTCAAACATTCACTCACCCAGGTAGCCCAAGGGGTACCATCATGCTTTTTGAGGCTCCTAAACCTCTTAAGATACTGGGAAGGGGTCTTCCCAAACCTAGCTATCAAAGCTAGTTTCACACATTCATAGTCCTTCCTATCCTCCTCCCCCATCTCCATTACCACATCAGTTGCAACAGGGGGAAGCCTAGAGAACAACCAGGTGAGTAAGTCATTTCCTGTGATGTTCTGGAGCCCATGATTATATTCAAACAGAGACAACCAATCCAACACATCCAACTTAGGCTCATACATACCAACCAATTCTTTAGGCATCCGGGGTCTTTTAGGACTGGAACTTCTAGAGGAGCCAGAGAGAGAAACATTCTCAACAGATAATTTCTTCATTTCTAAGTCATACTTGAGCTCCATTTCCCTTAGCCTTAATTCTTTGTCAGTTTGAGCATTAAGTTTCTTATACTCCAATTCTAGCTTCATTTTCTCCAGTTCAAAGTACTGAGGACTAAAGGTGGGACCTGGTAAAGGTCCAGTAGGCACAGCAGGTAGAGCAGGCAGAGGCCTAGGGGGGACAGTTACAACAGCCTCACCCTCCTCTTCTGACTCTTCCTCAGAAACATCAACATTTTGCTCCATGTTAACTTCAATACTGTCATCTACAGTTGCTGGAGTGGTAGGCTCCTCTGAACCATCACCCAGACTTTGGTTAGCTAACAATCTTTCAATCAGCTCCATTTTCTTGCCCTTAGTCAGGAGATCCTTATGTTTACAGAGCACTCTTAAACAATCAGCAGTTTTGGCTGCAAGGGACTCTTGACTATAGCTTTCTATAACTGACATGTTAGAGGTTTTACTTTTTCAGTGCTAAGCTTTGTGGTTAGTTGCACTAAGGTATCTAAAGCACAATAAAATGTATACTCAATACAAATCCCACCGCTGTACACCAGTGTTAGGCAGAAACCTGTGCAGTTCCCTTGGGGAACACTGCAAAAGATTTAAGACTACAGGTAGAGCAGTAAACCCCTTTGGTAGCAGTCTGTACCACCCAGATTTACCTGGTAGCTGTGGCTGAGCAGTCAGACTTCTCTCAAGAAGAGTTAGGCAGTATGTAAAGTATACACAATATGTACCAAAACACAATAGCACAAGCAAACACTGACCAGAGCTTGGTTTCAAAAGTATATAGTTATTTATTTAAAATACACATAAGTTAAAAACACTCTAGCAAAAATATAGTAAAAGCACTTCAACACAGTTATACTGAAAGTAAATTCAATCCTTTCTCCTATCTAGACAACTCTAGGTTAACACCACTTAATTAAAACAGAGGTGAGTGCTTAACGTTAGATGACACTCTAGTAGTTTCCAAGAAAGGGAGAGAAAAAGCAGAAATAGGTTAGACACACCACTCTAAGGTCCAGAACACTTGCAATAGGCTTAACGAAGAATAAAGTCACAGGTGAGCAAAAGTCACTAGGCAGGGCCCACTCTTAGAGTAGCCGGAGCGAAAATGTGCCCAAGATCACACTGTTAGTTAGAGATTCAAAGTCTTGCAAAGAGTCAAAAAGAGTTTAGAGTGGCTCAGAAAGTTTAGCCAAAGTGTCCCAGGCACTCCCAGGTTCGAAAGCCGGGGACTAAATCTACCCCGTACAGTCGGTAGCAAGGGAAGCCAGGCGGAACACAGTACCTTAAGCGGAAAGGATCCTCCAGCGGGGGCAGTTGTTCCAGGCAGCGACAGCAAGGCTCGACGTCGGTCAGGGGAGAAGAATATCTCGCTGAAGAGCAGAAGAGAAAGGTCGTAGCACTGCCCGGGAAGAAACCAGCCGCGGAGTCCTCCGGTTCAAGGGTTGGTACCGACTTTCGCGGTATGGGGGTAAAGTGTGGTATTCCGGATGCCGGGGTGCTTGGCACAGGCAAGGCGGCCACGAGATACCTCAAAAGGACGGAAAGAAGGCGAAAACTGGTTGTCCCCACCAGTCAAGGGAAGGAGCCACTCCGTTAAGAGTTCTCCTCGGTCGTCGGGAAAAAGTGGTGAGACGGTTCAGCAGGGCTCCACCGGGTGGTGTCGTCGAAGCAGGTCGGCTCAGCTCTTCCCTCGTCGGATTCTTGGTCCTGTGGCGACTTCTGAAGTCCCAGTCCCCAAAGCCCTGCTTTTATGCAGCAAACCCCCATTCACCCAGCCTAGCTGTCACTCAAACATGCTAAGTGGTGAGCCGGGCGGCTCACCACTTGGGCCAATCAGGACGGAGTGCGACTTGAGTTACCAAGGTAACTCAGTCCAGGGTGCCTAAATCCCCCTCCACCCCTCCTAAGTACCCCAGACAGAGTGGCACCACTTTGGAGGGCTTCTGTGGAGAAGCCCGCCAAAAGTGGAACAAAGGGCTCCACTTTGGGTCAGAGTTACAGAGGCGAACACCAACGCCATTTTAGAATCAAGTTTTGGCAAAAAGTCCCAACCGGAGTTATAAAAATAAATATATAAACCGGCGGTATGTTTAAGGCTACCGTAAATAAATAATTAAATGTGTTAGCCTAAAACAATGGGAAATCCCATAGGGAAATATTCGCGGTCGAATATAAAAAGTAGTTTCCACTGCCACCAGCCAAAACTCGATCAGGGGGGACGGAGACGTGCCCCCTCGACTAACAGACCCTGGGGCAATCGAATTGCCCCAGCCAGTACGTCCACAATATGATGGTTTGTACTGGTTCTGTTCAGGATTCAAGACTAGCAAAGTCTTTGGTGACTTTACATGCCCTGGGAGACAGTAGTCAGTCCCAGGGTATGGAGTCTATGTTGGGGAGTCCCTAGGACACCCCTGGGTCACGGCACCGAGGGTGCTGTGTGACCCACATCACAAAAATACATGAGGCCCTATGGAGTAAAAGACCCCATAGCCCATTCAACACAAGGTTTAACCAAGAAAACACACTTCAACATGTCCAAGAGTGAGGGTAAAAGAGTCTCACTCTTGGCAGGAGAAAAAAATTAAACCCCAGAAATCCAGCAAAGCTGCTGGGGGACTCACTAGGTAGGGAAATTCAGCCTAACCAGAGAATTCTCCCTAACAAGATGCAGTGAATGACTGGAGAGTGCAGCCAGGGCTGGCCGGTCATTCCTTGTGCAGTCCCAGTACAAGATACAATGAAGGACTGGAGATTGAAGCCAGGGCTGGCTGTTCATTCATTGTGCATTCCTTTAGGAGATGCAGTGAAGGACTGGAGAGTGCAGCCAGGGCTGGCCGGTCATTCCTTGTGCAGTCCCAGTATGAGATGCAGTGAAGGACTGGAGAGTGCAGCCAGGGCTGGCCGGTCATTTCCGGTGTAGTCCCAGTATGAGATGCAGTGAAGGACTGGAGATGGCAGCCAGGGCTGGCTGGTCATTCCTTGTGCAGAACCAGTATGAGATGCAGTGAAATACTGGAGAGTGCAGCCAGGGCTGGCCGGTCATTTCTGGTGCAGTCCAAGTATGAGATGCAGTGAAGGACTGGAGATGGCAGCCAGGGCTGGCCTGTCATTCCTTGTGCAGTCCCAGTATGAGATGCAGTGAAGGACTGGAGAGTGCAGCCAGGGCTGGCTGTTCATTCCTTGTGCAGTCCCAGTATGAGATGCAGTGAAGGACTGGAGATGGCAGCCAGGGCTGGCCTGTTATTCCTTGTGAAGTCCCAGTATGAGATGCAGTGAAGGACTGGAGAGTGCAGCCAGGGCTGGCTTTTCATTTCTTGTGCAGTCCCAGTATGAGATGCAGTGAAGGACTGGAGATGGCAGTCAGGACTGGCTAGTCATTTCCCGTGCAGTCCCAGTATGAGATGCAGTGAAGGACTGGAGATGGCAGCCAGGGCTGGCCGGTCATTTCCCATGCAGTCTCACTATGAGATGCAGTTAAGGACTGGAGAGTGCAGCCAGGACTGGCTAGTCATTTCCCGCGCAGTCCCAGTATGAGATGCAGTGAAGGACTGGAGATTGCAGCCAGGGCTGGCTGGTCATTTCCTGTGGAGTTCCAGTATGAGATGTAGTGAAGGACTGGAGAGTGCAGCCAGGACTGGCCGGTCAATTCTTGTGCAGTCCCAGTATGAGATGCAGTGAAGGACTGGAGATAACAGCCAGGGCCGGCTGGTCATTTCCCGTGCAGTCCTAGTATGGGATGCAGTGAAGGACTGGAGATGGCATCCAGGGCTGGCTGGTCACATCTTGTGTAGTCCCAGTGCGAGATGCAGTGAAGGACTGGAGATGGCAGCCAGGGCTGGCCGGTCATTTCACGTGCATTCCCAGTATGAGATGCAGTGAAGGACTGGAGAGTGCAGCCAGATCCAGCTTTTCATTTCCTGTGCAGTCCCAGTATGAGATGCAGTGAAGGACTTTAGATGGCAGCCAGGGCTGGCTGGTCATTTCTTGTGCAGTCCCAGTATGAGATGCAGTGAAGGACTGGAGAGTGCAGCCAGGACTGGCCGGTCATTTCTTGTGCAGTCCCAGTACTAGATGCAGTGAAGGACTGAAGAGTGCAGCCAGGGCTGGCCGGTTATTCCTTGTGCAGTCCCAGTATGAGATGCAGTGAAGGACTGGAGAGTGCAGCCAGGGCTGGCCGGTCATTTCCGGTGTAGTCCCAGTATGAGATGCAGTGAAGGACTGGAGATGGCAGCCAGGGCTGGCTTATCATTCCTTGTGCAGAACCAGTATGAGATGCAGTGAAATACTGGAGAGTGCAGCCAGGGCTGGCCGGTCATTTCCGGTGCAGTCCAAGTATGAGATGCAGTGAAGGACTGGAGATGGCAGCCAGGGCTGGCCTGTCATTCCTTGTGCAGTCCCAGTATGAGATGCAGTGAAGGACTGGAGAGTGCAGCCAGGGCTGGCTGTTCATTCCTTGTGCAGTCCCAGTATGAGATGCAGTGAAGGACTGGAGATGGCAGCCAGGGCTGGCCTGTCATTCCTTGTGCAGTCCCAGTATGAGATGCAGTGAAGGACTGGAGAGTGCAGCCAGGGCTGGCTTTTCATTTCTTGTGCAGTCCCAGTATGAGATGCAGTGAAGGACTGGAGATGGCAGTCAGGACTGGCTAGTCATTTCCCGTGCAGTCCCAGTATGAGATGCAGTGAAGGACTGGAGATGGCAGCCAGGGCTGGCCGGTCATTTCCCATGCAGTCCCACTATGAGATGCAGTTAAGGACTGGAGAGTGCAGCCAGGACTGGCTAGTCATTTCCCGTGCAGTCCCAGTATGAGATGCAGTGAAGGACTGGAGATTGCAGCCAGGGCTGGCTGGTCATTTCCTGTGGAGTTCCAGTATGAGATGCAGTGAAGGACTGGAGAGTGTAGGCAGGGCTGGCCGGTCATTCCTTGTGCAGTCCCAGTATGAGATGCAGTGAAGGACTGGAGAAGGCAGCCAGGTCTGGCCGGTCATTTCTTGTGCAGTCCCAGTATGTGATGCAGTGAAGAACTAGAGACTGCAGCCAGGGCTGGCCGGTCATTTCTTGTCCAGTACCAGTATGAGATGCAGTGAAGGACTGGAGAGTGCAGCCAGGGCTGGCTTTTCATTTCTTGTGCAGTCCCAGTATGAGATGCAGTGAAGGACTGGAGATGGCAGTCAGGACTGGCTAGTCATTTCCCGTGCAGTCCCAGTATGAGATGCAGTGAAGGACTGGAGATGGCAGCCAGGGCTGGCCGGTCATTTCCCATGCAGTCCCACTATGAGATGCAGTTAAGGACTGGAGAGTGCAGCCAGGACTGGCTAGTCATTTCCCGTGCAGTCCCAGTATGAGATGCAGTGAAGGACTGGAGATTGCAGCCAGGGCTGGCTGGTCATTTCCTGTGGAGTTCCAGTGTGAGATGCAGTGAAGGACTGGAGAGTGTAGCCAGGGCTGGCCGGTCATTCCTTGTGCAGTCCCAGTATGAGATGCAGTGAAGGACTGGAGAAGGCAGCCAGGTCTGGCCGGTCATTTCTTGTGCAGTCCCAGTATGTGATGCAGTGAAGAACTAGAGACTGCAGCCAGGGCTGGCCGGTCATTTCTTGTCCAGTACCAGTATGAGATGCAGTGAAGGACTGGAGATTGCAGCGAGGGCTGGCTGGTCATTTCCTGTGGAGTTCCAGTATGAGATGCAGTGAAGGACTAGAGAGTGCAGCCAGGGCTGGCCAGTCATTTCTTGTGCAGTCCCAGTATGAGATGGAGTGAAGGACTGGAGATAACAGCCAGGGCCGGCTGGTCATTACGCGTGCAGTCCTAGTATGGGATGCAGTGAAGGACTGAAGATGGCAGCCAGGGCTGGCTGGTCATTTCACATGCATTCCCAGTATGAGATGCAGTGAAGGACTGGAGAGTGCAGCCAGGGACGGCTGGTCATTTCCTGTGCAGTCCCAGTATGAGGTGCAGTGAAGGACGTTAGATGGCAGCCAGGGCTGGCCGGTCATTTTTTGTGCAGTCCCAGTATGAGATGCAGTGAAGGACTGGAGAGTGCAGCCAGGGCTGGCCGGACATTTCTTGTGCAGTCCCAGTATGAGATGCAATGAAGGACTGGAGAGTGCAGCCAGGGCTGCCCGGTCATTCCTTGTGCAGTCCCAGTATGAGATACAGAGAAGGACTGGAGATTGCAGTACGGGCTGGCCGGTCATTTCTTGTGCAGTCCCAGTATGAGATGCAGTGAAGGACTGGAGGTGGCAGGCAGGGCTGGCCAGTCATTCCTTCTTTAGTCTCATTATGGGATGTAGTGAAGGACTGGAGATTGCTGCCAGGGCTGGCTGGTCATTCCTTGTGCAGTCCCAGTATGAGATGCAATGAAGGACTGGAGATTGCAGCCAGGACTGGAGATTGCAGCCAGGGCTGGCCAGTCATTTCTTGTGCAGTCCCAGTATGAGATGCAATGAAGGACTGGGGATTGCAGCCAGGGCTGGCCGGTCATTCCTTGTGCAGTCCCAGTATGAGATGCAGTGAAGGACTGGAGAGTGTAGCCAGGGATGGCCGGTCATTCCTTGTGCAGTCCCAGTATGAGATGCAGTGAAGGACTGGAGAAGGCAGCCAGGGCTGGCCGGTCATTTCTTGTGCAGTCCCAGTATGTGATGCAGTGAAGGACTGGAGACTATAGCCAGAGCTGGCCGGTCATTTCTTGTGCAGTACCAGTATGAGATGCAATGAAGGACTGAAGAGTGCAGCCAGGGCTGGCCGGTCATTTCTTGTGCAGTACCAGTATGAGATGCAATGAAGGACTGGAGGTGGCAGGCAGGGCTGGCCAGTCATTCCTTCTTTAGTCTCAGTATGGGATGTAGTGAAGGACTGGAGATTGCTGCCAGGGCTGGCTGGTCATTCCTTGTGCAGTCCCAGTATGAGATGCAATGAAGGACTGGAGATTGCAGCCAGGACTGGAGATTGCAGCCAGGGCTGGCGCGTCATTCCTTGTGCAGTCCCAGTATGAGATGCAGTGAAGGACTGGAGAGTGCAGCCAGGGCTGGCCGGTCATTTCTTGTGCAGTCCCAGTATGAGATGCAGTGAAGGACTGGAGAGTGCAGCCAGGGCTGGCCGGTCGTTCCTTGTGCAGTCCCAGTATGAGATTCAGTGAAGGACTGGAGACTGCAGCCAGGGCTGGCCGGTCATTTCTTGTGCAGTTCCAGTATGAGACGAAGTGAAAGACTGGAGATGGCAGCCAGGGATGGCCGGTCATTTCTTGTGCTGTCCCAGTACGAGATGCAATGAAGGACTGAAGAGTGCAGCCAGGGCTGGCCGGTCATTCCTTGTGCAGTCCCAGTACGAGATACAGTGAAGGACTGGAGATTGAAGCCAGGGCTGGCTGTTCATTCCTTCTGCATTCCTGTAGGAGATGCAATGAAGGACTGAAGAGTGCAGCCAGGGCTGGCCGGTCATTCCTTGTGCAGTCCCAGTACGAGATACAGTGAAGGACTGGAGATTGAAGCCAGGGCTGGCTGTTCATTCCTTCTGCATTCCTGTAGGAGATGCAGTGAAGGACTGGAGAGTGCAGCCAGGGCTGGCCGGTCATTCCTTGTGCAGTCCCAGTATGAGATGCAGTGAAGGACTGGAGATGGCAGCCAGGGCTGGCTGGTCATTCCTTGTGCAGTCCCAGTATGAGATGCAGTGAAATACTGGAGAGGGCAGCCAGGGCTGGCCGGTCATTTCTGGTGCAGTCCCAGTATGAGATGCAGTGAAGGATTGGAGACTGCAGCAAGTGCTGGCTGTTCATTTCTTGTGCAGTCCCAGTATGAGATGCAGTGAAGGACTGGAGATGGCAGTCAGGACTGGCTAGTCATTTCCCGGGCAGTCCCAGTATGAGATTCAGTGAAGGACTGGAGATTGCATCCAGGGCTGGCCGGTCATTCCTTGTGCAGTCCCAGTATGAGATGCAGTGAAGGACTGGAGAGTGCAGCCAAGGCTGCCCGGTCATTCCTTGTGCAGTCCCAGTATGAGATACAGTGAAGGACTGGAGATTGCAGTCAGGGCTGGCTGGTCATTTCTTGTGCAGTCCCAGTATGAGATGCAGCGAAGGACCGTCGATTGCAGTACGGGCTGGCCGGTCATTTCTTGTGCAGTCCCAGTGTGAGATGCAGTGAAGGACTGGAGGTGGCAGGCAGGGCTGGCCAGTCATTCCTTCTGTAGTCTCAGTATGGGATGTAGTGAAGGACTGGAGATTGCTGCCAGGGCTGGCTGGTCATTCCTTGTGCAGTCCGGGTATGAGATGCAATGAAGGACTGAAGATTGCAGCCAGGACTGGAGATTGCAGCCAGGGCTGGCCAGTCATTTCTTGTGCAGTCCCAGTATGAGATGCAATGAAGGACTGGGGATTGCAGCCAGGGCTGGCTGGTAATTCCTTGTGCAGTCCCATTATGAGATACAGTTAAGGACTGGAGAGTGCAGCCAGGGCTGGCCGGTCATTCCTTGTGCAGTCCCAGTATGAGATGCAGTTAAGGACTGGAGAGTGCAGCCAGGGCTGGCCGGTCATTCCTTGTGCAGTCCCAGTATGAGATGCAGTGAAGGACTGGAGAGTGTAGCCAGGGCTGGCCGGTCATTCCTTGTGCAGTCCCAGTATGAGATGCAGTGAAGGACTGGAGAAAGCAGCCAGGGCTGGCCGGTCATTTCCGGTGCAGTCCCAGTATGAGATGCAGTGAAGGACTGGAGATGGCAGCCAGGGCTGGCCGGTCATTCCTTGTGCAGTCCCAGTATGAGATACAGTGAAGGACTGGAGAGTGCAGCCAAGGCTGGCGGTTCATTCCTTGTGCAGTCCCAGTATGAGATGCAGTGAAGGACTGGAGATGGCAGTCAGGACTGGCTAGTCATTTCCCGTGCAGTCCCAGTATGAGATGCAGCGAAGGACTGGAGATTGCAGCCAGGGCTGGCTGTTCATTCCTTGTGAAGTCAGAGTATGAGATGCAGTGAAGGACTGGAGATTGCAGCCAGGGCTGGCCGTTCATTTCTTGTGCAGTCCCAGTATGAGATGCAGTGAAGGACTAGAGAGTGCCCCCAGGGCTGGCCGGTCATTTCTTGTGCAGTCCCAGTATGAGATGCAGTGAAGGACTGGAGATTGCAGCCAGGGCTGGTCAATCATTCCTTGTGCAGTACCAGTATGAGATGCAATGAAGGACTGGAGATTGCAGCCAGGACTGGCTGGTCATTTCCGGTGGAGTTCCAGTATGAGATGCAGTGAAGGACTGGAGAGTGCAGCCAGGGCTGGCCGGTCATTTCTTGTGCATTCCCAGTATGAGATGCAGTGAAGGACTGGGAGTGCAGCCAGATCCAGCTGGTCATTTCCTGTGCAGTCCCAGTATGAGATGCAGTGAAGGACTTTAGATGGCAGCCAGGGCTGGCCGGTCATTTCTTGTGCAGTCCCAGTATGAGATGCAGTGAAGGACTGGAGAGTGCAGCCAGGGCTGGCCGGTCATTCCTTGTGCAGTCCCAGTATGAGATGCAGTGAAGGACTGGAGAGTGCAGCAAGGGCTGGCCGGTCATTTCCCGTGCAGTCCTAGTATGGGATGCAGTGAAGGACTGGAGATGGCAGCCAGGGCTGGCTGGTCACATTTTGTGCAGTCCCAGTGCGAGATGCAGTGAAGGACTGGAGATGGCAGTAAGGCTGGCCGGTCATTTCACATGGATTCGCAGTGTGAGATGCAGTGAAGGACTGGAGAGTGCAGCCAGGGCCGGCTGGTCATTTCCTGTGCAGTCCCAGTATGAGATGGAGTGAAGCACTTTAGATGGCAGCTAGGGCTGGCCGGTCATTTCTTGTGCAGTCCCAGTATGAGATGCCGTGAAGGACTGGAGAGTGCAGTCAGGGCTGGCCGGTCATTCCTTGTGCAGTCCCAGTATGAGATGCAGTGAAGGACTGGAGAGTGCAGTCAGGGCTGGCCGGTCATTCCTTGTGCAGTCCCAGTATGAGATGCAGTGAAGGACTGGAGAGTGCAGCCAGGGCTGCCCGGTCATTCCTTGTGCAGTCCCAGTATGAGATACAGTGAAGGACTGGAGATTGCAGTCAGGGCTGGATGGTCATTTCTTGTGCAGTCCCAGTATGAGATGCAGCGAAGGACCGTAGATTGCAGTACGGGCTGGCCGGTCATTTCTTGTGCAGTCCCAGTATGAGATGCAGTGAAGGACTGGAGGTGGCAGGCAGGGCTGGCCAGTCATTCCTTCTTTAGTCTCAGTATGGGATGTAGTGAAGGACTGGAGATTGCAGCCAGGAATGGAGATTGCAGCCAGGGCTGGCCAGTCATTTCTTGCGCAGTCCCAGTATGAGATGCAATGAAGGACTTGGGATTGCAGCCAGGGCTGGCTGGTAATTCCTTGTGCAGTCCCAGTATTAGATACAGTTAAGGACTGGAGAGTGCAACCAGGGCTGGCTGGTCATTCCTAGTGCAGTCCCAGTATGAGATGCAGTTAAGTACTGGAGAGTGCAGCCAGGGCTGGCCGGTCATTCCTTGTGCAGTCCCAGTGTGAGATGCAGTGAAGGACTGGAGAGTGTAGCCAGGGCTGGCCGGTCATTCCTTGTGCAGTCCCAGTATGAGATGCAGTGAAGGACTGGAGAAGGCAGCCAGGTCTGGCCGGTCATTTCTTGTGCAGTCCCAGTATGTGATGCAGTGAAGAACTAGAGACTGCAGCCAGGGCTGGCCGGTCATTTCTTGTGCAGTACCAGTATGAGATGCAGTGAAGGACTGGAGAGTGCAGCCAGGGCTGGCCAGTCATTTCTTGTGCATTCCCAGTATGAGATGCAATGAAGGACTGGGGATTGCAGCCAGGGCTGGCTGCTAATTCCTTGTGCAGTCCCAGTATGAGATACAGTTAAGGACTGGAGAGTGCAGCCAGGGCTGGTTGGTCATTCCTTGTGCAGTCCCAGTATGAGATGCAGTTAAGGACTGGAGAGTGCAGCCAGGGCTGGCCGGTCATTCCTTGTGCAGTCCCAGTATGAGATGCAGTGAAGGACTGGAGAGTGCAGAAAGGGCTGGCTGGTCATTCCTTGTGCAGTCCCAGTATGAGATGCAGTGAAGGACTGGAGACTGCAGCCAGGGCTGGCCGGTCATTTCTTGTGCAGTTCCAGTATGAGATGCAGTGAATGACTGGAGATGGCAGCCAGGGCTGGCCAGTCATTTCTTGTGCAGTCCCAGTACGAGATGCAGTGAAGGACTGAAGAGTGCAGCCAGGGCTGGCCGGTCATTCCTTGTGCAGTCCCAGTACAAGATACAATGAAGGACTGGAGATTGAAGCCAGGGCTGGCTGTTCATTCATTGTGCATTCCTTTAGGAGATGCAGTGAAGGACTGGAGAGTGCAGCCAGGGCTGGCCGGTCATTCCTTGTGCAGTCCCAGTATGAGATGCAGTGAAGGACTGGAGAGTGCAGCCAGGGCTGGCCGGTCATTTCCGGTGTAGTCCCAGTATGAGATGCAGTGAAGGACTGGAGATGGCAGCCAGGGCTGGCTGGTCATTCCTTGTGCAGAACCAGTATGAGATGCAGTGAAATACTGGAGAGTGCAGCCAGGGCTGGCCGGTCATTTCTGGTGCAGTCCAAGTATGAGATGCAGTGAAGGACTGGAGATGGCAGCCAGGGCTGGCCTGTCATTCCTTGTGCAGTCCCAGTATGAGATGCAGTGAAGGACTGGAGAGTGCAGCCAGGGCTGGCTGTTCATTCCTTGTGCAGTCCCAGTATGAGATGCAGTGAAGGACTGGAGATGGCAGCCAGGGCTGGCCTGTTATTCCTTGTGAAGTCCCAGTATGAGATGCAGTGAAGGACTGGAGAGTGCAGCCAGGGCTGGCTTTTCATTTCTTGTGCAGTCCCAGTATGAGATGCAGTGAAGGACTGGAGATGGCAGTCAGGACTGGCTAGTCATTTCCCGTGCAGTCCCAGTATGAGATGCAGTGAAGGACTGGAGATGGCAGCCAGGGCTGGCCGGTCATTTCCCATGCAGTCTCACTATGAGATGCAGTTAAGGACTGGAGAGTGCAGCCAGGACTGGCTAGTCATTTCCCGCGCAGTCCCAGTATGAGATGCAGTGAAGGACTGGAGATTGCAGCCAGGGCTGGCTGGTCATTTCCTGTGGAGTTCCAGTATGAGATGTAGTGAAGGACTGGAGAGTGCAGCCAGGACTGGCCGGTCAATTCTTGTGCAGTCCCAGTATGAGATGCAGTGAAGGACTGGAGATAACAGCCAGGGCCGGCTGGTCATTTCCCGTGCAGTCCTAGTATGGGATGCAGTGAAGGACTGGAGATGGCATCCAGGGCTGGCTGGTCACATCTTGTGTAGTCCCAGTGCGAGATGCAGTGAAGGACTGGAGATGGCAGCCAGGGCTGGCCGGTCATTTCACGTGCATTCCCAGTATGAGATGCAGTGAAGGACTGGAGAGTGCAGCCAGATCCAGCTTTTCATTTCCTGTGCAGTCCCAGTATGAGATGCAGTGAAGGACTTTAGATGGCAGCCAGGGCTGGCTGGTCATTTCTTGTGCAGTCCCAGTATGAGATGCAGTGAAGGACTGGAGAGTGCAGCCAGGGCTGGCCGGTCATTTCTTGTGCAGTCCCAGTACTAGATGCAGTGAAGGACTGAAGAGTGCAGCCAGGGCTGGCCGGTTATTCCTTGTGCAGTCCCAGTATGAGATGCAGTGAAGGACTGGAGAGTGCAGCCAGGGCTGGCCGGTCATTTCCGGTGTAGTCCCAGTATGAGATGCAGTGAAGGACTGGAGATGGCAGCCAGGGCTGGCTTATCATTCCTTGTGCAGAACCAGTATGAGATGCAGTGAAATACTGGAGAGTGCAGCCAGGGCTGGCCGGTCATTTCCGGTGCAGTCCAAGTATGAGATGCAGTGAAGGACTGGAGATGGCAGCCAGGGCTGGCCTGTCATTCCTTGTGCAGTCCCAGTATGAGATGCAGTGAAGGACTGGAGAGTGCAGCCAGGGCTGGCTGTTCATTCCTTGTGCAGTCCCAGTATGAGATGCAGTGAAGGACTGGAGATGGCAGCCAGGGCTGGCCTGTCATTCCTTGTGCAGTCCCAGTATGAGATGCAGTGAAGGACTGGAGAGTGCAGCCAGGGCTGGCTTTTCATTTCTTGTGCAGTCCCAGTATGAGATGCAGTGAAGGACTGGAGATGGCAGTCAGGACTGGCTAGTCATTTCCCGTGCAGTCCCAGTATGAGATGCAGTGAAGGACTGGAGATGGCAGCCAGGGCTGGCCGGTCATTTCCCATGCAGTCCCACTATGAGATGCAGTTAAGGACTGGAGAGTGCAGCCAGGACTGGCTAGTCATTTCCCGTGCAGTCCCAGTATGAGATGCAGTGAAGGACTGGAGATTGCAGCCAGGGCTGGCTGGTCATTTCCTGTGGAGTTCCAGTGTGAGATGCAGTGAAGGACTGGAGAGTGTAGCCAGGGCTGGCCGGTCATTCCTTGTGCAGTCCCAGTATGAGATGCAGTGAAGGACTGGAGAAGGCAGCCAGGTCTGGCCGGTCATTTCTTGTGCAGTCCCAGTATGTGATGCAGTGAAGAACTAGAGACTGCAGCCAGGGCTGGCCGGTCATTTCTTGTCCAGTACCAGTATGAGATGCAGTGAAGGACTGGAGAGTGCAGCCAGGGCTGGCCAGTCATTTCTTGTGCATTCCCAGTATGAGATGCAATGAAGGACTGGGGATTGCAGCCAGGGCTGGCTGCTAATTCCTTGTGCAGTCCCAGTATGAGATACAGTTAAGGACTGGAGAGTGCAGCCAGGGCTGGTCGGTCATTCCTTGTGCAGTCCCAGTATGAGATGCAGTTAAGGACTGGAGAGTGCAGCCAGGGCTGGCCGGTCATTCCTTGTGCAGTCCCAGTATGAGATGCAGTGAAGGACTGGAGAGTGCAGCCAGGGCTGGCCGGTCATTCCTTGTGCAGTCCCAGTATGAGATGCAGTGAAGGACAGGAGACTGCAGCCAGGGCTGGCCGGTCATTTCTTGTGCAGTTCCAGTAAGAGATGCAGTGAAGGACTGGAGAGTGCAGCCAGGGCTGGCTGGTCATTCCTTGTGCAGTCCCAGTATGAGATGCGGTGAAGGACTGGAGACTGCAGACAGGGCTGGCCGGTCATTTCTTGTGCAGTTCCAGTATGAGATGCAGTGAATGACTGCAGATGGCAGCCAGGGCTGGCCGGTCATTTCTTGTGCAGTCCCAGTACGAGATGCAGTGAAGGACTGAAGAGTGCAGCCAGGGCTGGCCGGTCATTCCTTGTGCAGTCCCAGTACAAGATACAGTGAAGGACTGGAGATTGAAGCCAGGGCTGGCTGTTCATTCATTGTGCATTCCTGTAGGAGATGCAGTGAAGGACTGGAGAGTGCAGCCAGGGCTGGCCGGTCATTCGTTGTGCAGTCCCAGTATGAGATGCAGTGAAGGACTGGAGAGTGCAGCCAGGGCTGGCCGGTCATTTCCGGTGTAGTCCCAGTATGAGATGCAGTGAAGGACTGGAGATGGCAGCCAGGGCTGGCATGTCATTCCTTGTGCAGAACCAGTATGAGATGCAGTGAAATACTGGAGAGTGCAGCCAGGGCTGGCCGGTCATTTCTGGTGCAGTCCAAGTATGAGATGCAGTGAAGGACTGGAGATGGCAGCCAGGGCTGGCCTGTCATTCCTTGTGCAGTCCCAGTATGAGATGCAGTGAAGGACTAGAGAGTGCAGCCAGGGCTGGCTGTTCATTCCTTGTGCAGTCCCAGTATGAGATGCAGTGAAGGACTGGAGATGGCAGCCAGGGCTGGCCTGTCATTCCTTGTGAAGTCCCAGTATGAGATGCAGTGAAGGACTGGAGAGTGCAGCCAGGGCTGGCTTTTCATTTCTTGTGCAGTCCCAGTATGAGATGCAGTGAAGGACTGGAGATGGCAGTCAGGACTGGCTAGTCATTTCCCGTGCAGTCCCAGTATGAGATGCAGTGAAGGACTGGAGAGTGCAGCCAGGGCTGGCCGGTCATTTCTTGTGCAGTCCCAGTACTAGATGCAGTGAAGGACTGAAGAGTGCAGCCAGGGCTGGCCGGTTATTCCTTGTGCAGTCCCAGTATGAGATGCAGTGAAGGACTGGAGAGTGCAGCCAGGGCTGGCCGGTCATTTCCGGTGTAGTCCCATTATGAGATGCAGTGAAGGACTGGAGATGGCAGCCAGGGCTGGCTTATCATTCCTTGTGCAGAACCAGTATGAGATGCAGTGAAATACTGGAGAGTGCAGCCAGGGCTGGCCGGTCATTTCCGGTGCAGTCCAAGTATGAGATGCAGTGAAGGACTGGAGATGGCAGCCAGGGCTGGCCTGTCATTCCTTGTGCAGTCCCAGTATGAGATGCAGTGAAGGACTGGAGAGTGCAGCCAGGGCTGGCTGTTCATTCCTTGTGCAGTCCCAGTATGAGATGCAGTGAAGGACTGGAGATGGCAGCCAGGGCTGGCCTGTCATTCCTTGTGCAGTCCCAGTATGAGATGCAGTGAAGGACTGGAGAGTGCAGCCAGGGCTGGCTTTTCATTTCTTGTGCAGTCCCAGTATGAGATGCAGTGAAGGACTGGAGATGGCAGTCAGGACTGGCTAGTCATTTCCCGTGCAGTCCCAGTATGAGATGCAGTGAAGGACTGGAGATGGCAGCCAGGGCTGGCCGGTCATTTCCCATGCAGTCCCACTATGAGATGCAGTTAAGGACTGGAGAGTGCAGCCAGGACTGGCTAGTCATTTCCCGTGCAGTCCCAGTATGAGATGCAGTGAAGGACTGGAGATTGCAGCCAGGGCTGGCTGGTCATTTCCTGTGGAGTTCCAGTATGAGATGCAGTGAAGGACTGGAGAGTGTAGGCAGGGCTGGCCGGTCATTCCTTGTGCAGTCCCAGTATGAGATGCAGTGAAGGACTGGAGAAGGCAGCCAGGTCTGGCCGGTCATTTCTTGTGCAGTCCCAGTATGTGATGCAGTGAAGAACTAGAGACTGCAGCCAGGGCTGGCCGGTCATTTCTTGTCCAGTACCAGTATGAGATGCAGTGAAGGACTGGAGAGTGCAGCCAGGGCTGGCTTTTCATTTCTTGTGCAGTCCCAGTATGAGATGCAGTGAAGGACTGGAGATGGCAGTCAGGACTGGCTAGTCATTTCCCGTGCAGTCCCAGTATGAGATGCAGTGAAGGACTGGAGATGGCAGCCAGGGCTGGCCGGTCATTTCCCATGCAGTCCCACTATGAGATGCAGTTAAGGACTGGAGAGTGCAGCCAGGACTGGCTAGTCATTTCCCGTGCAGTCCCAGTATGAGATGCAGTGAAGGACTGGAGATTGCAGCCAGGGCTGGCTGGTCATTTCCTGTGGAGTTCCAGTGTGAGATGCAGTGAAGGACTGGAGAGTGTAGCCAGGGCTGGCCGGTCATTCCTTGTGCAGTCCCAGTATGAGATGCAGTGAAGGACTGGAGAAGGCAGCCAGGTCTGGCCGGTCATTTCTTGTGCAGTCCCAGTATGTGATGCAGTGAAGAACTAGAGACTGCAGCCAGGGCTGGCCGGTCATTTCTTGTCCAGTACCAGTATGAGATGCAGTGAAGGACTGGAGATTGCAGCGAGGGCTGGCTGGTCATTTCCTGTGGAGTTCCAGTATGAGATGCAGTGAAGGACTAGAGAGTGCAGCCAGGGCTGGCCAGTCATTTCTTGTGCAGTCCCAGTATGAGATGGAGTGAAGGACTGGAGATAACAGCCAGGGCCGGCTGGTCATTACGCGTGCAGTCCTAGTATGGGATGCAGTGAAGGACTGAAGATGGCAGCCAGGGCTGGCTGGTCATTTCACATGCATTCCCAGTATGAGATGCAGTGAAGGACTGGAGAGTGCAGCCAGGGACGGCTGGTCATTTCCTGTGCAGTCCCAGTATGAGGTGCAGTGAAGGACGTTAGATGGCAGCCAGGGCTGGCCGGTCATTTTTTGTGCAGTCCCAGTATGAGATGCAGTGAAGGACTGGAGAGTGCAGCCAGGGCTGGCCGGACATTTCTTGTGCAGTCCCAGTATGAGATGCAATGAAGGACTGGAGAGTGCAGCCAGGGCTGCCCGGTCATTCCTTGTGCAGTCCCAGTATGAGATACAGAGAAGGACTGGAGATTGCAGTACGGGCTGGCCGGTCATTTCTTGTGCAGTCCCAGTATGAGATGCAGTGAAGGACTGGAGGTGGCAGGCAGGGCTGGCCAGTCATTCCTTCTTTAGTCTCATTATGGGATGTAGTGAAGGACTGGAGATTGCTGCCAGGGCTGGCTGGTCATTCCTTGTGCAGTCCCAGTATGAGATGCAATGAAGGACTGGAGATTGCAGCCAGGACTGGAGATTGCAGCCAGGGCTGGCCAGTCATTTCTTGTGCAGTCCCAGTATGAGATGCAATGAAGGACTGGGGATTGCAGCCAGGGCTGGCCGGTCATTCCTTGTGCAGTCCCAGTATGAGATGCAGTGAAGGACTGGAGAGTGTAGCCAGGGATGGCCGGTCATTCCTTGTGCAGTCCCAGTATGAGATGCAGTGAAGGACTGGAGAAGGCAGCCAGGGCTGGCCGGTCATTTCTTGTGCAGTCCCAGTATGTGATGCAGTGAAGGACTGGAGACTATAGCCAGAGCTGGCCGGTCATTTCTTGTGCAGTACCAGTATGAGATGCAATGAAGGACTGAAGAGTGCAGCCAGGGCTGGCCGGTCATTTCTTGTGCAGTACCAGTATGAGATGCAATGAAGGACTGGAGGTGGCAGGCAGGGCTGGCCAGTCATTCCTTCTTTAGTCTCAGTATGGGATGTAGTGAAGGACTGGAGATTGCTGCCAGGGCTGGCTGGTCATTCCTTGTGCAGTCCCAGTATGAGATGCAATGAAGGACTGGAGATTGCAGCCAGGACTGGAGATTGCAGCCAGGGCTGGCGCGTCATTCCTTGTGCAGTCCCAGTATGAGATGCAGTGAAGGACTGGAGAGTGCAGCCAGGGCTGGCCGGTCATTTCTTGTGCAGTCCCAGTATGAGATGCAGTGAAGGACTGGAGAGTGCAGCCAGGGCTGGCCGGTCGTTCCTTGTGCAGTCCCAGTATGAGATTCAGTGAAGGACTGGAGACTGCAGCCAGGGCTGGCCGGTCATTTCTTGTGCAGTTCCAGTATGAGACGAAGTGAAAGACTGGAGATGGCAGCCAGGGATGGCCGGTCATTTCTTGTGCTGTCCCAGTACGAGATGCAATGAAGGACTGAAGAGTGCAGCCAGGGCTGGCCGGTCATTCCTTGTGCAGTCCCAGTACGAGATACAGTGAAGGACTGGAGATTGAAGCCAGGGCTGGCTGTTCATTCCTTCTGCATTCCTGTAGGAGATGCAGTGAAGGACTGGAGAGTGCAGCCAGGGCTGGCCGGTCATTCCTTGTGCAGTCCCAGTATGAGATGCAGTGAAGGACTGGAGATGGCAGCCAGGGCTGGCTGGTCATTCCTTGTGCAGTCCCAGTATGAGATGCAGTGAAATACTGGAGAGTGCAGCCAGGGCTGGCCGGTCATTTCTGGTGCAGTCCCAGTATGAGATGCAGTGAAGGATTGGAGACTGCAGCAAGTGCTGGCTGTTCATTTCTTGTGCAGTCCCAGTATGAGATGCAGTGAAGGACTGGAGATGGCAGTCAGGACTGGCTAGTCATTTCCCGGGCAGTCCCAGTATGAGATTCAGTGAAGGACTGGAGATTGCATCCAGGGCTGGCCGGTCATTCCTTGTGCAGTCCCAGTATGAGATGCAGTGAAGGACTGGAGAGTGCAGCCAAGGCTGCCCGGTCATTCCTTGTGCAGTCCCAGTATGAGATACAGTGAAGGACTGGAGATTGCAGTCAGGGCTGGCTGGTCATTTCTTGTGCAGTCCCAGTATGAGATGCAGCGAAGGACCGTCGATTGCAGTACGGGCTGGCCGGTCATTTCTTGTGCAGTCCCAGTGTGAGATGCAGTGAAGGACTGGAGGTGGCAGGCAGGGCTGGCCAGTCATTCCTTCTGTAGTCTCAGTATGGGATGTAGTGAAGGACTGGAGATTGCTGCCAGGGCTGGCTGGTCATTCCTTGTGCAGTCCGGGTATGAGATGCAATGAAGGACTGAAGATTGCAGCCAGGACTGGAGATTGCAGCCAGGGCTGGCCAGTCATTTCTTGTGCAGTCCCAGTATGAGATGCAATGAAGGACTGGGGATTGCAGCCAGGGCTGGCTGGTAATTCCTTGTGCAGTCCCATTATGAGATACAGTTAAGGACTGGAGAGTGCAGCCAGGGCTGGCCGGTCATTCCTTGTGCAGTCCCAGTATGAGATGCAGTTAAGGACTGGAGAGTGCAGCCAGGGCTGGCCGGTCATTCCTTGTGCAGTCCCAGTATGAGATGCAGTGAAGGACTGGAGAGTGTAGCCAGGGCTGGCCGGTCATTCCTTGTGCAGTCCCAGTATGAGATGCAGTGAAGGACTGGAGAAAGCAGCCAGGGCTGGCCGGTCATTTCCGGTGCAGTCCCAGTATGAGATGCAGTGAAGGACTGGAGATGGCAGCCAGGGCTGGCCGGTCATTCCTTGTGCAGTCCCAGTATGAGATGCAGTGAAGGACTGGAGAGTGCAGCCAAGGTTGGCGGTTCATTCCTTGTGCAGTCCCAGTATGAGATGCAGTGAAGGACTGGAGATGGCAGTCAGGACTGGCTAGTCATTTCCCGTGCAGTCCCAGTATGAGATGCAGCGAAGGACTGGAGATTGCAGCCAGGGCTGGCTGTTCATTCCTTGTGAAGTCAGAGTATGAGATGCAGTGAAGGACTGGAGATTGCAGCCAGGGCTGGCCGTTCATTTCTTGTGCAGTCCCAGTATGAGATGCAGTGAAGGACTAGAGAGTGCCCCCAGGGCTGGCCGGTCATTTCTTGTGCAGTCCCAGTATGAGATGCAGTGAAGGACTGGAGATTGCAGCCAGGGCTGGTCAATCATTCCTTGTGCAGTACCAGTATGAGATGCAATGAAGGACTGGAGATTGCAGCCAGGACTGGCTGGTCATTTCCGGTGGAGTTCCAGTATGAGATGCAGTGAAGGACTGGAGAGTGCAGCCAGGGCTGGCCGGTCATTTCTTGTGCATTCCCAGTATGAGATGCAGTGAAGGACTGGGAGTGCAGCCAGATCCGGCTGGTCATTTCCTGTGCAGTCCCAGTATGAGATGCAGTGAAGGACTTTAGATGGCAGCCAGGGCTGGCCGGTCATTTCTTGTGCAGTCCCAGTATGAGATGCAGTGAAGGACTGGAGAGTGCAGCCAGGGCTGGCCGGTCATTCCTTGTGCAGTCCCAGTATGAGATGCAGTGAAGGACTGGAGAGTGCAGCAAGGGCTGGCCGGTCATTTCCCGTGCAGTCCTAGTATGGGATGCAGTGAAGGACTGGAGATGGCAGCCAGGGCTGGCTGGTCACATTTTGTGCAGTCCCAGTGCGAGATGCAGTGAAGGACTGGAGATGGCAGTAAGGCTGGCCGGTCATTTCACATGGATTCGCAGTGTGAGATGCAGTGAAGGACTGGAGAGTGCAGCCAGGGCCGGCTGGTCATTTCCTGTGCAGTCCCAGTATGAGATGGAGTGAAGCACTTTAGATGGCAGCTAGGGCTGGCCGGTCATTTCTTGTGCAGTCCCAGTATGAGATGCCGTGAAGGACTGGAGAGTGCAGTCAGGGCTGGCCGGTCATTCCTTGTGCAGTCCCAGTATGAGATGCAGTGAAGGACTGGAGAGTGCAGTCAGGGCTGGCCGGTCATTCCTTGTGCAGTCCCAGTATGAGATGCAGTGAAGGACTGGAGAGTGCAGCCAGGGCTGCCCGGTCATTCCTTGTGCAGTCCCAGTATGAGATACAGTGAAGGACTGGAGATTGCAGTCAGGGCTGGATGGTCATTTCTTGTGCAGTCCCAGTATGAGATGCAGCGAAGGACCGTAGATTGCAGTACGGGCTGGCCGGTCATTTCTTGTGCAGTCCCAGTATGAGATGCAGTGAAGGACTGGAGGTGGCAGGCAGGGCTGGCCAGTCATTCCTTCTTTAGTCTCAGTATGGGATGTAGTGAAGGACTGGAGATTGCAGCCAGGAATGGAGATTGCAGCCAGGGCTGGCCAGTCATTTCTTGCGCAGTCCCAGTATGAGATGCAATGAAGGACTTGGGATTGCAGCCAGGGCTGGCTGGTAATTCCTTGTGCAGTCCCAGTATTAGATACAGTTAAGGACTGGAGAGTGCAACCAGGGCTGGCTGGTCATTCCTAGTGCAGTCCCAGTATGAGATGCAGTTAAGTACTGGAGAGTGCAGCCAGGGCTGGCCGGTCATTCCTTGTGCAGTCCCAGTGTGAGATGCAGTGAAGGACTGGAGAGTGTAGCCAGGGCTGGCCGGTCATTCCTTGTGCAGTCCCAGTATGAGATGCAGTGAAGGACTGGAGAAGGCAGCCAGGTCTGGCCGGTCATTTCTTGTGCAGTCCCAGTATGTGATGCAGTGAAGAACTAGAGACTGCAGCCAGGGCTGGCCGGTCATTTCTTGTGCAGTACCAGTATGAGATGCAGTGAAGGACTGGAGAGTGCAGCCAGGGCTGGCCAGTCATTTCTTGTGCATTCCCAGTATGAGATGCAATGAAGGACTGGGGATTGCAGCCAGGGCTGGCTGCTAATTCCTTGTGCAGTCCCAGTATGAGATACAGTTAAGGACTGGAGAGTGCAGCCAGGGCTGGTCGGTCATTCCTTGTGCAGTCCCAGTATGAGATGCAGTTAAGGACTGGAGAGTGCAGCCAGGGCTGGCCGGTCATTCCTTGTGCAGTCCCAGTATGAGATGCAGTGAAGGACTGGAGAGTGCAGCCAGGGCTGGCCGGTCATTCCTTGTGCAGTCCCAGTATGAGATGCAGTGAAGGACAGGAGACTGCAGCCAGGGCTGGCCGGTCATTTCTTGTGCAGTTCCAGTATGAGATGCAGTGAAGGACTGGAGAGTGCAGAAAGGGCTGGCTGGTCATTCCTTGTGCAGTCCCAGTATGAGATGCAGTGAAGGACTGGAGACTGCAGCCAGGGCTGGCCGGTCATTTCTTGTGCAGTTCCAGTATGAGATGCAGTGAATGACTGGAGATGGCAGCCAGGGCTGGCCAGTCATTTCTTGTGCAGTCCCAGTACGAGATGCAGTGAAGGACTGAAGAGTGCAGCCAGGGCTGGCCGGTCATTCCTTGTGCAGTCCCAGTACAAGATACAATGAAGGACTGGAGATTGAAGCCAGGGCTGGCTGTTCATTCATTGTGCATTCCTTTAGGAGATGCAGTGAAGGACTGGAGAGTGCAGCCAGGGCTGGCCGGTCATTCCTTGTGCAGTCCCAGTATGAGATGCAGTGAAGGACTGGAGAGTGCAGCCAGGGCTGGCCGGTCATTTCCGGTGTAGTCCCAGTATGAGATGCAGTGAAGGACTGGAGATGGCAGCCAGGGCTGGCTGGTCATTCCTTGTGCAGAACCAGTATGAGATGCAGTGAAATACTGGAGAGTGCAGCCAGGGCTGGCCGGTCATTTCTGGTGCAGTCCAAGTATGAGATGCAGTGAAGGACTGGAGATGGCAGCCAGGGCTGGCCTGTCATTCCTTGTGCAGTCCCAGTATGAGATGCAGTGAAGGACTGGAGAGTGCAGCCAGGGCTGGCTGTTCATTCCTTGTGCAGTCCCAGTATGAGATGCAGTGAAGGACTGGAGATGGCAGCCAGGGCTGGCCTGTTATTCCTTGTGAAGTCCCAGTATGAGATGCAGTGAAGGACTGGAGAGTGCAGCCAGGGCTGGCTTTTCATTTCTTGTGCAGTCCCAGTATGAGATGCAGTGAAGGACTGGAGATGGCAGTCAGGACTGGCTAGTCATTTCCCGTGCAGTCCCAGTATGAGATGCAGTGAAGGACTGGAGATGGCAGCCAGGGCTGGCCGGTCATTTCCCATGCAGTCTCACTATGAGATGCAGTTAAGGACTGGAGAGTGCAGCCAGGACTGGCTAGTCATTTCCCGCGCAGTCCCAGTATGAGATGCAGTGAAGGACTGGAGATTGCAGCCAGGGCTGGCTGGTCATTTCCTGTGGAGTTCCAGTATGAGATGTAGTGAAGGACTGGAGAGTGCAGCCAGGACTGGCCGGTCAATTCTTGTGCAGTCCCAGTATGAGATGCAGTGAAGGACTGGAGATAACAGCCAGGGCCGGCTGGTCATTTCCCGTGCAGTCCTAGTATGGGATGCAGTGAAGGACTGGAGATGGCATCCAGGGCTGGCTGGTCACATCTTGTGTAGTCCCAGTGCGAGATGCAGTGAAGGACTGGAGATGGCAGCCAGGGCTGGCCGGTCATTTCACGTGCATTCCCAGTATGAGATGCAGTGAAGGACTGGAGAGTGCAGCCAGATCCAGCTTTTCATTTCCTGTGCAGTCCCAGTATGAGATGCAGTGAAGGACTTTAGATGGCAGCCAGGGCTGGCTGGTCATTTCTTGTGCAGTCCCAGTATGAGATGCAGTGAAGGACTGGAGAGTGCAGCCAGGGCTGGCCGGTCATTTCTTGTGCAGTCCCAGTACTAGATGCAGTGAAGGACTGAAGAGTGCAGCCAGGGCTGGCCGGTTATTCCTTGTGCAGTCCCAGTATGAGATGCAGTGAAGGACTGGAGAGTGCAGCCAGGGCTGGCCGGTCATTTCCGGTGTAGTCCCAGTATGAGATGCAGTGAAGGACTGGAGATGGCAGCCAGGGCTGGCTTATCATTCCTTGTGCAGAACCAGTATGAGATGCAGTGAAATACTGGAGAGTGCAGCCAGGGCTGGCCGGTCATTTCCGGTGCAGTCCAAGTATGAGATGCAGTGAAGGACTGGAAATGGCAGCCAGGGCTGGCCTGTCATTCCTTGTGCAGTCCCAGTATGAGATGCAGTGAAGGACTGGAGAGTGCAGCCAGGGCTGGCTGTTCATTCCTTGTGCAGTCCCAGTATGAGATGCAGTGAAGGACTGGAGATGGCAGCCAGGGCTGGCCTGTCATTCCTTGTGCAGTCCCAGTATGAGATGCAGTGAAGGACTGGAGAGTGCAGCCAGGGCTGGCTTTTCATTTCTTGTGCAGTCCCAGTATGAGATGCAGTGAAGGACTGGAGATGGCAGTCAGGACTGGCTAGTCATTTCCCGTGCAGTCCCAGTATGAGATGCAGTGAAGGACTGGAGATGGCAGCCAGGGCTGGCCGGTCATTTCCCATGCAGTCCCACTATGAGATGCAGTTAAGGACTGGAGAGTGCAGCCAGGACTGGCTAGTCATTTCCCGTGCAGTCCCAGTATGAGATGCAGTGAAGGACTGGAGATTGCAGCCAGGGCTGGCTGGTCATTTCCTGTGGAGTTCCAGTGTGAGATGCAGTGAAGGACTGGAGAGTGTAGCCAGGGCTGGCCGGTCATTCCTTGTGCAGTCCCAGTATGAGATGCAGTGAAGGACTGGAGAAGGCAGCCAGGTCTGGCCGGTCATTTCTTGTGCAGTCCCAGTATGTGATGCAGTGAAGAACTAGAGACTGCAGCCAGGGCTGGCCGGTCATTTCTTGTCCAGTACCAGTATGAGATGCAGTGAAGGACTGGAGAGTGCAGCCAGGGCTGGCCAGTCATTTCTTGTGCATTCCCAGTATGAGATGCAATGAAGGACTGGGGATTGCAGCCAGGGCTGGCTGCTAATTCCTTGTGCAGTCCCAGTATGAGATACAGTTAAGGACTGGAGAGTGCAGCCAGGGCTGGTCGGTCATTCCTTGTGCAGTCCCAGTATGAGATGCAGTTAAGGACTGGAGAGTGCAGCCAGGGCTGGCCGGTCATTCCTTGTGCAGTCCCAGTATGAGATGCAGTGAAGGACTGGAGAGTGCAGCCAGGGCTGGCCGGTCATTCCTTGTGCAGTCCCAGTATGAGATGCAGTGAAGGACAGGAGACTGCAGCCAGGGCTGGCCGGTCATTTCTTGTGCAGTTCCAGTAAGAGATGCGGTGAAGGACTGGAGAGTGCAGCCAGGGCTGGCTGGTCATTCCTTGTGCAGTCCCAGTATGAGATGCGGTGAAGGACTGGAGACTGCAGACAGGGCTGGCCGGTCATTTCTTGTGCAGTTCCAGTATGAGATGCAGTGAATGACTGCAGATGGCAGCCAGGGCTGGCCGGTCATTTCTTGTGCAGTCCCAGTACGAGATGCAGTGAAGGACTGAAGAGTGCAGCCAGGGCTGGCCGGTCATTCCTTGTGCAGTCCCAGTACAAGATACAGTGAAGGACTGGAGATTGAAGCCAGGGCTGGCTGTTCATTCATTGTGCATTCCTGTAGGAGATGCAGTGAAGGACTGGAGAGTGCAGCCAGGGCTGGCCGGTCATTCGTTGTGCAGTCCCAGTATGAGATGCAGTGAAGGACTGGAGAGTGCAGCCAGGGCTGGCCGGTCATTTCCGGTGTAGTCCCAGTATGAGATGCAGTGAAGGACTGGAGATGGCAGCCAGGGCTGGCATGTCATTCCTTGTGCAGAACCAGTATGAGATGCAGTGAAATACTGGAGAGTGCAGCCAGGGCTGGCCGGTCATTTCTGGTGCAGTCCAAGTATGAGATGCAGTGAAGGACTGGAGATGGCAGCCAGGGCTGGCCTGTCATTCCTTGTGCAGTCCCAGTATGAGATGCAGTGAAGGACTGGAGAGTGCAGCCAGGGCTGGCTGTTCATTCCTTGTGCAGTCCCAGTATGAGATGCAGTGAAGGACTGGAGATGGCAGCCAGGGCTGGCCTGTCATTCCTTGTGAAGTCCCAGTATGAGATGCAGTGAAGGACTGGAGAGTGCAGCCAGGGCTGGCTTTTCATTTCTTGTGCAGTCCCAGTATGAGATGCAGTGAAGGACTGGAGATGGCAGTCAGGACTGGCTAGTCATTTCCCGTGCAGTCCCAGTATGAGATGCAGTGAAGGACTGGAGAGTGCAGCCAGGGCTGGCCGGTCATTTCTTGTGCAGTCCCAGTACTAGATGCAGTGAAGGACTGAAGAGTGCAGCCAGGGCTGGCCGGTTATTCCTTGTGCAGTCCCAGTATGAGATGCAGTGAAGGACTGGAGAGTGCAGCCAGGGCTGGCCGGTCATTTCCGGTGTAGTCCCATTATGAGATGCAGTGAAGGACTGGAGATGGCAGCCAGGGCTGGCTTATCATTCCTTGTGCAGAACCAGTATGAGATGCAGTGAAATACTGGAGAGTGCAGCCAGGGCTGGCCGGTCATTTCCGGTGCAGTCCAAGTATGAGATGCAGTGAAGGACTGGAGATGGCAGCCAGGGCTGGCCTGTCATTCCTTGTGCAGTCCCAGTATGAGATGCAGTGAAGGACTGGAGAGTGCAGCCAGGGCTGGCTGTTCATTCCTTGTGCAGTCCCAGTATGAGATGCAGTGAAGGACTGGAGATGGCAGCCAGGGCTGGCCTGTCATTCCTTGTGCAGTCCCAGTATGAGATGCAGTGAAGGACTGGAGAGTGCAGCCAGGGCTGGCTTTTCATTTCTTGTGCAGTCCCAGTATGAGATGCAGTGAAGGACTGGAGATGGCAGTCAGGACTGGCTAGTCATTTCCCGTGCAGTCCCAGTATGAGATGCAGTGAAGGACTGGAGATGGCAGCCAGGGCTGGCCGGTCATTTCCCATGCAGTCCCACTATGAGATGCAGTTAAGGACTGGAGAGTGCAGCCAGGACTGGCTAGTCATTTCCCGTGCAGTCCCAGTATGAGATGCAGTGAAGGACTGGAGATTGCAGCCAGGGCTGGCTGGTCATTTCCTGTGGAGTTCCAGTATGAGATGCAGTGAAGGACTGGAGAGTGTAGCCAGGGCTGGCCGGTCATTCCTTGTGCAGTCCCAGTATGAGATGCAGTGAAGGACTGGAGAAGGCAGCCAGGTCTGGCCGGTCATTTCTTGTGCAGTCCCAGTATGTGATGCAGTGAAGAACTAGAGACTGCAGCCAGGGCTGGCCGGTCATTTCTTGTCCAGTACCAGTATGAGATGCAGTGAAGGACTGGAGAGTGCAGCCAGGGCTGGCTTTTCATTTCTTGTGCAGTCCCAGTATGAGATGCAGTGAAGGACTGGAGATGGCAGTCAGGACTGGCTAGTCATTTCCCGTGCAGTCCCAGTATGAGATGCAGTGAAGGACTGGAGATGGCAGCCAGGGCTGGCCGGTCATTTCCCATGCAGTCCCACTATGAGATGCAGTTAAGGACTGGAGAGTGCAGCCAGGACTGGCTAGTCATTTCCCGTGCAGTCCCAGTATGAGATGCAGTGAAGGACTGGAGATTGCAGCCAGGGCTGGCTGGTCATTTCCTGTGGAGTTCCAGTGTGAGATGCAGTGAAGGACTGGAGAGTGTAGCCAGGGCTGGCCGGTCATTCCTTGTGCAGTCCCAGTATGAGATGCAGTGAAGGACTGGAGAAGGCAGCCAGGTCTGGCCGGTCATTTCTTGTGCAGTCCCAGTATGTGATGCAGTGAAGAACTAGAGACTGCAGCCAGGGCTGGCCGGTCATTTCTTGTCCAGTACCAGTATGAGATGCAGTGAAGGACTGGAGATTGCAGCGAGGGCTGGCTGGTCATTTCCTGTGGAGTTCCAGTATGAGATGCAGTGAAGGACTAGAGAGTGCAGCCAGGGCTGGCCAGTCATTTCTTGTGCAGTCCCAGTATGAGATGGAGTGAAGGACTGGAGATAACAGCCAGGGCCGGCTGGTCATTACGCGTGCAGTCCTAGTATGGGATGCAGTGAAGGACTGAAGATGGCAGCCAGGGCTGGCTGGTCATTTCACATGCATTCCCAGTATGAGATGCAGTGAAGGACTGGAGATGGCAGCCAGGGCTGGCCGGTCATTTCCCATGCAGTCTCACTATGAGATGCAGTTAAGGACTGGAGAGTGCAGCCAGGGCTGCCCGGTCATTCCTTGTGCAGTCCCAATATGAGATACAGTGAAGGACTGGAGATTGCAGTCAGGGCTGGATGGTCATTTCTTGTGCAGTCCCAGTATGAGATGCAGCGAAGGACCGTAGATTGCAGTACGGGCTGGCCGGTCATTTCTTGTGCAGTCCCAGTATGAGATGCAGTGAAGGACTGGAGGTGGCAGGCAGGGCTGGCCAGTCATTCCTTCTTTAGTCTCAGTATGGGATGTAGTGAAGGACTGGAGATTGCAGCCAGGAATGGAGATTGCAGCCATGGCTGGCCAGTCATTTCTTGCGCAGTCCCAGTATGAGATGCAATGAAGGACTTGGGATTGCAGCCAGGGCTGGCTTGTAATTCCTTGTGCAGTCCCAGTATTAGATACAGTTAAGGACTGGAGAGTGCAACCAGGGCTGGCTGGTCATTCCTAGTGCAGTCCCAGTATGAGATGCAGTTAAGTACTGGAGAGTGCAGCCAGGGCTGGCCGGTCATTCCTTGTGCAGTCCCAGTGTGAGATGCAGTGACGGACTGGAGAGTGTAGCCAGGGCTGGCCGGTCATTCCTTGTGCAGTCCCAGTATGAGATGCAGTGAAGGACTGGAGAAGGCAGCCAGGTCTGGCCGGTCATTTCTTGTGCAGTCCCAGTATGTGATGCAGTGAAGAACTAGAGACTGCAGCCAGGGCTGGCCGGTCATTTCTTGTGCAGTACCAGTATGAGATGCAGTGAAGGACTGGAGAGTGCAGCCAGGGCTGGCCAGTCATTTCTTGTGCATTCCCAGTATGAGATGCAATGAAGGACTGGGGATTGCAGCCAGGGCTGGCTGCTAATTCCTTGTGCAGTCCCAGTATGAGATACAGTTAAGGACTGGAGAGTGCAGCCAGGGCTGGTCGGTCATTCCTTGTGCAGTCCCAGTATGAGATGCAGTTAAGGACTGGAGAGTGCAGCCAGGGCAGGCCGGTCATTCCTTGTGCAGTCCCAGTATGAGATGCAGTGAAGGACTGGAGAGTGCAGCCAGGGCTGGCCGGTCATTCCTTGTGCAGTCCCAGTATGAGATGCAGTGAAGGACAGGAGACTGCAGCCAGGGCTGGCCGGTCATGTCTTGTGCAGTTCCAGTATGAGATGCAGTGAAGGACTGGAGAGTGCAGAAAGGGCTGGCTGGTCATTCCTTGTGCAGTCCCAGTATGAGATGCAGTGAAGGACTGGAGACTGCAGCCAGGGCTGGCCGGTCATTTCTTTTGCAGTTCCAGTATGAGATGCAGTGAATGACTGGAGATGGCAGCCAGGGCTGGCCAGTCATTTCTTGTGCAGTCCCAGTACGAGATGCAGTGAAGGACTGAAGAGTGCAGCCAGGGCTGGCCGGTCATTCCTTGTGCAGTCCCAGTACAAGATACAATGAAGGACTGGAGATTGAAGCCAGGGCTGGCTGTTCATTCATTGTGCATTCCTGTAGGAGATGCAGTGAAGGACTGGAGAGTGCAGCCAGGGCTGGCCGGTCATTCCTTGTGCAGTCCCAGTATGAGATGCAGTGAAGGACTGGAGAGTGCAGCCAGGGCTGGCCGGTCATTTCCGGTGTAGTCCCAGTATGAGATGCAGTGAAGGACTGGAGATGGCAGCCAGGGCTGGCTGGTCATTCCTTGTGCAGAACCAGTATGAGATGCAGTGAAATACTGGAGAGTGCAGCCAGGGCTGGCCGGTCATTTCTGGTGCAGTCCAAGTATGAGATGCAGTGAAGGACTGGAGATGGCAGCCAGGGCTGGCCTGTCATTCCTTGTGCAGTCCCAGTATGAGATGCAGTGAAGGACTGGAGAGTGCAGCCAGGGCTGGCTGTTCATTCCTTGTGCAGTCCCAGTATGAGATGCAGTGAAGGACTGGAGATGGCAGCCAGGGCTGGCCTGTTATTCCTTGTGAAGTCCCAGTATGAGATGCAGTGAAGGACTGGAGAGTGCAGCCAGGGCTGGCTTTTCATTTCTTGTGCAGTCCCAGTATGAGATGCAGTGAAGGACTGGAGATGGCAGTCAGGACTGGCTAGTCATTTCCCGTGCAGTCCCAGTATGAGATGCAGTGAAGGACTGGAGATGGCAGCCAGGGCTGGCCGGTCATTTCCCATGCAGTCTCACTATGAGATGCAGTTAAGGACTGGAGAGTGCAGCCAGGACTGGCTAGTCATTTCCTGCGCAGTCCCAGTATGAGATGCAGTGAAGGACTGGAGATTGCAGCCAGGGCTGGCTGGTCATTTCCTGTGGAGATCCAGTATGAGATGTAGTGAAGGACTGGAGAGTGCAGCCAGGACTGGCCGGTCAATTCTTGTGCAGTCCCAGTATGAGATGCAGTGAAGGACTGGAGATAACAGCCAGGGCCGGCTGGTCATTTCCCGTGCAGTCCTAGTATGGGATGCAGTGAAGGACTGGAGATGGCATCCAGGGCTGGCTGGTCACATCTTGTGTAGTCCCAGTGCGAGATGCAGTGAAGGACTGGAGATGGCAGCCAGGGCTGGCCGGTCATTTCACGTGCATTCCCAGTATGAGATGCAGTGAAGGACTGGAGAGTGCAGCCAGATCCAGCTTTTCATTTCCTGTGCAGTCCCAGTATGAGATGCAGTGAAGGACTTTAGATGGCAGCCAGGGCTGGCCGGTCATTTCTTGTGCAGTCCCAGTATGAGATGCAGTGAAGGACTGGAGAGTGCAGCCAGGGCTGGCCGGTCATTTCTTGTGCAGTCCCAGTACTAGATGCAGTGAAGGACTGAAGAGTGCAGCCAGGGCTGGCCGGTTATTCCTTGTGCAGTCCCAGTATGAGATGCAGTGAAGGACTGGAGAGTGCAGCCAGGGCTGGCCGGTCATTTCCGGTGTAGTCCCAGTATGAGATGCAGTGAAGGACTGGAGATGGCAGCCAGGGCTGGCTTATCATTCCTTGTGCAGAACCAGTATGAGATGCAGTGAAATACTGGAGAGTGCAGCCAGGGCTGGCCGGTCATTTCCGGTGCAGTCCAAGTATGAGATGCAGTGAAGGACTGGAGATGGCAGCCAGGGCTGGCCTGTCATTCCTTGTGCAGTCCCAGTATGAGATGCAGTGAAGGACTGGAGAGTGCAGCCAGGGCTGGCTGTTCATTCCTTGTGCAGTCCCAGTATGAGATGCAGTGAAGGACTGGAGATGGCAGCCAGGGCTGGCCTGTCATTCCTTGTGCAGTCCCAGTATGAGATGCAGTGAAGGACTGGAGAGTGCAGCCAGGGCTGGCTTTTCATTTCTTGTGCAGTCCCAGTATGAGATGCAGTGAAGGACTGGAGATGGCAGTCAGGACTGGCTAGTCATTTCCCGTGCAGTCCCAGTATGAGATGCAGTGAAGGACTGGAGATGGCAGCCAGGGCTGGCCGGTCATTTCCCATGCAGTCCCACTATGAGATGCAGTTAAGGACTTGAGAGTGCAGCCAGGACTGGCTAGTCATTTCCCGTGCAGTCCCAGTATGAGATGCAGTGAAGGACTGGAGATTGCAGCCAGGGCTGGCTGGTCATTTCCTGTGGAGTTCCAGTGTGAGATGCAGTGAAGGACTGGAGAGTGTAGCCAGGGCTGGCCGGTCATTCCTTGTGCAGTCCCAGTATGAGATGCAGTGAAGGACTGGAGAAGGCAGCCAGGTCTGGCCGGTCATTTCTTGTGCAGTCCCAGTATGTGATGCAGTGAAGAACTAGAGACTGCAGCCAGGGCTGGCCGGTCATTTCTTGTCCAGTACCAGTATGAGATGCAGTGAAGGACTGGAGAGTGCAGCCAGGGCTGGCCAGTCATTTCTTGTGCATTCCCAGTATGAGATGCAATGAAGGACTGGGGATTGCAGCCAGGGCTGGCTGCTAATTCCTTGTGCAGTCCCAGTATGAGATACAGTTAAGGACTGGAGAGTGCAGCCAGGGCTGGTCGGTCATTCCTTGTGCAGTCCCAGTATGAGATGCAGTTAAGGACTGGAGAGTGCAGCCAGGGCTGGCCGGTCATTCCTTGTGCAGTCCCAGTATGAGATGCAGTGAAGGACTGGAGAGTGCAGCCAGGGCTGGCCGGTCATTCCTTGTGCAGTCCCAGTATGAGATGCAGTGAAGGACAGGAGACTGCAGCCAGGGCTGGCCGGTCATTTCTTGTGCAGTTCCAGTAAGAGATGCAGTGAAGGACTGGAGAGTGCAGCCAGGGCTGGCTGGTCATTCCTTGTGCAGTCCCAGTATGAGATGCGGTGAAGGACTGGAGACTGCAGACAGGGCTGGCCGGTCATTTCTTGTGCAGTTCCAGTATGAGATGCAGTGAATGACTGCAGATGGCAGCCAGGGCTGGCCGGTCATTTCTTGTGCAGTCCCAGTACGAGATGCAGTGAAGGACTGAAGAGTGCAGCCAGGGCTGGCCGGTCATTCCTTGTGCAGTCCCAGTACAAGATACAGTGAAGGACTGGAGATTGAAGCCAGGGCTGGCTGTTCATTCATTGTGCATTCCTGTAGGAGATGCAGTGAAGGACTGGAGAGTGCAGCCAGGGCTGGCCGGTCATTCGTTGTGCAGTCCCAGTATGAGATGCAGTGAAGGACTGGAGAGTGCAGCCAGGGCTGGCCGGTCATTTCCGGTGTAGTCCCAGTATGAGATGCAGTGAAGGACTGGAGATGGCAGCCAGGGCTGGCATGTCATTCCTTGTGCAGAACCAGTATGAGATGCAGTGAAATACTGGAGAGTGCAGCCAGGGCTGGCCGGTCATTTCTGGTGCAGTCCAAGTATGAGATGCAGTGAAGGACTGGAGATGGCAGCCAGGGCTGGCCTGTCATTCCTTGTGCAGTCCCAGTATGAGATGCAGTGAAGGACTGGAGAGTGCAGCCAGGGCTGGCTGTTCATTCCTTGTGCAGTCCCAGTATGAGATGCAGTGAAGGACTGGAGATGGCAGCCAGGGCTGGCCTGTCATTCCTTGTGAAGTCCCAGTATGAGATGCAGTGAAGGACTGGAGAGTGCAGCCAGGGCTGGCTTTTCATTTCTTGTGCAGTCCCAGTATGAGATGCAGTGAAGGACTGGAGATGGCAGTCAGGACTGGCTAGTCATTTCCCGTGCAGTCCCAGTATGAGATGCAGTGAAGGACTGGAGAGTGCAGCCAGGGCTGGCCGGTCATTTCTTGTGCAGTCCCAGTACTAGATGCAGTGAAGGACTGAAGAGTGCAGCCAGGGCTGGCCGGTTATTCCTTGTGCAGTCCCAGTATGAGATGCAATGAAGGACTGGAGAGTGCAGCCAGGGCTGGCCGGTCATTTCCGGTGTAGTCCCATTATGAGATGCAGTGAAGGACTGGAGATGGCAGCCAGGGCTGGCTTATCATTCCTTGTGCAGAACCAGTATGAGATGCAGTGAAATACTGGAGAGTGCAGCCAGGGCTGGCCGGTCATTTCCGGTGCAGTCCAAGTATGAGATGCAGTGAAGGACTGGAGATGGCAGCCAGGGCTGGCCTGTCATTCCTTGTGCAGTCCCAGTATGAGATGCAGTGAAGGACTGGAGAGTGCAGCCAGGGCTGGCTGTTCATTCCTTGTGCAGTCCCAGTATGAGATGCAGTGAAGGACTGGAGATGGCAGCCAGGGCTGGCCTGTCATTCCTTGTGCCGTCCCAGTATGAGATGCAGTGAAGGACTGGAGAGTGCAGCCAGGGCTGGCTTTTCATTTCTTGTGCAGTCCCAGTATGAGATGCAGTGAAGGACTGGAGATGGCAGTCAGGACTGGCTAGTCATTTCCCGTGCAGTCCCAGTATGAGATGCAGTGAAGGACTGGAGATGGCAGCCAGGGCTGGCCGGTCATTTCCCATGCAGTCCCACTATGAGATGCAGTTAAGGACTGGAGAGTGCAGCCAGGACTGGCTAGTCATTTCCCGTGCAGTCCCAGTATGAGATGCAGTGAAGGACTGGAGATTGCAGCCAGGGCTGGCTGGTCATTTCCTGTGGAGTTCCAGTATGAGATGCAGTGAAGGACTGGAGAGTGTAGCCAGGGCTGGCCGGTCATTCCTTGTGCAGTCCCAGTATGAGATGCAGTGAAGGACTGGAGAAGGCAGCCAGGTCTGGCCGGTCATTTCTTGTGCAGTCCCAGTATGTGATGCAGTGAAGAACTAGAGACTGCAGCCAGGGCTGGCCGGTCATTTCTTGTCCAGTACCAGTATGAGATGCAGTGAAGGACTGGAGAGTGCAGCCAGGGCTGGCTTTTCATTTCTTGTGCAGTCCCAGTATGAGATGCAGTGAAGGACTGGAGATGGCAGTCAGGACTGGCTAGTCATTTCCCGTGCAGTCCCAGTATGAGATGCAGTGAAGGACTGGAGATGGCAGCCAGGGCTGGCCGGTCATTTCCCATGCAGTCCCACTATGAGATGCAGTTAAGGACTGGAGAGTGCAGCCAGGACTGGCTAGTCATTTCCCGTGCAGTCCCAGTATGAGATGCAGTGAAGGACTGGAGATTGCAGCCAGGGCTGGCTGGTCATTTCCTGTGGAGTTCCAGTGTGAGATGCAGTGAAGGACTGGAGAGTGTAGCCAGGGCTGGCCGGTCATTCCTTGTGCAGTCCCAGTATGAGATGCAGTGAAGGACTGGAGAAGGCAGCCAGGTCTGGCCGGTCATTTCTTGTGCAGTCCCAGTATGTGATGCAGTGAAGAACTAGAGACTGCAGCCAGGGCTGGCCGGTCATTTCTTGTCCAGTACCAGTATGAGATGCAGTGAAGGACTGGAGATTGCAGCGAGGGCTGGCTGGTCATTTCCTGTGGAGTTCCAGTATGAGATGCAGTGAAGGACTAGAGAGTGCAGCCAGGGCTGGCCAGTCATTTCTTGTGCAGTCCCAGTATGAGATGGAGTGAAGGACTGGAGATAACAGCCAGGGCCGGCTGGTCATTACGCGTGCAGTCCTAGTATGGGATGCAGTGAAGGACTGAAGATGGCAGCCAGGGCTGGCTGGTCATTTCACATGCATTCCCAGTATGAGATGCAGTGAAGGACTGGAGATGGCAGCCAGGGCTGGCCGGTCATTTCCCATGCAGTCTCACTATGAGATGCAGTTAAGGACTGGAGAGTGCAGCCAGGGCTGCCCGGTCATTCCTTGTGCAGTCCCAATATGAGATACAGTGAAGGACTGGAGATTGCAGTCAGGGCTGGATGGTCATTTCTTGTGCAGTCCCAGTATGAGATGCAGCGAAGGACCGTAGATTGCAGTACGGGCTGGCCGGTCATTTCTTGTGCAGTCCCAGTATGAGATGCAGTGAAGGACTGGAGGTGGCAGGCAGGGCTGGCCAGTCATTCCTTCTTTAGTCTCAGTATGGGATGTAGTGAAGGACTGGAGATTGCAGCCAGGAATGGAGATTGCAGCCATGGCTGGCCAGTCATTTCTTGCGCAGTCCCAGTATGAGATGCAATGAAGGACTTGGGATTGCAGCCAGGGCTGGCTTGTAATTCCTTGTGCAGTCCCAGTATTAGATACAGTTAAGGACTGGAGAGTGCAACCAGGGCTGGCTGGTCATTCCTAGTGCAGTCCCAGTATGAGATGCAGTTAAGTACTGGAGAGTGCAGCCAGGGCTGGCCGGTCATTCCTTGTGCAGTCCCAGTGTGAGATGCAGTGACGGACTGGAGAGTGTAGCCAGGGCTGGCCGGTCATTCCTTGTGCAGTCCCAGTATGAGATGCAGTGAAGGACTGGAGAAGGCAGCCAGGTCTGGCCGGTCATTTCTTGTGCAGTCCCAGTATGTGATGCAGTGAAGAACTAGAGACTGCAGCCAGGGCTGGCCGGTCATTTCTTGTGCAGTACCAGTATGAGATGCAGTGAAGGACTGGAGAGTGCAGCCAGGGCTGGCCAGTCATTTCTTGTGCATTCCCAGTATGAGATGCAATGAAGGACTGGGGATTGCAGCCAGGGCTGGCTGCTAATTCCTTGTGCAGTCCCAGTATGAGATACAGTTAAGGACTGGAGAGTGCAGCCAGGGCTGGTCGGTCATTCCTTGTGCAGTCCCAGTATGAGATGCAGTTAAGGACTGGAGAGTGCAGCCAGGGCAGGCCGGTCATTCCTTGTGCAGTCCCAGTATGAGATGCAGTGAAGGACTGGAGAGTGCAGCCAGGGCTGGCCGGTCATTCCTTGTGCAGTCCCAGTATGAGATGCAGTGAAGGACAGGAGACTGCAGCCAGGGCTGGCCGGTCATGTCTTGTGCAGTTCCAGTATGAGATGCAGTGAAGGACTGGAGAGTGCAGAAAGGGCTGGCTGGTCATTCCTTGTGCAGTCCCAGTATGAGATGCAGTGAAGGACTGGAGACTGCAGCCAGGGCTGGCCGGTCATTTCTTTTGCAGTTCCAGTATGAGATGCAGTGAATGACTGGAGATGGCAGCCAGGGCTGGCCAGTCATTTCTTGTGCAGTCCCAGTACGAGATGCAGTGAAGGACTGAAGAGTGCAGCCAGGGCTGGCCGGTCATTCCTTGTGCAGTCCCAGTACAAGATACAATGAAGGACTGGATATTGAAGCCAGGGCTGGCTGTTCATTCATTGTGCATTCCTGTAGGAGATGCAGTGAAGGACTGGAGAGTGCAGCCAGGGCTGGCCGGTCATTCCTTGTGCAGTCCCAGTATGAGATGCAGTGAAGGACTGGAGAGTGCAGCCAGGGCTGGCCGGTCATTTCCGGTGTAGTCCCAGTATGAGATGCAGTGAAGGACTGGAGATGGCAGCCAGGGCTGGCTGGTCATTCCTTGTGCAGAACCAGTATGAGATGCAGTGAAATACTGGAGAGTGCAGCCAGGGCTGGCCGGTCATTTCTGGTGCAGTCCAAGTATGAGATGCAGTGAAGGACTGGAGATGGCAGCCAGGGCTGGCCTGTCATTCCTTGTGCAGTCCCAGTATGAGATGCAGTGAAGGACTGGAGAGTGCAGCCAGGGCTGGCTGTTCATTCCTTGTGCAGTCCCAGTATGAGATGCAGTGAAGGACTGGAGATGGCAGCCAGGGCTGGCCTGTTATTCCTTGTGAAGTCCCAGTATGAGATGCAGTGAAGGACTGGAGAGTGCAGCCAGGGCTGGCTTTTCATTTCTTGTGCAGTCCCAGTATGAGATGCAGTGAAGGACTGGAGATGGCAGTCAGGACTGGCTAGTCATTTCCCGTGCAGTCCCAGTATGAGATGCAGTGAAGGACTGGAGATGGCAGCCAGGGCTGGCCGGTCATTTCCCATGCAGTCTCACTATGAGATGCAGTTAAGGACTGGAGAGTGCAGCCAGGACTGGCTAGTCATTTCCTGCGCAGTCCCAGTATGAGATGCAGTGAAGGACTGGAGATTGCAGCCAGGGCTGGCTGGTCATTTCCTGTGGAGATCCAGTATGAGATGTAGTGAAGGACTGGAGAGTGCAGCCAGGACTGGCCGGTCAATTCTTGTGCAGTCCCAGTATGAGATGCAGTGAAGGACTGGAGATAACAGCCAGGGCCGGCTGGTCATTTCCCGTGCAGTCCTAGTATGGGATGCAGTGAAGGACTGGAGATGGCATCCAGGGCTGGCTGGTCACATCTTGTGTAGTCCCAGTGCGAGATGCAGTGAAGGACTGGAGATGGCAGCCAGGGCTGGCCGGTCATTTCACGTGCATTCCCAGTATGAGATGCAGTGAAGGACTGGAGAGTGCAGCCAGATCCAGCTTTTCATTTCCTGTGCAGTCCCAGTATGAGATGCAGTGAAGGACTTTAGATGGCAGCCAGGGCTGGCCGGTCATTTCTTGTGCAGTCCCAGTATGAGATGCAGTGAAGGACTGGAGAGTGCAGCCAGGGCTGGCCGGTCATTTCTTGTGCAGTCCCAGTACTAGATGCAGTGAAGGACTGAAGAGTGCAGCCAGGGCTGGCCGGTTATTCCTTGTGCAGTCCCAGTATGAGATGCAGTGAAGGACTGGAGAGTGCAGCCAGGGCTGGCCGGTCATTTCCGGTGTAGTCCCAGTATGAGATGCAGTGAAGGACTGGAGATGGCAGCCAGGGCTGGCTTATCATTCCTTGTGCAGAACCAGTATGAGATGCAGTGAAATACTGGAGAGTGCAGCCAGGGCTGGCCGGTCATTTCCGGTGCAGTCCAAGTATGAGATGCAGTGAAGGACTGGAGATGGCAGCCAGGGCTGGCCTGTCATTCCTTGTGCAGTCCCAGTATGAGATGCAGTGAAGGACTGGAGAGTGCAGCCAGGGCTGGCTGTTCATTCCTTGTGCAGTCCCAGTATGAGATGCAGTGAAGGACTGGAGATGGCAGCCAGGGCTGGCCTGTCATTCCTTGTGCAGTCCCAGTATGAGATGCAGTGAAGGACTGGAGAGTGCAGCCAGGGCTGGCTTTTCATTTCTTGTGCAGTCCCAGTATGAGATGCAGTGAAGGACTGGAGATGGCAGTCAGGACTGGCTAGTCATTTCCCGTGCAGTCCCAGTATGAGATGCAGTGAAGGACTGGAGATGGCAGCCAGGGCTGGCCGGTCATTTCCCATGCAGTCCCACTATGAGATGCAGTTAAGGACTTGAGAGTGCAGCCAGGACTGGCTAGTCATTTCCCGTGCAGTCCCAGTATGAGATGCAGTGAAGGACTGGAGATTGCAGCCAGGGCTGGCTGGTCATTTCCTGTGGAGTTCCAGTGTGAGATGCAGTGAAGGACTGGAGAGTGTAGCCAGGGCTGGCCGGTCATTCCTTGTGCAGTCCCAGTATGAGATGCAGTGAAGGACTGGAGAAGGCAGCCAGGTCTGGCCGGTCATTTCTTGTGCAGTCCCAGTATGTGATGCAGTGAAGAACTAGAGACTGCAGCCAGGGCTGGCCGGTCATTTCTTGTCCAGTACCAGTATGAGATGCAGTGAAGGACTGGAGAGTGCAGCCAGGGCTGGCCAGTCATTTCTTGTGCATTCCCAGTATGAGATGCAATGAAGGACTGGGGATTGCAGCCAGGGCTGGCTGCTAATTCCTTGTGCAGTCCCAGTATGAGATACAGTTAAGGACTGGAGAGTGCAGCCAGGGCTGGTCGGTCATTCCTTGTGCAGTCCCAGTATGAGATGCAGTTAAGGACTGGAGAGTGCAGCCAGGGCTGGCCGGTCATTCCTTGTGCAGTCCCAGTATGAGATGCAGTGAAGGACTGGAGAGTGCAGCCAGGGCTGGCCGGTCATTCCTTGTGCAGTCCCAGTATGAGATGCAGTGAAGGACAGGAGACTGCAGCCAGGGCTGGCCGGTCATTTCTTGTGCAGTTCCAGTAAGAGATGCAGTGAAGGACTGGAGAGTGCAGCCAGGGCTGGCTGGTCATTCCTTGTGCAGTCCCAGTATGAGATGCGGTGAAGGACTGGAGACTGCAGACAGGGCTGGCCGGTCATTTCTTGTGCAGTTCCAGTATGAGATGCAGTGAATGACTGCAGATGGCAGCCAGGGCTGGCCGGTCATTTCTTGTGCAGTCCCAGTACGAGATGCAGTGAAGGACTGAAGAGTGCAGCCAGGGCTGGCCGGTCATTCCTTGTGCAGTCCCAGTACAAGATACAGTGAAGGACTGGAGATTGAAGCCAGGGCTGGCTGTTCATTCATTGTGCATTCCTGTAGGAGATGCAGTGAAGGACTGGAGAGTGCAGCCAGGGCTGGCCGGTCATTCGTTGTGCAGTCCCAGTATGAGATGCAGTGAAGGACTGGAGAGTGCAGCCAGGGCTGGCCGGTCATTTCCGGTGTAGTCCCAGTATGAGATGCAGTGAAGGACTGGAGATGGCAGCCAGGGCTGGCATGTCATTCCTTGTGCAGAACCAGTATGAGATGCAGTGAAATACTGGAGAGTGCAGCCAGGGCTGGCCGGTCATTTCTGGTGCAGTCCAAGTATGAGATGCAGTGAAGGACTGGAGATGGCAGCCAGGGCTGGCCTGTCATTCCTTGTGCAGTCCCAGTATGAGATGCAGTGAAGGACTGGAGAGTGCAGCCAGGGCTGGCTGTTCATTCCTTGTGCAGTCCCAGTATGAGATGCAGTGAAGGACTGGAGATGGCAGCCAGGGCTGGCCTGTCATTCCTTGTGAAGTCCCAGTATGAGATGCAGTGAAGGACTGGAGAGTGCAGCCAGGGCTGGCTTTTCATTTCTTGTGCAGTCCCAGTATGAGATGCAGTGAAGGACTGGAGATGGCAGTCAGGACTGGCTAGTCATTTCCCGTGCAGTCCCAGTATGAGATGCAGTGAAGGACTGGAGAGTGCAGCCAGGGCTGGCCGGTCATTTCTTGTGCAGTCCCAGTACTAGATGCAGTGAAGGACTGAAGAGTGCAGCCAGGGCTGGCCGGTTATTCCTTGTGCAGTCCCAGTATGAGATGCAGTGAAGGACTGGAGAGTGCAGCCAGGGCTGGCCGGTCATTTCCGGTGTAGTCCCATTATGAGATGCAGTGAAGGACTGGAGATGGCAGCCAGGGCTGGCTTATCATTCCTTGTGCAGAACCAGTATGAGATGCAGTGAAATACTGGAGAGTGCAGCCAGGGCTGGCCGGTCATTTCCGGTGCAGTCCAAGTATGAGATGCAGTGAAGGACTGGAGATGGCAGCCAGGGCTGGCCTGTCATTCCTTGTGCAGTCCCAGTATGAGATGCAGTGAAGGACTGGAGAGTGCAGCCAGGGCTGGCTGTTCATTCCTTGTGCAGTCCCAGTATGAGATGCAGTGAAGGACTGGAGATGGCAGCCAGGGCTGGCCTGTCATTCCTTGTGCCGTCCCAGTATGAGATGCAGTGAAGGACTGGAGAGTGCAGCCAGGGCTGGCTTTTCATTTCTTGTGCAGTCCCAGTATGAGATGCAGTGAAGGACTGGAGATGGCAGTCAGGACTGGCTAGTCATTTCCCGTGCAGTCCCAGTATGAGATGCAGTGAAGGACTGGAGATGGCAGCCAGGGCTGGCCGGTCATTTCCCATGCAGTCCCACTATGAGATGCAGTTAAGGACTGGAGAGTGCAGCCAGGACTGGCTAGTCATTTCCCGTGCAGTCCCAGTATGAGATGCAGTGAAGGACTGGAGATTGCAGCCAGGGCTGGCTGGTCATTTCCTGTGGAGTTCCAGTATGAGATGCAGTGAAGGACTGGAGAGTGTAGCCAGGGCTGGCCGGTCATTCCTTGTGCAGTCCCAATATGAGATGCAGTGAAGGACTGGAGAAGGCAGCCAGGTCTGGCCGGTCATTTCTTGTGCAGTCCCAGTATGTGATGCAGTGAAGAACTAGAGACTGCAGCCAGGGCTGGCCGGTCATTTCTTGTCCAGTACCAGTATGAGATGCAGTGAAGGACTGGAGAGTGCAGCCAGGGCTGGCTTTTCATTTCTTGTGCAGTCCCAGTATGAGATGCAGTGAAGGACTGGAGATGGCAGTCAGGACTGGCTAGTCATTTCCCGTGCAGTCCCAGTATGAGATGCAGTGAAGGACTGGAGATGGCAGCCAGGGCTGGCCGGTCATTTCCCATGCAGTCCCACTATGAGATGCAGTTAAGGACTGGAGAGTGCAGCCAGGACTGGCTAGTCATTTCCCGTGCAGTCCCAGTATGAGATGCAGTGAAGGACTGGAGATTGCAGCCAGGGCTGGCTGGTCATTTCCTGTGGAGTTCCAGTGTGAGATGCAGTGAAGGACTGGAGAGTGTAGCCAGGGCTGGCCGGTCATTCCTTGTGCAGTCCCAGTATGAGATGCAGTGAAGGACTGGAGAAGGCAGCCAGGTCTGGCCGGTCATTTCTTGTGCAGTCCCAGTATGTGATGCAGTGAAGAACTAGAGACTGCAGCCAGGGCTGGCCGGTCATTTCTTGTCCAGTACCAGTATGAGATGCAGTGAAGGACTGGAGATTGCAGCGAGGGCTGGCTGGTCATTTCCTGTGGAGTTCCAGTATGAGATGCAGTGAAGGACTAGAGAGTGCAGCCAGGGCTGGCCAGTCATTTCTTGTGCAGTCCCAGTATGAGATGGAGTGAAGGACTGGAGATAACAGCCAGGGCCGGCTGGTCATTACGCGTGCAGTCCTAGTATGGGATGCAGTGAAGGACTGAAGATGGCAGCCAGGGCTGGCTGGTCATTTCACATGCATTCCCAGTATGAGATGCAGTGAAGGACTGGAGATGGCAGCCAGGGCTGGCCGGTCATTTCCCATGCAGTCTCACTATGAGATGCAGTTAAGGACTGGAGAGTGCAGCCAGGGCTGCCCGGTCATTCCTTGTGCAGTCCCAGTATGAGATACAGTGAAGGACTGGAGATTGCAGTCAGGGCTGGATTGTCATTTCTTGTGCAGTCCCAGTATGAGATGCAGCGAAGGACCGTAGATTGCAGTACGGGCTGGCCGGTCATTTCTTGTGCAGTCCCAGTATGAGATGCAGTGAAGGACTGGAGGTGGCAGGCAGGGCTGGCCAGTCATTCCTTCTTTAGTCTCAGTATGGGATGTAGTGAAGGACTGGAGATTGCAGCCAGGAATGGAGATTGCAGCCAGGGCTGGCCAGTCATTTCTTGCGCAGTCCCAGTATGAGATGCAATGAAGGACTTGGGATTGCAGCCAGGGCTGGCTGGTAATTCCTTGTGCAGTCCCAGTATTAGATACAGTTAAGGACTGGAGAGTGCAACCAGGGCTGGCTGGTCATTCCTAGTGCAGTCCCAGTATGAGATGCAGTTAAGTACTGGAGAGTGCAGCCAGGGCTGGCCGGTCATTCCTTGTGCAGTCCCAGTGTGAGATGCAGTGACGGACTGGAGAGTGTAGCCAGGGCTGGCCGGTCATTCCTTGTGCAGTCCCAGTATGAGATGCAGTGAAGGACTGGAGAAGGCAGCCAGGTCTGGCCGGTCATTTCTTGTGCAGTCCCAGTATGTGATGCAGTGAAGAACTAGAGACTGCAGCCAGGGCTGGCCGGTCATTTCTTGTGCAGTACCAGTATGAGATGCAGTGAAGGACTGGAGAGTGCAGCCAGGGCTGGCCAGTCATTTCTTGTGCATTCCCAGTATGAGATGCAATGAAGGACTGGGGATTGCAGCCAGGGCTGGCTGCTAATTCCTTGTGCAGTCCCAGTATGAGATACAGTTAAGGACTGGAGAGTGCAGCCAGGGCTGGTCGGTCATTCCTTGTGCAGTCCCAGTATGAGATGCAGTTAAGGACTGGAGAGTGCAGCCAGGGCTGGCCGGTCATTCCTTGTGCAGTCCCAGTATGAGATGCAGTGAAGGACTGGAGAGTGCAGCCAGGGCTGGCCGGTCATTCCTTGTGCAGTCCCAGTATGAGATGCAGTGAAGGACAGGAGACTGCAGCCAGGGCTGGCCGGTCATGTCTTGTGCAGTTCCAGTATGAGATGCAGTGAAGGACTGGAGAGTGCAGAAAGGGCTGGCTGGTCATTCCGTGTGCAGTCCCAGTATGAGATGCAGTGAAGGACTGGAGACTGCAGCCAGGGCTGGCCGGTCATTTCTTGTGCAGTTCCAGTATGAGATGCAGTGAATGACTGGAGATGGCAGCCAGGGCTGGCCAGTCATTTCTTGTGCAGTCCCAGTACGAGATGCAGTGAAGGACTGAAGAGTGCAGCCAGGGCTGGCAGGTCATTCCTTGTGCAGTCCCAGTACAAGATACAATGAAGGACTGGAGATTGAAGCCAGGGCTGGCTGTTCATTCATTGTGCATTCCTGTAGGAGATGCAGTGAAGGACTGGAGAGTGCAGCCAGGGCTGGCCGGTCATTCCTTGTGCAGTCCCAGTATGAGATGCAGTGATGGACTGGAGAGTGCAGCCAGGGCTGGCCGGTCATTTCCGGTGTAGTCCCAGTATGAGATGCAGTGAAGGACTGGAGATGGCAGCCAGGGCTGGCTGGTCATTCCTTGTGCAGAACCAGTATGAGATGCAGTGAAATACTGGAGAGTGCAGCCAGGGCTGGCCGGTCATTTCTGGTGCAGTCCAAGTATGAGATGCAGTGAAGGACTGGAGATGGCAGCCAGGGCTGGCCTGTCATTCCTTGTGCAGTCCCAGTATGAGATGCAGTGAAGGACTGGAGAGTGCAGCCAGGGCTGGCTGTTCATTCCTTGTGCAGTCCCAGTATGAGATGCAGTGAAGGACTGGAGATGGCAGCCAGGGCTGGCCTGTTATTCCTTGTGAAGTCCCAGTATGAGATGCAGTGAAGGACTGGAGAGTGCAGCCAGGGCTGGCTTTTCATTTCTTGTGCAGTCCCAGTATGAGATGCAGTGAAGGACTGGAGATGGCAGTCAGGACTGGCTAGTCATTTCCCGTGCAGTCCCAGTATGAGATGCAGTGAAGGACTGGAGATGGCAGCCAGGGCTGGCCGGTCATTTCCCATGCAGTCTCACTATGAGATGCAGTTAAGGACTGGAGAGTGCAGCCAGGACTGGCTAGTCATTTCCCGCTCAGTCCCAGTATGAGATGCAGTGAAGGACTGGAGATTGCAGCCAGGGCTGGCTGGTCATTTCCTGTGGAGTTCCAGTATGAGATGTAGTGAAGGACTGGAGAGTGCAGCCAGGACTGGCCGGTCAATTCTTGTGCAGTCCCAGTATGAGATGCAGTGAAGGACTGGAGATAACAGCCAGGGCCGGCTGGTCATTTCCCGTGCAGTCCTAGTATGGGATGCAGTGAAGGACTGGAGATGGCATCCAGGGCTGGCTGGTCACATCTTGTGTAGTCCCAGTGCGAGATGCAGTGAAGGACTGGAGATGTCAGCCAGGGCTGGCCGGTCATTTCACGTGCATTCCCAGTATGAGATGCAGTGAAGGACTGGAGAGTGCAGCCAGATCCAGCTTTTCATTTCCTGTGCAGTCCCAGTATGAGATGCAGTGAAGGACTTTAGATGGCAGCCAGGGCTGGCCGGTCATTTCTTGTGCAGTCCCAGTATGAGATGCAGTGAAGGACTGGAGAGTGCAGCCAGGGCTGGCCGGTCATTTCTTGTGCAGTCCCAGTACTAGATGCAGTGAAGGACTGAAGAGTGCAGCCAGGGCTGGCCGGTTATTCCTTGTGCAGTCCCAGTATGAGATGCAGTGAAGGACTGGAGAGTGCAGCCAGGGCTGGCCGGTCATTTCCGGTGTAGTCCCAGTATGAGATGCAGTGAAGGACTGGAGATGGCAGCCAGGGCTGGCTTATCATTCCTTGTGCAGAACCAGTATGAGATGCAGTGAAATACTGGAGAGTGCAGCCAGGGCTGGCCGGTCATTTCCGGTGCAGTCCAAGTATGAGATGCAGTGAAGGACTGGAGATGGCAGCCAGGGCTGGCCTGTCATTCCTTGTGCAGTCCCAGTATGAGATGCAGTGAAGGACTGGAGAGTGCAGCCAGGGCTGGCTGTTCATTCCTTGTGCAGTCCCAGTATGAGATGCAGTGAAGGACTGGAGATGGCAGCCAGGGCTGGCCTGTCATTCCTTGTGCAGTCCCAGTATGAGATGCAGTGAAGGACTGGAGAGTGCAGCCAGGGCTGGCTTTTCATTTCTTGTGCAGTCCCAGTATGAGATGCAGTGAAGGACTGGAGATGGCAGTCAGGACTGGCTAGTCATTTCCCGTGCAGTCCCAGTATGAGATGCAGTGAAGGACTGGAGATGGCAGCCAGGGCTGGCCGGTCATTTCCCATGCAGTCCCACTATGAGATGCAGTTAAGGACTGGAGAGTGCAGCCAGGACTGGCTAGTCATTTCCCGTGCAGTCCCAGTATGAGATGCAGTGAAGGACTGGAGATTGCAGCCAGGGCTGGCTGGTCATTTCCTGTGGAGTTCCAGTGTGAGATGCAGTGAAGGACTGGAGAGTGTAGCCAGGGCTGGCCGGTCATTCCTTGTGCAGTCCCAGTATGAGATGCAGTGAAGGACTGGAGAAGGCAGCCAGGTCTGGCCGGTCATTTCTTGTGCAGTCCCAGTATGTGATGCAGTGAAGAACTAGAGACTGCAGCCAGGGCTGGCCGGTCATTTCTTGTCCAGTACCAGTATGAGATGCAGTGAAGGACTGGAGAGTGCAGCCAGGGCTGGCCAGTCATTTCTTGTGCATTCCCAGTATGAGATGCAATGAAGGACTGGGGATTGCAGCCAGGGCTGGCTGCTAATTCCTTGTGCAGTCCCAGTATGAGATACAGTTAAGGACTGGAGAGTGCAGCCAGGGCTGGTCGGTCATTCCTTGTGCAGTCCCAGTATGAGATGCAGTTAAGGACTGGAGAGTGCAGCCAGGGCTGGCCGGTCATTCCTTGTGCAGTCCCAGTATGAGATGCAGTGAAGGACTGGAGAGTGCAGCCAGGGCTGGCCGGTCATTCCTTGTGCAGTCCCAGTATGAGATGCAGTGAAGGACAGGAGACTGCAGCCAGGGCTGGCCGGTCATTTCTTGTGCAGTTCCAGTAAGAGATGCAGTGAAGGACTGGAGAGTGCAGCCAGGGCTGGCTGGTCATTCCTTGTGCAGTCCCAGTATGAGATGCGGTGAAGGACTGGAGACTGCAGACAGGGCTGGCCGGTCATTTCTTGTGCAGTTCCAGTATGAGATGCAGTGAATGACTGCAGATGGCAGCCAGGGCTGGCCGGTCATTTCTTGTGCAGTCCCAGTACGAGATGCAGTGAAGGACTGAAGAGTGCAGCCAGGGCTGGCCGGTCATTCCTTGTGCAGTCCCAGTACAAGATACAGTGAAGGACTGGAGATTGAAGCCAGGGCTGGCTGTTCATTCATTGTGCATTCCTGTAGGAGATGCAGTGAAGGACTGGAGAGTGCAGCCAGGGCTGGCCGGTCATTCCTTGTGCAGTCCCAGTATGAGATGCAGTGAAGGACTGGAGAGTGCAGCCAGGGCTGGCCGGTCATTTCCGGTGTAGTCCCAGTATGAGATGCAGTGAAGGACTGGAGATGGCAGCCAGGGCTGGCTGGTCATTCCTTGTGCAGAACCAGTATGAGATGCAGTGAAATACTGGAGAGTGCAGCCAGGGCTGGCCGGTCATTTCTGGTGCAGTCCAAGTATGAGATGCAGTGAAGGACTGGAGATGGCAGCCAGGGCTGGCCTGTCATTCCTTGTGCAGTCCCAGTATGAGATGCAGTGAAGGACTGGAGAGTGCAGCCAGGGCTGGCTGTTCATTCCTTGTGCAGTCCCAGTATGAGATGCAGTGAAGGACTGGAGATGGCAGCCAGGGCTGGCCTGTCATTCCTTGTGAAGTCCCAGTATGAGATGCAGTGAAGGACTGGAGAGTGCAGCCAGGGCTGGCTTTTCATTTCTTGTGCAGTCCCAGTATGAGATGCAGTGAAGGACTGGAGATGGCAGTCAGGACTGGCTAGTCATTTCCCGTGCAGTCCCAGTATGAGATGCAGTGAAGGACTGGAGAGTGCAGCCAGGGCTGGCCGGTCATTTCTTGTGCAGTCCCAGTACTAGATGCAGTGAAGGACTGAAGAGTGCAGCCAGGGCTGGCCGGTTATTCCTTGTGCAGTCCCAGTATGAGATGCAGTGAAGGACTGGAGAGTGCAGCCAGGGCTGGCCGGTCATTTCCGGTGTAGTCCCATTATGAGATGCAGTGAAGGACTGGAGATGGCAGCCAGGGCTGGCTTATCATTCCTTGTGCAGAACCAGTATGAGATGCAGTGAAATACTGGAGAGTGCAGCCAGGGCTGGCCGGTCATTTCCGGTGCAGTCCAAGTATGAGATGCAGTGAAGGACTGGAGATGGCAGCCAGGGCTGGCCTGTCATTCCTTGTGCAGTCCCAGTATGAGATGCAGTGAAGGACTGGAGAGTGCAGCCAGGGCTGGCTGTTCATTCCTTGTGCAGTCCCAGTATGAGATGCAGTGAAGGACTGGAGATGGCAGCCAGGGCTGGCCTGTCATTCCTTGTGCAGTCCCAGTATGAGATGCAGTGAAGGACTGGAGAGTGCAGCCAGGGCTGGCTTTTCATTTCTTGTGCAGTCCCAGTATGAGATGCAGTGAAGGACTGGAGATGGCAGTCAGGACTGGCTAGTCATTTCCCGTGCAGTCCCAGTATGAGATGCAGTGAAGGACTGGAGATGGCAGCCAGGGCTGGCTGGTCATTTCCCATGCAGTCCCACTATGAGATGCAGTTAAGGACTGGAGAGTGCAGCCAGGACTGGCTAGTCATTTCCCGTGCAGTCCCAGTATGAGATGCAGTGAAGGACTGGAGATTGCAGCCAGGGCTGGCTGGTCATTTCCTGTGGAGTTCCAGTATGAGATGCAGTGAAGGACTGGAGAGTGTAGCCAGGGCTGGCCGGTCATTCCTTGTGCAGTCCCAGTATGAGATGCAGTGAAGGACTGGAGAAGGCAGCCAGGTCTGGCCGGTCATTTCTTGTGCAGTCCCAGTATGTGATGCAGTGAAGAACTAGAGACTGCAGCCAGGGCTGGCCGGTCATTTCTTGTCCAGTACCAGTATGAGATGCAGTGAAGGACTGGAGAGTGCAGCCAGGGCTGGCTTTTCATTTCTTGTGCAGTCCCAGTATGAGATGCAGTGAAGGACTGGAGATGGCAGTCAGGACTGGCTAGTCATTTCCCGTGCAGTCCCAGTATGAGATGCAGTGAAGGACTGGAGATGGCAGCCAGGGCTGGCCGGTCATTTCCCATGCAGTCCCACTATGAGATGCAGTTAAGGACTGGAGAGTGCAGCCAGGACTGGCTAGTCATTTCCCATGCAGTCCCAGTATGAGATGCAGTGAAGGACTGGAGATTGCAGCCAGGGCTGGCTGGTCATTTCCTGTGGAGTTCCAGTGTGAGATGCAGTGAAGGACTGGAGAGTGTAGCCAGGGCTGGCCGGTCATTCCTTGTGCAGTCCCAGTATGAGATGCAGTGAAGGACTGGAGAAGGCAGCCAGGTCTGGCCGGTCATTTCTTGTGCAGTCCCAGTATGTGATGCAGTGAAGAACTAGAGACTGCAGCCAGGGCTGGCCGGTCATTTCTTGTCCAGTACCAGTATGAGATGCAGTGAAGGACTTGAGATTGCAGCGAGGGCTGGCTGGTCATTTCCTGTGGAGTTCCAGTATGAGATGCAGTGAAGGACTAGAGAGTGCAGCCAGGGCTGGCCAGTCATTTCTTGTGCAGTCCCAGTATGAGATGGAGTGAAGGACTGGAGATAACAGCCAGGGCCGGCTGGTCATTACGCGTGCAGTCCTAGTATGGGATGCAGTGAAGGACTGAAGATGGCAGCCAGGGCTGGCTGGTCATTTCACATGCATTCCCAGTATGAGATGCAGTGAAGGACTGGAGAGTGCAGCCAGGGACGGCTGGTCATTTCCTGTGCAGTCCCAGTATGAGGTGCAGTGAAGGACGTTAGATGGCAGCCAGGGCTGGCCGGTCATTTTTTGTGCAGTCCCAGTATGAGATGCAGTGAAGGACTGGAGAGTGCAGCCAGGGCTGGCCGGACATTTCTTGTGCAGTCCCAGTATGAGATGCAATGAAGGACTGGAGAGTGCAGCCAGGGCTGGCCCGTCATTCCTTGTGCAGTCCCAGTATGAGATGCAGTGAAGGACTGGAGAGTGCAGCCAGGGCTGCCCGGTCATTCCTTGTGCAGTCCCAGTATGAGATACAGAGAAGGACTGGAGATTGCAGTACGGGCTGGCCGGTCATTTCTTGTGCGGTCCCAGTATGAGATGCAGTGAAGGACTGGAGGTGGCAGGCAGGGCTGGCCAGTCATTCCTTCTTTAGTCTCATTATGGGATGTAGTGAAGGACTGGAGATTGCTGCCAGGGCTGGCTGGTCATTCCTTGTGCAGTCCCAGTATGAGATGCAATGAAGGACTGGAGATTGCAGCCAGGACTGGAGATTGCAGCCAGGGCTGGCCAGTCATTTCTTGTGCAGTCCCAGTATGAGATGCAATGAAGGACTGGGGATTGCAGCCAGGGCTGGCCGTTCATTCCTTGTGCAGTCCCAGTATGAGATGCAGTGAAGGACTGGAGAGTGTAGCCAGGGATGGCCGGTCATTCCTTGTGCAGTCCCAGTATGAGATGCAGTGAAGGACTGGAGAAGGCAGCCAGGGCTGGCCGGTCATTTCTTGTGCAGTCCCAGTATGTGATGCAGTGAAGGACTGGAGACTATAGCCAGAGCTGGCCGGTCATTTCTTGTGCAGTACCAGTATGAGATGCAATGAAGGACTGAAGAGTGCAGCCAGGGCTGGCCGGTCATTTCTTGTGCAGTACCAGTATGAGATGCAATGAAGGACTGGAGGTGGCAGGCAGGGCTGGCCAGTCATTCCTTCTTTAGTCTCAGTATGGGATGTAGTGAAGGACTGGAGATTGCTGCCACGGCTGGCTGGTCATTCCTTGTGCAGTCCCAGTATGAGATGCAATGAAGGACTGGAGATTGCAGCCAGGACTGGAGATTGCAGCCAGGGCTGGCGCGTCATTCCTTGTGCAGTCCCAGTATGAGATGCAGTGAAGGACTGGAGAGTGCAGCCAGGGCTGGCCGGTCATTTCTTGTGCAGTCCCAGTATGAGATGCAGTGAAGGACTGGAGAGTGCAGCCAGGGCTGGCCGGTCGTTCCTTGTGCAGTCCCAGTATGAGATTCAGTGAAGGACTGGAAACTGCAGCCAGGGCTGGCCGGTCATTTCTTGTGCAGTTCCAGTATGAGACGAAGTGAAAGACTGGAGATGGCAGCCAGGGATGGCCGGTCATTTCTTGTGCTGTCCCAGTACGAGATGCAATGAAGGACTGAAGAGTGCAGCCAGGGCTGGCCGGTCATTCCTTGTGCAGTCCCAGTACGAGATACAGTGAAGGACTGGAGATTGAAGCCAGGGCTGGCTGTTCATTCCTTCTGCATTCCTGTAGGAGATGCAGTGAAGGACTGGAGAGTGCAGCCAGGGCTGGCCGGTCATTCCTTGTGCAGTCCCAGTATGAGATGCAGTGAAGGACTGGAGATGGCAGCCAGGGCTGGCTGGTCATTCCTTGTGCAGTCCCAGTATGAGATGCAGTGAAATACTGGAGAGTGCAGCCAGGGCTGGCCGGTCATTTCTGGTGCAGTCCCAGTATGAGATGCAGTGAAGGATTGGAGACTGCAGCAAGTGCTGGCTGTTCATTTCTTGTGCAGTCCCAGTATGAGATGCAGTGAAGGACTGGAGATGGCAGTCAGGACTGGCTAGTCATTTCCCGGGCAGTCCCAGTATGAGATTCAGTGAAGGACTGGAGATTGCATCCAGGGCTGGCCGGTCATTCCTTGTGCAGTCCCAGTATGAGATGCAGTGAAGGACTGGAGAGTGCAGCCAAGGCTGCCCGGTCATTCCTTGTGCAGTCCCAGTATGAGATACAGTGAAGGACTGGAGATTGCAGTCAGGGCTGGCTGGTCATTTCTTGTGCAGTCCCAGTATGAGATGCAGCGAAGGACCGTCGATTGCAGTACGGGCTGGCCGGTCATTTCTTGTGCAGTCCCAGTATGAGATGCAGTGAAGGACTGGAGGTGGCAGGCAGGGCTGGCCAGTCATTCCTTCTGTAGTCTCAGTATGGGATGTAGTGAAGGACTGGAGATTGCTGCCAGGGCTGGCTGGTCATTCCTTGTGCAGTCCGGGTATGAGATGCAATGAAGGACTGAAGATTGCAGCCAGGACTGGAGATTGCAGCCAGGGCTGGCCAGTCATTACTTGTGCAGTCCCAGTATGAGATGCAATGAAGGACTGGGGATTGCAGCCAGGGCTGGCTGGTAATTCCTTGTGCAGTCCCATTATGAGATACAGTTAAGGACTGGAGAGTGCAGCCAGGGCTGGCCGGTCATTCCTTGTGCAGTCCCAGTATGAGATGCAGTTAAGGACTGGAGAGTGCAGCCAGGGCTGGCCGGTCATTCCTTGTGCAGTCCCAGTATGAGATGCAGTGAAGGACTGGAGAGTGTAGCCAGGGCTGGCCGGTCATTCCTTGTGCAGTCCCAGTATGAGATGGAGTGAAGGACTGGAGAAAGCAACCAGGGCTGGCCGGTCATTTCCGGTGCAGTCCCAGTATGAGATGCAGTGAAGGACTGGAGATGGCAGCCAGGGCTGGCCGGTCATTCCTTGTGCAGTCCCAGTATGAGATGCAGTGAAGGACTGGAGAGTGCAGCCAAGGCTGGCGGTTCATTCCTTGTGCAGTCCCAGTATGAGATGCAGTGAAGGACTGGAGATGGCAGTCAGGACTGGCTAGTCATTTCCCGTGCAGTCCCAGTATGAGATGCAGCGAAGGACTGGAGATTGCAGCCAGGGCTGGCTGTTCATTCCTTGTGAAGTCAGAGTATGAGATGCAGTGAAGGACTGGAGATTGCAGCCAGGGCTGGCCGTTCATTTCTTGTGCAGTCCCAGTATGAGATGCAGTGAAGGACTAGAGAGTGCCCCCAGGGCTGGCCGGTCATTTCTTGTGCAGTCCCAGTATGAGATGCAGTGAAGGACTGGAGATTGCAGCCAGGGCTGGTCAATCATTCCTTGTGCAGTACCAGTATGAGATGCAATGAAGGACTGGAGATTGCAGCCAGGACTGGCTGGTCATTTCCGGTGGAGTTCCAGTATGAGATGCAGTGAAGGACTGGAGAGTGCAGCCAGGGCTGGCCGGTCATTTCTTGTGCATTCCCAGTATGAGATGCAGTGAAGGACTGGGAGTGCAGCCAGATCCGGCTGGTCATTTCCTGTGCAGTCCCAGTATGAGATGCAGTGAAGGACTTTAGATGGCAGCCAGGGCTGGCCGGTCATTTCTTGTGCAGTCCCAGTATGAGATGCAGTGAAGGACTGGAGAGTGCAGCCAGGGCTGGCCGGTCATTCCTTGTGCAGTCCCAGTATGAGATGCAGTGAAGGACTGGAGAGTGCAGCCAGGGCTGGCCGGTCATTTCCCGTGCAGTCCTAGTATGGGATGCAGTGAAGGACTGGAGATGGCAGCCAGGGCTGGCTGGTCACATTTTGTGCAGTCCCAGTGCGAGATGCAGTGAAGGACTGGAGATGGCAGTAAGGCTGGCCGGTCATTTCACATCGATTCGCAGTGTGAGATGCAGTGAAGGACTGGAGAGTGCAGCCAGGGCCGGCTGGTCATTTCCTGTGCAGTCCCAGTATGAGATGGAGTGAAGCACTTTAGATGGCAGCTAGGGCTGGCCGGTCATTTCTTGTGCAGTCCCAGTATGAGATGCCGTGAAGGACTGGAGAGTGCAGTCAGGGCTGGCCGGTCATTCCTTGTGCAGTCCCAGTATGAGATGCAGTGAAGGACTGGAGAGTGCAGTCAGGGCTGGCCGGTCATTCCTTGTGCAGTCCCAGTATGAGATGCTGTGAAGGACTGGAGAGTGCAACCAGGGCTGCCCGGTCATTCCTTGTGCAGTCCCAGTATGAGATACAGTGAAGGACTGGAGATTGCAGTCAGGGCTGGATGGTCATTTCTTGTGCAGTCCCAGTATGAGATGCAGCGAAGGACCGTAGATTGCAGTACGGGCTGGCCGGTCATTTCTTGTGCAGTCCCAGTATGAGATGCAGTGAAGGACTGGAGGTGGCAGGCAGGGCTGGCCAGTCATTCCTTCTTTAGTCTCAGTATGGGATGTAGTGAAGGACTGGAGATTGCAGACAGGAATGGAGATTGCAGCCAGGGCTGGCCAGTCATTTCTTGCGCAGTCCCAGTATGAGATGCAATGAAGGACTTGGGATTGCAGCCAGGGCTGGCTGGTAATTCCTTGTGCAGTCCCAGTATTAGATACAGTTAAGGACTGGAGAGTGCAACCAGGGCTGGCTGGTCATTCCTAGTGCAGTCCCAGTATGAGATGCAGTTAAGTACTGGAGAGTGCAGCCAGGGCTGGCCGGTCATTCCTTGTGCAGTCCCAGTGTGAGATGCAGTGACGGACTGGAGAGTGTAGCCAGGGCTGGCCGGTCATTCCTTGTGCAGTCCCAGTATGAGATGCAGTGAAGGACTGGAGAAGGCAGCCAGGTCTGGCCGGTCATTTCTTGTGCAGTCCCAGTATGTGATGCAGTGAAGAACTAGAGACTGCAGCCAGGGCTGGCCGGTCATTTCTTGTGCAGTACCAGTATGATATGCAGTGAAGGACTGGAGAGTGCAGCCAGGGCTGGCCAGTCATTTCTTGTGCATTCCCAGTATGAGATGCAATGAAGGACTGGGGATTGCAGCCAGGGCTGGCTGCTAATTCCTTCTGCAGTCCCAGTATGAGATACAGTTAAGGACTGGAGAGTGCAGCCAGGGCTGGTCGGTCATTCCTTGTGCAGTCCCAGTATGAGATGCAGTTAAGGACTGGAGAGTGCAGCCAGGGCTGGCCGGTCATTCCTTGTGCAGTCCCAGTATGAGATGCAGTGAAGGACTGGAGAGTGCAGCCAGGGCTGGCCGGTCATTCCTTGTGCAGTCCCAGTATGAGATGCAGTGAAGGACAGGAGACTGCAGCCAGGGCTGGCCGGTCATTTCTTGTGCAGTTCCAGTATGAGATGCAGTGAAGGACTGGAGAGTGCAGAAAGGGCTGGCTGGTCATTCCTTGTGCAGTCCCAGTATGAGATGCAGTGAAGGACTGGAGGCTGCAGCCAGGGCTGGCCGGTCATTTCTTGTGCAGTTCCAGTATGAGATGCAGTGAATGACTGGAGATGGCAGCCAGGGCTGGCCAGTCATTTCTTGTGCAGTCCCAGTACGAGATGCAGTGAAGGACTGAAGAGTGCAGCCAGGGCTGGCCGGTCATTCCTTGTGCAGTCCCAGTACAAGATACAATGAAGGACTGGAGATTGAAGCCAGGGCTGGCTGTTCATTCATTGTGCATTCCTGTAGGAGATGCAGTGAAGGACTGGAGAGTGCAGCCAGGGCTGGCCGGTCATTCCTTGTGCAGTCCCAGTATGAGATGCAGTGAAGGACTGGAGAGTGCAGCCAGGGCTGGCCGGTCATTTCCGGTGTAGTCCCAGTATGAGATGCAGTGAAGGACTGGAGATGGCAGCCAGGGCTGGCTGGTCATTCCTTGTGCAGAACCAGTATGAGATGCAGTGAAATACTGGAGAGTGCAGCCAGGGCTGGCCGGTCATTTCTGGTGCAGTCCAAGTATGAGATGCAGTGAAGGACTGGAGATGGCAGCCAGGGCTGGCCTGTCATTTCTTGTGCAGTCCCAGTATGAGATGCAGTGAAGGACTGGAGAGTGCAGCCAGGGCTGGCTGTTCATTCCTTGTGCAGTCCCAGTATGAGATGCAGTGAAGGACTGGAGATGGCAGCCAGGGCTGGCCTGTTATTCCTTGTGAAGTCCCAGTATGAGATGCAGTGAAGGACTGGAGAGTGCAGCCAGGGCTGGCTTTTCATTTCTTGTGCAGTCCCAGTATGAGATGCAGTGAAGGACTGGAGATGGCAGTCAGGACTGGCTAGTCATTTCCCGTGCAGTCCCAGTATGAGATGCAGTGAAGGACTGGAGATGGCAGCCAGGGCTGGCCGGTCATTTCCCATGCAGTCTCACTATGAGATGCAGTTAAGGACTGGAGAGTGCAGCCAGGACTGGCTAGTCATTTCCCGCGCAGTCCCAGTATGAGATGCAGTGAAGGACTGGAGATTGCAGCCAGGGCTGGCTGGTCATTTCCTGTGGAGTTCCAGTATGAGATGTAGTGAAGGACTGGAGAGTGCAGCCAGGACTGGCCGGTCAATTCTTGTGCAGTCCCAGTATGAGATGCAGTGAAGGACTGGAGATAACAGCCAGGGCCGGCTGGTCATTTCCCGTGCAGTCCTAGTATGGGATGCAGTGAAGGACTGGAGATGGCATCCAGGGCTGGCTGGTCACATCTTGTGTAGTCCCAGTGCGAGATGCAGTGAAGGACTGGAGATGGCAGCCAGGGCTGGCCGGTCATTTCACGTGCATTCCCAGTATGAGATGCAGTGAAGGACTGGAGAGTGCAGCCAGATCCAGCTTTTCATTTCCTGTGCAGTCCCAGTATGAGATGCAGTGAAGGACTTTAGATGGCAGCCAGGGCTGGCCGGTCATTTCTTGTGCAGTCCCAGTATGAGATGCAGTGAAGGACTGGAGAGTGCAGCCAGGGCTGGCCGGTCATTTCTTGTGCAGTCCCAGTACTAGATGCAGTGAAGGACTGAAGAGTGCAGCCAGGGCTGGCCGGTTATTCCTTGTGCAGTCCCAGTATGAGATGCAGTGAAGGACTGGAGAGTGCAGCCAGGGCTGGCCGGTCATTTCGGGTGTAGTCCCAGTATGAGATGCAGTGAAGGACTGGAGATGGCAGCCAGGGCTGGCTTATCATTCCTTGTGCAGAACCAGTATGAGATGCAGTGAAATACTGGAGAGTGCAGCCAGGGCTGGCCGGTCATTTCCGGTGCAGTCCAAGTATGAGATGCAGTGAAGGACTGGAGATGGCAGCCAGGGCTGGCCTGTCATTCCTTGTGCAGTCCCAGTATGAGATGCAGTGAAGGACTGGAGAGTGCAGCCAGGGCTGGCTGTTCATTCCTTGTGCAGTCCCAGTATGAGATGCAGTGAAGGACTGGAGATGGCAGCCAGGGCTGGCCTGTCATTCCTTGTGCAGTCCCAGTATGAGATGCAGTGAAGGACTGGAGAGTGCAGCCAGGGCTGGCTTTTCATTTCTTGTGCAGTCCCAGTATGAGATGCAGTGAAGGACTGGAGATGGCAGTCAGGACTGGCTAGTCATTTCCCGTGCAGTCCCAGTATGAGATGCAGTGAAGGACTGGAGATGGCAGCCAGGGCTGGCCGGTCATTTCCCATGCAGTCCCACTATGAGATGCAGTTAAGGACTGGAGAGTACAGCCAGGACTGGCTAGTCATTTCCCGTGCAGTCCCAGTATGAGATGCAGTGAAGGACTGGAGATTGCAGCCAGGGCTGGCTGGTCATTTCCTGTGGAGTTCCAGTGTGAGATGCAGTGAAGGACTGGAGAGTGTAGCCAGGGCTGGCCGGTCATTCCTTGTGCAGTCCCAGTATGAGATGCAGTGAAGGACTGGAGAAGGCAGCCAGGTCTGGCCGGTCATTTCTTGTGCAGTCCCAGTATGTGATGCAGTGAAGAACTAGAGACTGCAGCCAGGGCTGGCCGGTCATTTCTTGTCCAGTACCAGTATGAGATGCAGTGAAGGACTGGAGAGTGCAGCCAGGGCTGGCCAGTCATTTCTTGTGCATTCCCAGTATGAGATGCAATGAAGGACTGGGGATTGCAGCCAGGGCTGGCTGCTAATTCCTTGTGCAGTCCCAGTATGAGATACAGTTAAGGACTGGAGAGTGCAGACAGGGCTGGTCGGTCATTCCTTGTGCAGTCCCAGTATGAGATGCAGTTAAGGACTGGAGAGTGCAGCCAGGGCTGGCCGGTCATTCCTTGTGCAGTCCCAGTATGAGATGCAGTGAAGGACTGGAGAGTGCAGCCAGGGCTGGCCGGTCATTCCTTGTGCAGTCCCAGTATGAGATGCAGTGAAGGACAGGAGACTGCAGCCAGGGCTGGCCGGTCATTTCTTGTGCAGTTCCAGTAAGAGATGCAGTGAAGGACTGGAGAGTGCAGCCAGGGCTGGCTGGTCATTCCTTGTGCAGTCCCAGTATGAGATGCGGTGAAGGACTGGAGACTGCAGACAGGGCTGGCCGGTCATTTCTTGTGCAGTTCCAGTATGAGATGCAGTGAATGACTGCAGATGGCAGCCAGGGCTGGCCGGTCATTTCTTGTGCAGTCCCAGTACGAGATGCAGTGAAGGACTGAAGAGTGCAGCCAGGGCTGGCCGGTCATTCCTTGTGCAGTCCCAGTACAAGATACAGTGAAGGACTGGAGATTGAAGCCAGGGCTGGCTGTTCATTCATTGTGCATTCCTGTAGGAGATGCAGTGAAGGACTGGAGAGTGCAGCCAGGGCTGGCCGGTCATTCCTTGTGCAGTCCCAGTATGAGATGCAGTGAAGGTCTGGAGAGTGCAGCCAGGGCTGGCCGGTCATTTCCGGTGTAGTCCCAGTATGAGATGCAGTGAAGGACTGGAGATGGCAGCCAGGGCTGGCTGGTCATTCCTTGTGCAGAACCAGTATGAGATGCAGTGAAATACTGGAGAGTGCAGCCAGGGCTGGCCGGTCATTTCTGGTGCAGTCCAAGTATGAGATGCAGTGAAGGACTGGAGATGGCAGCCAGGGCTGGCCTGTCATTCCTTGTGCAGTCCCAGTATGAGATGCAGTGAAGGACTGGAGAGTGCAGCCAGGGCTGGCTGTTCATTCCTTGTGCAGTCCCAGTATGAGATGCAGTGAAGGACTGGAGATGGCAGCCAGGGCTGGCCTGTCATTCCTTGTGAAGTCCCAGTATGAGATGCAGTGAAGGACTGGAGAGTGCAGCCAGGGCTGGCTTTTCATTTCTTGTGCAGTCCCAGTATGAGATGCAGTGAAGGACTGGAGATGGCAGTCAGGACTGGCTAGTCATTTCCCGTGCAGTCCCAGTATGAGATGCAGTGAAGGACTGGAGATGGCAGCCAGGGCTGGCCGGTCATTTCCCATGCAGTCCCACTATGAGATGCAGTTAAGGACTGGAGAGTGCAGCCAGGACTGGCTAGTCATTTCCCGCGCAGTCCCAGTATGAGATGCAGTGAAGGACTGGAGATTGCAGCCAGGGCTGGCTGGTCATTTCCTGTGGAGTTCCAGTATGAGATGTAGTGAAGGACTGGAGAGTGCAGCCAGGACTGGCCGGTCAATTCTTGTGCAGTCCCAGTATGAGATGCAATGAAGGACTGGAGATAACAGCCAGGGCCGGCTGGTCATTTCCCGTGCAGTCCTAGTATGGGATGCAGTGAAGGACTGGAGATGGCATCCAGGGCTGGCTGGTCACATCTTGTGTAGTCCCAGTGCGAGATGCAGTGAAGGACTGGAGATGGCAGCCAGGGCTGGCCGGTCATTTCACGTGCATTCCCAGTATGAGATGCAGTGAAGGACTGGAGAGTGCAGCCAGATCCAGCTTTTCATTTCCTGTGCAGTCCCAGTATGAGATGCAGTGAAGGACTTTAGATGGCAGCCAGGGCTGGCCGGTCATTTCTTGTGCAGTCCCAGTATGAGATGCAGTGAAGGACTGGAGAGTGCAGCCAGGGCTGGCCGGTCATTTCTTGTGCAGTCCCAGTATGAGATGCAGTGAAGGACTGGAGATAACAGCCAGGGCCGGCTGGTCATTTCCCGTGCAGTCCTAGTATGGGATGCAGTGAAGGACTGGAGATGGCATCCAGGGCTGGCTGGTCACATCTTGTGTAGTCCCAGTGCGAGATGCAGTGAAGGACTGGAGATGGCAGCCAGGACTGGCCGGTCATTTCACGTGCATTCCCAGTATGAGATGCAGTGAAGGACTCGAGAGTGCAGCCAGATCCAGCTTTTCATTTCCTGTGCAGTCCCAGTATGAGATGCAGTGAAGGACTTTAGATGGCAGCCAGGGCTGGCCGGTCATTTCTTGTGCAGTCCCAGTATGAGATGCAGTGAAGGACTGGAGAGTGCAGCCAGGGCTGGCCGGTCATTTCTTGTGCAGTCCCAGTACTAGATGCAGTGAAGGACTGAAGAGTGCAGCCAGGGCTGGCCGGTCATTCCTTGTGCAGTCCCAGTATGAGATGCAGTGAAGGACTGGAGAGTGCAGCCAGGGCTGGCCGGTCATTTCCGGTGTAGTCCCAGTATGAGATGCAGTGAAGGACTGGAGATGGCAGCCAGGGCTGGCTGGTCATTCCTTGTGCAGAACCAGTATGAGATGCAGTGAAATACTGGAGAGTGCAGCCAGGGCTGGCCGGTCATTTCCGGTGCAGTCCAAGTATGAGATGCAGTGAAGGACTGGAGATGGCAGCCAGGGCTGGCCTGTCATTCCTTGTGCAGTCCCAGTATGAGATGCAGTGAAGGACTGGAGAGTGCAGCCAGGGCTGGCTGTTCATTCCTTGTGCAGTCCCAGTATGAGATGCAGTGAAGGACTGGAGATGGCAGCCAGGGCTGGCCTGTCATTCCTTGTGCAGTCCCAGTATGAGATGCAGTGAAGGACTGGAGAGTGCATTCAGGGCTGGCTTTTCATTTCTTGTGCAGTCCCAGTATGAGATGCAGTGAAGGACTGGAGATGGCAGTCAGGACTGGCTAGTCATTTCCCGTGCAGTCCCAGTATGAGATGCAGTGAAGGACTGGAGATGGCAGCCAGGGCTGGCCGGTCATTTCCCATGCAGTCCCACTATGAGATGCAGTTAAGGACTGGAGAGTGCAGCCAGGACTGGCTAGTCATTTCCCGTGCAGTCCCAGTATGAGATGCAGTGAAGGACTGGAGATTGCAGCCAGGGCTGGCTGGTCATTTCCTGTGTAGTTCCAGTATGAGATGTAGTGAAGGACTGGAGAGTGCAGCCAGGACTGGCCGGTCAATTCTTGTGCAGTCCCAGTATGAGATGCAGTGAAGGACTGGAGATAACAGCCAGGGCCGGCTGGTCATTTCCCGTGCAGTCCTAGTATGGGATGCAGTGAAGGACTGGAGATGGCATCCAGGGCTGGCTGGTCACATCTTGTGTAGTCCCAGTGCGAGATGCAGTGAAGGACTGGAGATGGCAGCCAGGGCTGGCCGGTCATTTCACGTGCATTCCCAGTATGAGATGCAGTGAAGGACTGGAGAGTGCAGCCAGATCCAGCTTTTCATTTCCTGTGCAGTCCCAGTATGAGACGCAGTGAAGGACTTTAGATGGCAGCCAGGGCTGGCCGGTCATTTCTTGTGCAGTCCCAGTATGAGATGCAGTGAAGGACTGGAGAGTGCAGCCAGGGCTGGCCGGTCATTTCTTGTGCAGTCCCAGTACTAGATGCAGTGAAGGACTGAAGAGTGCAGCCAGGGCTGGCCGGTCATTCCTTGTGCAGTCCAGTACGAGATACAGTGAAGGACTGGAGATTGAAGCCAGGGCTGGCTGTTCATTCATTGTGCATTCCTGTAGGAGATGCAGTGAAGGACTGGAGAGTGCAGCCAGGACTGGCTAGTCATTTCCCGTGCAGTCCCAGTATGAGATGCAGTGAAGGACTGGAGATTGCAGCCAGGGCTGGCTGGTCATTTCTTGTGCAGTCCCAGTATGAGATGTAGTGAAGGACTGGAGATAACAGCCAGGGCCGGCTGGTCATTTCCCGTGCAGTCCTAGTATGGGATGCAGTGAAGGACTGGAGATGGCATCCAGGGCTGGCTGGTCACATCTTGTGTAGTCCCAGTGCGAGATGCAGTGAAGGACTGGAGATGGCAGCCAGGGCTGGCCGGTCATTTCACGTGCATTCCCAGTATGAGATGCAGTGAAGGACTGGAGAGTGCAGCCAGATCCAGCTTTTCATTTCCTGTGCAGTCCCAGTATGAGACGCAGTGAAGGACTTTAGATGGCAGCCAGGGCTGGCCGGTCATTTCTTGTGCAGTCCCAGTATGAGATGCAGTGAAGGACTGGAGAGTGCAGCCAGGGCTGGCCGGTCATTTCTTGTGCAGTCCCAGTACTAGATGCAGTGAAGGACTGAAGAGTGCAGCCAGGGCTGGCCGGTCATTCCTTGTGCAGTCCAGTACGAGATACAGTGAAGGACTGGAGATTGAAGCCAGGGCTGGCTGTTCATTCATTGTGCATTCCTGTAGGAGATGCAGTGAAGGACTGGAGAGTGCAGCCAGGGCTGGCCGGTCATTCCTTGTGCAGTCCCAGTATGAGATGCAGTGAACGACTGGAGAGTGCAGCCAGGGCTGGCCGGTCATTTCCAGTGCAGTCCCAGTATGAGATGCAGTGAATGAGTGGAGATGGCAGCCAGGGCTGGCCGGTCATTCCTTGTGCAGTCCCAGTATGAGATGCAGTGAAGGACTGGAGAGTGCAGCCAGGGTTGGCTGTTCATTCCTTGTGCAGTCCCAGTATGAGATGCAGTGAAGGATTGGAGACTGCAGCCAGGGCTGGCTGTTCATTTCTTGTGCAGTCCCAGTATGAGATGCAGTGAAGGACTGGAGATTGCAGCCAGCGCTGGTCAATCATTCCTTGTGCAGTCCCAGTATGAGATGCAATGAAGGACTGGAGATTGCAGCCAGGGCTGGCTGGTCATTTCCGGTGGAGTTCCAGTATGAGATGCAGTGAAGGACTGGAGAGTGCAGCCAAGGCTGGCTGGTCATTTCTTGTGCATTCCCAGTATGAGATGCAGTGAAGGACTGGAGAGTGCAGCCAGATCTGGCTGGTCATTTCCTGTGCAGTCCCAGTATGAGATGCAGTGAAGGACTTTAGATGGCAGCCAGGGCTGGCCGGTCATTTCTTGTGCAGTCGCAGTATGAGATGCAGTGAAGGACTGGAGAGTGCAGCCAGGGCTGGCCGGTCATTCCTTGTGCAGTCCCAGTATGAGATGCAGTGAAGGACTGGAGAGTGCAGCCAGGGCTGGCCGGTCATTTCCCGTGCAGTCCTAGTAAGGGATACAGTGAAGGACTGGAGATGGCAGCCAAGGCTGGCTGGTCACATCTTGTGCAGTCCCAGTGCGAGATGCAGTGAAGGACTGGAGATGGCAGTAAGGCTGGCTGGTCATTTCACATGGATTCGCAGTGTGAGATGCAGTGAAGGACTGGAGAGTGCAGCCAGGGCCGGCTGGTCATTTCCTGTGCAGTCCCAGTATGAGATGCAATGAAGGACTGGAGAGCGCAGCCAGGGCTGGCCGGTCATTCCTTGTGCAGTCCCAGTATGAGATGCAGTGAAGGACTGGAGAGTGCAGCCAGGGCTGCCCGGTCATTCCTTGTGCAGTCCCAGTATGAGATACAGTGAAGGACTGGAGATTGCAGTCAGGGCTGGATGGTCATTTCTTGTGCAGTCCCAGTATGAGATGCAGCGAAGGACCGTAGATTGCAGTACGGGCTGGCCGGTCATTTCTTGTGCAGTCCCAGTATGAGATGCAGTGAAGGACTGGAGGTGGCAGCCAGGGCTGGCCGGTCATTTCTTGTGCAGTCCCAGTATGAGATGCAGTGAAGGACTGGAGAGTGCAGTCAGGGCTGGCCGGTCATTTCTTGTGCAGTCCCAGTATGAGATGCAATGAAGGACTGGAGAGTGCAGCCAGGGCTGGCCGGTCATTCCTTGTGCAGTCCCAGTATGAGATGCAGTGAAGGACTGGAGAGTGCAGCCAGGGCTGCCCGGTCATTCCTTGTGCAGTCCCAGTATGAGATACAGTGAAGGACTGGAGATTGCAGTCAGGGCTGGATGGTCATTTCTTGTGCAGTCCCAGTATGAGATGCAGCGAAGGACCGTAGATTGCAGTACGGGCTGGCCGGTCATTTCTTGTGCAGTCCCAGTATGAGATGCAGTGAAGGACTGGAGGTGGCAGGCAGGGCTGGCCAGTCATTCCTTCTTTAGTCTCAGTATGGGATGTAGTGAAGGACTGGAGATTGCAGCCAGGAATGGAGATTGCAGACAGGGCTGGCCAGTCATTTCTTGTGCAGTCCCAGTATGAGATGCAATGAAGGACTGGGGATTGCAGCCAGGGCTGGCTGGTAATTCCTTGTGCAGTCCCAGTATTAGATACAGTTAAGGACTGGAGAGTGCAACCAGGGCTGGCTGGTCATTCCTAGTGCAGTCCCAGTATGAGATGCAGTTAAGTACTGGAGAGTGCAGCCAGGGCTGGCCGGTCATTCCTTGTGCAGTCCCAGTGTGAGATGCAGTGAAGGACTGGAGAGTGTAGCCAGGGCTGGCCGGTCATTCCTTGTGCAGTCCCAGTATGAGATGCAGTGAAGGACTGGAGAAGGCAGCCAGGTCTGGCCGGTCATTTCTTGTGCAGTCCCAGTATGTGATGCAGTGAAGAACTAGAGACTGCAGCCAGGGCTGGCCAGTCATTTCTTGTGCAGTACCAGTATGAGATGCAGTGAAGGACTGGAGAGTGCAGCCAGGGCTGGCCAGTCATTTCTTGTGCAGTCCCAGTATGAGATGCAATGAAGGACTGGGGATTGCAGCCAGGGCTGGCTGCTAATTCCTTGTGCAGTCCCAGTATGAGATACAGTTAAGGACTGGAGAGTGCAGCCAGGGCTGGTCGGTCATTCCTTGTGCAGTCCCAGTATGAGATGCAGTTAAGGACTGGAGAGTGCAGCCAGGGCTGGCCGGTCATTCCTTGTGCAGTCCCAGTATGAGATGCAGTGAAGGACTGGAGAGTGCAGCCAGGGCTGGCCGGTCATTCCTTGTGCAGTCCCAGTATGAGATGCAGTGAAGGACAGGAGACTGCAGCCAGGGCTGGCCGGTCATTTCTTGTGCAGTTCCAGTATGAGATGCAGTGAAGGACTGGAGAGTGCAGCCAGGGCTGGCCGGTCATTCCTTGTGCAGTCCCAGTATGAGATGCAGTGAAGGACTGGAGACTGCAGCCAGGGCTGGCCGGTCATTTCTTGTGCAGTTCCAGTATGAGATGCAGTGAATGACTGGAGACGGCAGCCAGGGCTGGCCGGTCATTTCTTGTGCAGTCCCAGTACGAGATGCAGTGAAGGACTGAAGAGTGCAGCCAGGGCTGGCCGGTCATTCCTTGTGCAGTCCCACTACAAGATACAGTGAAGGACTGGAGATTGAAGCCAGGGCTGGCTGTTCATTCATTGTGCATTCCTGTAGGAGATGCAGTGAAGGACTGGAGAGTGCAGCCAGGGCTGGCCGGTCATTCCTTGTGCAGTCCCAGTATGAGATGCAGTGAAGGACTGGAGAGTGCAGCCAGGGCTGGCCGGTCATTTCCGGTGTAGTCCCAGTATGAGATGCAGTGAAGGACTGGAGATGGCAGCCAGGGCTGGCTGGTCATTCCTTGTGCAGAACCAGTATGAGATGCAGTGAAATACTGGAGAGTGCAGCCAGGGCTGGCCGGTCATTTCTGGTGCAGTCCAAGTATGAGATGCAGTGAAGGACTGGAGATGGCAGCCAGGGCTGGCCTGTCATTCCTTGTGCAGTCCCAGTATGAGATGCAGTGAAGGACTGGAGAGTGCAGCCAGGGCTGGCTGTTCATTCCTTGTGCAGTCCCAGTATGAGATGCAGTGAAGGACTGGAGATGGCTGTTAGGCAGAAACCTGTGCAGTTCCCTTGGGGAACACTGCAAAAGGTTTAAGACTACAGGTAGAGCAGTAAACCCCTTTGGTAGCAGTCTGTACCACCCAGATTTACCTGGTAGCTGTGGCTGAGCAGTCAGACTTCTCTCAAGAAGAGTTAGGCAGTATGTAAAGTATACACAATATGTACCAAAACACAATAGCACAAGCAAACACTGACCAGAGCTTGGTTTCAAAAGTATATAGTTATTTATTTAAAATACACATAAGTTAAAAACACTCTAGCAAAAATATAGTAAAAGCACTTTAACACAGTTATAATGAAAGTAGATTCAATCCTTTCTCCTATCTAGACAACTCTAGGTAAACACCACTTAATTAAAACAGAGGTGAGTGCTTAACGTTAGCTGACACTCTAGTAGTTTCCAAGAAAGGGAGAGAAAAAGCAGAAATGGGTTAAACACACCACTCTAAGGTCCAGAACACTTGCAATAGGCTCAAAGAAGCACAAAGTCACAGGTGAGCAAAAGTCACTAGGCAGGGCCCACTCTTAGAGTAGCCGGAGCGAAAACGTGCCCAAGATCACACTGTTAGTTAGAGATTCAAAGTCTTGCAAAGAGTCAAAAAGAGTTTAGAGTGGCTCAGGAAGTTTAGCCAAAGTGTCCCAGGCACTCCCAGGTTCGAAAGCCGGGGACTAAATCTACCCCGTACAGTCGGTAGCAAGGGAAGCCAGGCGGAACACAGTACCTTAAGCGGAAAGGATCCTCCAGCGGTGGCAGTTGTTCCAGGCAGTGGCAGCAGGGCTCGACGTCGGTCAGGGGAGAAGAAGTTCTCGCTGAAGAGCAGAAGAAGAGGGTCGTTGCACTGCCCGGGAAGAAACCAGCCGCGGAGTCCTCCGGTTAAAGGGTTGGTACCGACTTTCGCGGTATGGGGGTAAAGTGTGGTATTCCGGTTGCCGGGGTGCTTGGCACAGGCAAGGCGGCCACGAGATACCTCAAAGAACGGAAAGAAGGCGAAAACTGGTTGTCCCCACCAGTCAAGGGAAGGAGCCACTCCGTTAAGAGTTCTCCTCGGTCGTCGGGAAAAAGTGGTGAGACGGTTCAGCAGGGCTCCACCGGGTGGTGTCGTCGAAGCAGGTCGGCTCAGCTCTTCCCTCGTCGGATTCTTGGTCCTGTGGCGACTTCTGAAGTCCCAGTCCCCAAAGCCCTGCTTTTATGCAGCAAACCCCCATTCACCCAGCCTAGCTGTCACTCAACCATGCTAAGTGGTGAGCCGGGCGGCTCACCACTTGGGCCAATCAGGACGGAGTGCGACTTGAGTTACCAAGGTAACTCAGTCCAGGGTGCCTAAATCCCCCTCCACCCCTCCTAAGTACCCCAGACAGAGTGGCACCACTTTGGAGGGCTTCTGTGGAGAAGCCCGCCAAAAGTGGAACAAAGGGCTCCACTTTGGGTCAGAGTTACAGAGGCGAACACCAACGCCATTTTAGAATCAAGTTTTGGCAAAAAATCCCAACCGGAGTTATAAAAATAAATATATAAACCGGCGGTATGTTTAAGGCTACCGTAAATAAATAATTAAATGTGTTAGCCTAAAACAATGGGAAATCCCATAGGGAAATATTCGCGGTCGAATATAAAAAGTAGTTTCCACTGCCACCAGCCAAAACTCGATCAGGGGGGACGGAGACGTGCCCCCTCGACTAACAGACCCTGGGGCAATCGAATTGCCCCAGCCAGTACGTCCACAATATGATGGTTTGTACTGGTTCTGTTCAGGATTCAAGACTAGCAAAGTCTTTGGTGACTTTACATGCCCTGGGAGACAGTAGTCAGTCCCAGGGTATGGAGTCTATGTTGGGGAGTCCCTAGGACACCCCTGGGTCACGGCACAGAGGGTGCTGTGTGACCCACATCACAAAAATACATGAGGCCCTATGGAGTAAAAGACCCCATAGCCCATTCAACACAAGGTTTGTCCAAGATAACACACTTCAACATGTCCAAGAGTGAGGGTAAAAGAGTCTCACTCTTGGCAGGAGAAAAAAAATAACCCCAGAAATCCAGCAAAGCTGCTGGGGGACTCACTAGGTAGGGAAATTCAGCCTAAACAGAGAATTCTCCCTAACACTCGCCCCCCCCAGACTAAGGGACAGGAGGATTTAATCCACTCCTGGATGAACCTCATACCTCTAGTCGATGATATACATCCTAGAGAGTCCATCAGCATTTTGATGGTGACACCTTGACCTATGTTCAATGGAGAACTCAAAGGTTTTCTTTTGCAAGCTAACGGACCTACAGACCCTTTGAGGAACATCAGTCTTTTTGTTATAGGGGATCTGGTTGACCAGTCCCTCAGAAGTTGGTACAACTTCTGAACCTATGTTAGGCTTTTTGAAGGGGTCCTTATAAAGGATTCCCTTAGATCTAGAGGGGCCTCCAAGGTTCCTCACCACCTCTCTTGTGGGAGCAGGTTGGGTCTTAGGCCTCTTGGTTGGAGGGGTTGGGGTTAGGCAATGTACCTGCTTCCCCTTCCTCTTAGATCTACCTTTACCTATTTTAGGAGTTTCCCCCCTAATATTAGGATTGGAGTTGGGGTCTTCAGTAGAAGGTCCAACAGTCCGAAGGTTTTTGGCCTTAGACTTTTCTTTTCTGGTTTTCCACCAGCACTGAGAATTACCAGTTCTCTCAGGTCCAGATAGGGGCCTAGTTGGTCTATCCACCTCTTCCTCAGAAGCAGGGGGGGTCAGAGACTCGGAAACTAGGGGAACAAGGGTGGAGCTTGGTTGGGGCTCCCATGTTCCTAGCATACTATCCTGAAATGTGCCTGGGTTAGAGGTCAACTTACTAACACCAGGGCTTGTAGTGGGGTTCTCAGTAGAGGGTCCCACAGGCTTAGAAGGGTCCTTCAAGGTAGCCTGTCTAGCCAATTTGGTTAAGTTCTGCTTCTCCATACTGGGAGGCCTGGGGGTATGTGACACTACTCCTAGAGTTCTTAGGTCATTCCCCAACAGGACCTTCCCAGGTACCTCAGTCTGAACACTGACAGGGATCCTCACTGTCATGTTGTTACACTGAATGAGGGCTGGTAGAATAGGAACCATTTGGACAGGGCCTCCAGACATTTTAGTGGGACCTTTGGGTGCTTTGGCCACATCCTCAGGTTGAAAGAAGCTTTCATCCACTACTGTTCTGCTGGCCCCAGTGTCTCTCCTGGCAGGAGTATCCTGGCCATTGACAAGAACACTGTCCACATAATACACCTTAGAGTTAACAGGTAGGGAGTTATACACAACCCTATTCTGGGGACTAACCAGACCCATAGGCTCTAAGTTTACAGTTGCTTGAAGACCCAAGGGTTCTTCAGCAAAGAGTTCAAAGTGGGCACTAGCCATCTGTACTTCATCCTCAGGAGTGAAGGCTAAGGAGACTGTGCTGATCCCTGCAGGTTTACCCTTGCACTTGGGATCTCCTTTGATATGGTCAGTACCCTGACAGACATAGCATTGTCCAAATGCTCTCTGGAAGGGTGGCTTGTTCTGACCTCCTTCTGGCTTGTGGCCAGAAGGTACAGTAGCCTGACTAGGTTTCCCATGGGGCTTACCCTGGTTATTTTGTGGTTTGGGGCCCTCTTTGGGATAGGAATTATTAGAATTCTCTTTGGAGTCTTTTTTAGGCTGTTTCTCCCCATCCTTCTTCTGAGTTACCCCAGAATCCTTGTGAGTGGCCCTGTTGGCAACCCACAAGTCAGCAGCCTTAGCTAGTTTCCGGGAATCTAATTCCCTGGAATCAGCCAAGTGTTGTCTGAGCTCAGGAGAGCAGGCATCATAAATAGTCTCCAACATAAACAAATTCTTCATACCTTCATAAGTGTTCACCTTGTAACCCTTAATCCATCCCTCTAAGTTTTTCAAACATTCACTCACCCAGGTAGCCCAAGGGGTACCATCATGCTTTTTGAGGCTCCTAAACCTCTTAAGATACTGGGAAGGGGTCTTCCCAAACCTAGCTATCAAAGCTAGTTTCACACATTCATAGTCCTTCCTATCCTCCTCCCCCATCTCCATTACCACATCAGTTGCAACAGGGGGAAGCCTAGAGAACAACCAGGTGAGTAAGTCATTTCCTGTGATGTTCTGGAGCCCATGATTATATTCAAACAGAGACAACCAATCCAACACATCCAACTTAGGCTCATACATACCAACCAATTCTTTAGGCATCCGGGGTCTTTTAGGACTGGAACTTCTAGAGGAGCCAGAGAGAGAAACATTCTCAACAGATAATTTCTTCATTTCTAAGTCATACTTGAGCTCCATTTCCCTTAGCCTTAGTTCTTTGTCAGTTTGAGCATTAAGTTTCTTATACTCCAATTCTAGCTTCATTTTCTCCAGTTCAAAGTACTGAGGACTAAATGTGGGACCTGGTAAAGGTCCAGTAGGCACAGCAGGTAGAGCAGGCAGAGGCCTAGGGGGGACAGTTACAACAGCCTCACCCTCCTCTTCTGACTCTTCCTCAGAATCATCAACATTTTGCTCCATGTTAACTTCAACACTGTCATCTACAGTTGCTGGAGTGGTAGGTTCCTCTGAACCATCACCCAGACTTTGGTTAGCTAACAATCTTTCAATCAGCTCCATTTTCTTGCCCTTAGTCAGGAGATCCTTATGTTTACAGAGCACTCTTAAACAATCAGCAGTTTTGGCTGCAAGGGACTCTTGACTATAGCTTTCTATAACTGACATGTTAGAGGTTTTACTTTTACAGTGCTAAGCTTTGTGGTTAGTTGCACTAAGGTATCTAAAGCACAATAAAATGTATACTTAATACAAATCCCACCGCTGTACACCAGTGTTAGGCAGAAACCTGTGCAGTTCCCTTGGGGAACACTGCAAAAGGTTTAAGACTACAGGTAGAGCAGTAAACCCCTTTGGTAGCAGTCTGTACCACCCAGATTTACCTGGTAGCTGTGGCTGAGCAGTCAGACTTCTCTCAAGAAGAGTTAGGCAGTATGTAAAGTATACACAATATGTACCAAAACACAATAGCACAAGCAAACACTGACCAGAGCTTGGTTTCAAAAGTATATAGTTATTTATTTAAAATACACATAAGTTAAAAACACTCTAGCAAAAATATAGTAAAAGCACTTTAACACAGTTATAATGAAAGTAGATTCAATCCTTTCTCCTATCTAGACAACTCTAGGTAAACACCACTTAATTAAAACAGAGGTGAGTGCTTAACGTTAGCTGACACTCTAGTAGTTTCCAAGAAAGGGAGAGAAAAAGCAGAAATGGGTTAAACACACCACTCTAAGGTCCAGAACACTTGCAATAGGCTCAAAGAAGCACAAAGTCACAGGTGAGCAAAAGTCACTAGGCAGGGCCCACTCTTAGAGTAGCCGGAGCGAAAACGTGCCCAAGATCACACTGTTAGTTAGAGATTCAAAGTCTTGCAAAGAGTCAAAAAGAGTTTAGAGTGGCTCAGGAAGTTTAGCCAAAGTGTCCCAGGCACTCCCAGGTTCGAAAGCCGGGGACTAAATCTACCCCGTACAGTCGGTAGCAAGGGAAGCCAGGCGGAACACAGTACCTTAAGCGGAAAGGATCCTCCAGCGGTGGCAGTTGTTCCAGGCAGTGGCAGCAGGGCTCGACGTCGGTCAGGGGAGAAGAAGTTCTCGCTGAAGAGCAGAAGAAGAGGGTCGTTGCACTGCCCGGGAAGAAACCAGCCGCGGAGTCCTCCGGTTAAAGGGTTGGTACCGACTTTCGCGGTATGGGGGTAAAGTGTGGTATTCCGGTTGCCGGGGTGCTTGGCACAGGCAAGGCGGCCACGAGATACCTCAAAGAACGGAAAGAAGGCGAAAACTGGTTGTCCCCACCAGTCAAGGGAAGGAGCCACTCCGTTAAGAGTTCTCCTCGGTCGTCGGGAAAAAGTGGTGAGACGGTTCAGCAGGGCTCCACCGGGTGGTGTCGTCGAAGCAGGTCGGCTCAGCTCTTCCCTCGTCGGATTCTTGGTCCTGTGGCGACTTCTGAAGTCCCAGTCCCCAAAGCCCTGCTTTTATGCAGCAAACCCCCATTCACCCAGCCTAGCTGTCACTCAACCATGCTAAGTGGTGAGCCGGGCGGCTCACCACTTGGGCCAATCAGGACGGAGTGCGACTTGAGTTACCAAGGTAACTCAGTCCAGGGTGCCTAAATCCCCCTCCACCCCTCCTAAGTACCCCAGACAGAGTGGCACCACTTTGGAGGGCTTCTGTGGAGAAGCCCGCCAAAAGTGGAACAAAGGGCTCCACTTTGGGTCAGAGTTACAGAGGCGAACACCAACGCCATTTTAGAATCAAGTTTTGGCAAAAAATCCCAACCGGAGTTATAAAAATAAATATATAAACCGGCGGTATGTTTAAGGCTACCGTAAATAAATAATTAAATGTGTTAGCCTAAAACAATGGGAAATCCCATAGGGAAATATTCGCGGTCGAATATAAAAAGTAGTTTCCACTGCCACCAGCCAAAACTCGATCAGGGGGGACGGAGACGTGCCCCCTCGACTAACAGACCCTGGGGCAATCGAATTGCCCCAGCCAGTACGTCCACAATATGATGGTTTGTACTGGTTCTGTTCAGGATTCAAGACTAGCAAAGTCTTTGGTGACTTTACATGCCCTGGGAGACAGTAGTCAGTCCCAGGGTATGGAGTCTATGTTGGGGAGTCCCTAGGACACCCCTGGGTCACGGCACAGAGGGTGCTGTGTGACCCACATCACAAAAATACATGAGGCCCTATGGAGTAAAAGACCCCATAGCCCATTCAACACAAGGTTTGTCCAAGATAACACAGTTCAACATGTCCAAGAGTGAGGGTAAAAGAGTCTCACTCTTGGCAGGAGAAAAAAAATAACCCCAGAAATCCAGCAAAGCTGCTGGGGGACTCACTAGGTAGGGAAATTCAGCCTAAACAGAGAATTCTCCCTAACAATGGCAGCCAGGGCTGGCCTGTCATTCCTTGTGAAGTCCCAGTATGAGATGCAGTGAAGGACTGGAGAGTGCAGCCAGGGCTGGCTTTTCATTTCTTGTGCAGTCCCAGTATGAGATGCAGTGAAGGACTGGAGATGGCAGTCAGGACTGGCTAGTCATTTCCCGTGCAGTCCCAGTATGTGATGCAGTGAAGGACTGGCGATGGCAGCCAGGGCTGGCCGGTCATTTCCCATGCAGTCCCACTATGAGATGCAGTTAAGGACTGGAGAGTGCAGCCAGGACTGGCTAGGCATTTCCCGCGCAGTCCCAGTATGAGATGCAGTGAAGAACTGGAGATTGCAGCCAGGGCTGGCTGGTCATTTCCTGTGGAGTTCCAGTATGAGATGTAGTGAAGGACTGGAGAGTGCAGCCAGGACTGGCCGGTCAATTCTTGTCCAGTCCCAGTATGAGATGCAGTGAAGGACTGGAGATAACAGCCAGGGCCGGCTGGTCATTTCCCGTGCAGTCCTAGTATGGGATGCAGTGAAGGACTGGAGATGGCATCCAGGGCTGGCTGGTCACATCTTGTGTAGTCCCAGTGCGAGATGCAGTGAAGGACTGGAGATGGCAGCCAGGGCTGGCCGGTCATTTCACGTGCATTCCCAGTATGAGATGCAGTGAAGGACTGGAGAGTGCAGCCAGATCCAGCTTTTCATTTCCTGTGCAGTCCCAGTATGAGATGCAGTGAAGGACTTTAGATGGAAGCCAGGGCTGGCCGGTCATTTCTTGTGCAGTCCCAGTATGAGATGCAGTGAAGGACTGGAGAGTGCAGCCAGATCCAGCTTTTCATTTCCTGTGCAGTCCCAGTATGAGATGCAGTGAAGGACTTTAGATGGCAGCCAGGGCTGGCCGGTCATTTCTTGTGCAGTCCCAGTATGAGATGCAGTGAAGGACTGGAGAGTGCAGCCAGGGCTGGCCGGTCATTTCTTGTGCAGTCCCAGTACTAGATGCAGTGAAGGACTGAAGAGTGCAGCCAGGGCTGGCCCGTCATTCCTTGTGCAGTCCCAGTATGAGATGCAGTGAAGGACTGGAGAGTGCAGCCAGGGCTGGCCGGTCATTTCCGGTGTAGTCCCAGTATGAGATGCAGTGAAGGACTGGAGATGGCAGCCAGGGCTGGCTGGTCATTCCTTGTGCAGAACCAGTATGAGAGGCAGTGAAATACTGGAGAGTGCAGCCAGGGCTGGCCGGTCATTTCCGGTGCAGTCCAAGTATGAGATGCAGTGAAGGACTGGAGATGGCAGCCAGGGCTGGCCTGTCATTCCTTGTGCAGTCCCAGTATGAGATGCAGTGAAGGACTGGAGAGTGCAGCCAGGGCTGGCTGTTCATTCCTTGTGCAGTCCCAGTATGAGATGCAGTGAAGGTCTGGAGATGGCAGCCAGGGCTGGCCTGTCATTCCTTGTGCAGTCCCAGTATGAGATGCAGTGAAGGACTGGAGAGTGCAGCCAGGGCTGGCTTTTCATTTCTTGTGCAGTCCCAGTATGAGATGCAGTGAAGGACTGGAGATGGCAGTCAGGACTGGCTAGTCATTTCCCGTGCAGTCCCAGTATGAGATGCAGTGAAGGACTGGAGATGGCAGCCAGGGCTGGCCGGTCATTTCCCATGCAGTCCCACTATGAGATGCAGTTAAGGACTGGAGAGTGCAGCCAGGACTGGCTAGTCATTTCCCGTGCAGTCCCAGTATGAGATGCAGTGAAGGACTGGAGATTGCAGCCAGGGCTGGCCGGTCATTTCTTGTGCAGTCCCAGTATGAGATGCAGTGAAGGACTGGAGATAACAGCCAGGGCCGGCTGGTCATTTCCCGTGCAGTCCTAGTATGGGATGCAGTGAAGGACTGGAGATGGCATCCAGGGCTGGCTGGTCACATCTTGTGTAGTCCCAGTGCGAGATGCAGTGAAGGACTGGAGATGGCAGCCAGGGCTGGCCGGTCATTTCACGTGCATTCCCAGTATGAGATGCATTGAAGGACTGGAGAGTGCAGCCCGATCCAGCTTTTCATGTCCTGTGCAGTCCCAGTATGAGATGCAGTGAAGGACTTTAGATGGCAGCTAGGGCTGGCCGGTCATTTCTTGTGCAGTCCCAGTATGAGATGCAGTGAAGGACTGGAGAGTGCAGCCAGGGCTGGCCGGTCATTTCTTGTGCAGTCCCAGTACTAGATGCAGTGAAGGACTGAAGAGTGCAGCCAGGGCTGGCCGGTCATTCCTTGTGCAGTCCCAGTACGAGATACAGTGAAGGACTGGAGATTGAAGCCAGGGCTGGCTGTTCATTCATTGTGCATTCCTGTAGGAGATGCAGTGAAGGACTGGAGAGTGCAGCCAGGGCTGGCCGGTCATTCCTTGTGCAGTCCCAGTATGAGATGCAGTGAACGACTGGAGAGTGCAGCCAGGGCTGGCCGGTCATTTCCGGTGCAGTCCCAGTATGAGATGCAGTGAATGAGTGGAGATGGCAGCCAGGGCTGGCCGGTCATTCCTTGTGCAGTCCCAGTATGAGATGCAGTGAAGGACTGGAGAGTGCAGCCAGGGTTGGCTGTTCATTCCTTGTGCAGTCCCAGTATGAGATGCAGTGAAGGATTGGAGACTGCAGCCAGGGCTGGCTGTTCATTTCTTGTGCAGTCCCAGTATGAGATGCAGTGAAGGACTGGAGATTGCAGCCAGCACTGGTCAATCATTCCTTGTGCAGTCCCAGTATGAGATGCAATGAAGGACTGGAGATTGCAGCCAGGGCTGGCTGGTCATTTCCGGTGGAGTTCCAGTATGAGATGCAGTGAAGGACTGGAGAGTGCAGCCAGGGCTGGCTGGTCATTTCTTGTGCATTCCCAGTATGAGATGCAGTGAAGGACTGGAGAGTGCAGCCAGATCCGGCTGGTCATTTCCTGTGCAGTCCCAGTATGAGATGCAGTGAAGGACTTTAGATGGCAGCCAGGGCTGGCCGGTCATTTCTTGTGCAGTCGCAGTATGAGATGCAGTGAAGGACTGGAGAGTGCAGCCAGGGCTGGCCGGTCATTCCTTGTGCAGTCCCAGTATGAGATGCAGTGAAGGACTGGAGCGTGCAGCCAGGGCTGGCCGGTCATTTCCCGTGCAGTCCTAGTATGGGATACAGTGAAGGACTGGAGATGGCAGCCAGGGCTGGCTGGTCACATCTTGTGCAGTCCCAGTGCGAGATGCAGTGAAGGACTGGAGATGGCAGTAAGGCTGGCCGGTCATTTCACATGGATTCGCAGTGTGAGATGCAGTGAAGGACTGGAGAGTGCAGCCAGGGCCGGCTGGTCATTTCCTGTGCAGTCCCAGTATGAGATGGAGTGAAGGACTTTAGATGGCAGCCAGGGCTGGCCGGTCATTTCTTGTGCAGTCCCAGTATGAGATGCAGTGAAGGACTGGAGAGTGCAGTCAGGGCTGGCCGGTCATTTCTTGTGCAGTCCCAGTATGAGATGCAATGAAGGACTGGAGAGTGCAGCCAGGGCTGGCCGGTCATTCTTTGTGCAGTCCCAGTATGAGATGCAGTGAAGGACTGGAGAGTGCAGCCAGGGCTGCCCGGTCATTCCTTGTGCAGTCCCAGTATGAGATACAGTGAAGGACTGGAGATTGCAGTCAGGGCTGGATGGTCATTTCTTGTGCAGTCCCAGTATGAGATGCAGCGAAGGACCGTAGATTGCAGTACGGGCTGGCCGGTCATTTCTTGTGCAGTCCCAGTATGAGATGCAGTGAAGGACTGGAGGTGGCAGGCAGGGCTGGCCAGTCATTCCTTCTTTAGTCTCAGTATGGGATGTAGTGAAGGACTGGAGATTGCAGCCGGGAATGGAGATTGCAGCCGGGGCTGGCCAGTCATTTATTGTGCAGTCCCAGTATGAGATGCAATGAAGGACTGGAGATTGCAGCCAGGGCTGGCTGGTAATTCCTTGTGCAGTCCCAGTATTAGATACAGTTATGGACTGGAGAGTGCAGCCAGGGCTGGCCGGTCATTCCTTGTGCAGTCCCAGTATGAGATGCAGTTAAGGACTGGAGAGTGCAGCCAGGGCTGGCCGGTCATTCCTTGTGCAGTCCCAGTATGAGATGCAGTGAAGGACTGGAGAGTGTAGCCAGGGCTGGCCGGTCATTTCTTGTGCAGTCCCAGTATGAGATGCAGTGAAGGACTGGAGAAGGCAGCCAGGGCTGGCCGGTCATTTCTTGTGCAGTCCCAGTATGTGATGCAGTGAAGAACTAGAGACTGCAGCCAGGGCTGGCCCGTCATTTCTTGTGCAGTACCAGTATGAGATGCAGTGAAGGACTGGAGAGTGCAGCCAGGGCGGGCCAGTCATTTCTTGTGCATTCCCAGTATGAGATGCAATGAAGGACTGGGGATTGCAGCCAGGGCTGGCTGCTAATTCCTTGTACAGTCCCAGTATGAGATACAGTTAAGGACTGGAGAGTGCAGCCAGGGCTGGTCGGTCATTCCTTGTGCAGTCCCAGTATGAGATGCAGTTAAGGACTGGAGAGTGCAGCCAGGGCTGGCCGGTCATTCCTTGCGCAGTCCCAGTATGAGATGCAGTGAAGGACTGGAGAGTGCAGCCAGGGCTGGCTGGTCATTCCTTGTGCAGTCCCAGTATGAGATGCAGTGGAGGACTGGAGACTGCAGCCAGGGCTGGCCGGTCATTTCTTGTGCAGTTCCAGTATGAGATGCAGTGAAGGACTGGAGAGTGCAGCCAGGGCTAGCCGGTCATTCCTTGTGCAGTCCCAGTATGAGATGCAGTGAAGACCTGGAGACTGCAGCCAGGGCTGGCCGGTCATTTCTTGTGCAGTTCCAGTATGAGATGCAGTAAAGGACTGGAGATGGCAGCCAGGGCTGGCCGGTCATTTCTTGTGCAGTCCCAGTACGAGATGCAGTGAAGGACTGAAGAGTGCAGCCAGGGCTGGCCGGTCGTTCCTTGTGCAGTCCCAGTACAAGATACAGTGAAGGACTGGAGATTGAAGCCAGGGCTGGCTGTTCATTCATTGTGCATTCCTGTAGGAGATGCAGTGAAGGACTGGAGAGTGCAGCCAGGGCTGGCCGGTCATTCCTTGTGCAGTCCCAGTATGAGATGCAGTGAAGGACGGGAGAGTGCAGCCAGGGCTGGCCGGTCATTTCCGGTGTAGTCCCAGTATGAGATGCAGTGAAGGACTGGAGATGGCAGCCAGGGCTGGCTGGTCATTCCTTGTGCAGAACCAGTATGAGATGCAGTGAAATACTGGAGAGTGCAGCCAGGGCTGGCCGGTCATTTCCGGTGCAGTCCCAGTATGAGATGCAGTGAAGAACTGGAGATGGCAGCCAGGGCTGGCCTGTCATTCCTTGTGCAGTCCCAGTATGAGATGCAGCGAAGGACTGGAGAAAGCAGCCAGGGCTGGCCGGTCATTTCCGGTGCAGTCCTAGTATGAGATGCAGTGAAGGACTGGAGATGGCAGCCAGGGCTGGCCAGTCATTCCTTGTGCAGTCCCAGTATGAGATGCAGTGAAGGACTGGAGAGTGCAGCCAAGGCTGGCGGTTCATTCCTTGTGCAGTCCCAGTATGAGATGCAGTGAAGGACTGGAGATGGCAGTCAGGACTGGCTAGTCATTTCCCGTGCAGTCCCAGTATGAGATGCAGCGAAGGACTGGAGATTGCAGCCAGGGCTGGCTGTTCATTCCTTGTGAAGTCAGAGTATGAGATGCAGTGAAGGACTGGAGATTGCAGCCAGGGCTGGCCGTTCATTTCTTGTGCAGTCCCAGTATGAGATGCAGTGAAGGACTAGAGAGTGCCCCCAGGGCTGGCCGGTCATTTCTTGTGCAGTCCCAGTATGAGATGCAGTGAAGGACTGGAGTTTGCAGCCAGGGCTGGTCAATCATTCCTTGTGCAGTACCAGTATGAGATGCAATGAAGGACTGGAGATTGCAGCCAGGACTGGCTGGTCATTTCCGGTGGAGTTCCAGTATGAGATGCAGTGAAGGACTGGAGAGTGCAGCCGGGGCTGGCCGGTCATTTCTTGTGCATTCCCAGTATGAGATGCAGTGAAGGACTGGAGAGTGCAGCCAGATCCAGCTGGTCATTTCCTGTGCAGTCCCAGTATGAGATGCAGTGAAGGACTTTAGATGGCAGCCAGGGCTGGCCGGTCATTTCTTGTGCAGTCCCAGTATGAGATGCAGTGAAGGACTGGAGAGTGCAGCCAGGGCTGGCCGGTCATTCCTTGTGCAGTCCCAGTATGAGATGCAGTGAAGGACTGGAGAGTGCAGCCAGGGCTGGCCGGTCATTTCCCGTGCAGTCCTAGTATGGGATGCAGTGAAGGACTGGAGATGGCAGCCAGGGCTGGCTGGTCACATTTTGTGCAGTCCCAGTGCGAGATGCAGTGAAGGACTGGAGATGGCAGTAAGGCTGGCCGGTCATTTCACATGGATTCGCAGTGTGAGATGCAGTGAAGGACTGGAGAGTGCAGCCAGGGCCGGCTGGTCATTTCCTGTGCAGTCCCAGTATGAGATGGAGTGAAGCACTTTAGATGGCAGCCAGGGCTGGCCGTTCATTTCTTGTGCAGTCCCAGTATGAGATGCAGTGAAGGACTGGAGAGTGCAGTCAGGGCTGGCCGGTCATTCCTTGTGCAGTCCCAGTATGAGATGCAGTGAAGGACTGGAAAGTGCAGCCAGGGCTGCCCGGTCATTCCTTGTGCAGTCCCAGTATGAGATACAGTGAAGGACTGGAGATTGCAGTCAGGGCTGGATGGTCATTTCTTGTGCAGTCCCAGTATGAGATGCAGCGAAGGACCGTAGATTGCAGTACGGGCTGGCCGGTTATTTCTTGTGCAGTCCCAGTATGAGATGCAGTGAAGGACTGGAGGTGGCAGGCAGGGCTGGCCAGTCATTCCTTCTTTAGTCTCAGTATGGGATGTAGTGAAGGACTGGAGATTGCAGCCAGGGCTGGCCAGTCATTTCTTGTGCAGTCCCAGTATGAGATGCAATGAAGGACTGGGGATTGCAGCCAGGGCTGGCTGGTAATTCCTTGTGCAGTCCCAGTATTAGATACAGTTAAGGACTGGAGAGTGCAGCCAGGGCTGGCCGGTCATTCCTTGTGCAGTCCCAGTATGAGATGCAGTTAAGTACTGGAGAGTGCAGCCAGGGCTGGCCGGTCATTCCTTGTGCAGTCCCAGTGTGAGATGCAGTGAAGGACTGGAGAGTGTAGCCAGGGCTGGCCGGTCATTCCTTGTGCAGTCCCAGTATGAGATACAGTGAAGGACTGGAGAAGGCAGCCAGGTCTGGCCGGTCATTTCTTGTGCAGTCCCAGTATGTGATGCAGTGAAGAACTAGAGACTGCAGCCAGGGCTGGCCGGTCATTTCTTGTGCAGTACCAGTATGAGATGCAGTGAAGGACTGGAGAGTGCAGCCAGGGCTGGCCAGTCATTTCTTATGCAGTTCCAGTATGAGATCTAATGAAGGACTGGGGATTGCAGCCAGGGCTGGCTGCTAATTCCTTGTGCAGTCCCAGTATGAGATATAGTTAAGGACTGGAGAGTGCAGCCAGGGCTGGTCAGTCATTCCTTGTGTGTTAGGCAGAAACCTGTGCAGTTCCCTTGGGGAACACTGCAAAAGATTTAAGACTACAGGTATAGCAGTAAACCCACTTGGTAGCAGTCCGCACCACCCAGATTTACCTGGTAGCTGTGGCTGAGCAGTCAGACTTCCCTCAAGAAGAGTTAGGCAGTATGCAAAGTATACACAATATGTACTCAGACACAATAGCACAAGCAAACACTGACCAGAGCTTGGTTTCAAAAGTATATAGTTATTTATTTATAAAACACACATAAGTTGAAATCACTCTAGCAAAATATAGTAAAAACACTTCAAACACAGTTATAATGAAAGCAGTTCCAACCCTTACTCCTATCTAGACAACTCTAAGTTAACACCACATAATTAAAACAGAGGTGAGCGCTTAACGTTAGATGACACTCTAGTAGGTTCAAGAAAGGGGTAAAAAGGAACAGGAATGGGTTAAACACACCACTCTAAGGTCCAGAACACTTGCAATAGACTCAAAGAAGCACAAAGTCACAGGTGAGCAAAAGTCACTAGGCAGGGCCCACTCTTAGAGTAGCCGGAGCGAAAATGTGCCCAAGATCACACTGTTGTTAAGGATTCAAAGTCTTGCAAAGAGTTAGAAAGAGTTTAGAGTGGCTTAAAAAGTTTAGCCAGGGTGTCCCAGGCACTCCCAGGTTCGAAAGCCGGGGGCTAAATCTACCCCGTACAGTCGGTGGCAAGGGAAGCCAGGCGGAACACGGTACCTTAAGTGGAAAGGATCCTCCAGCGGTGGCAGTTGTTCCAGGCAGTGGCAGCAAGGCTCGACGTCGGTCAGGGGAGAAGAAGTTCTCGCTGAAGAGCAGAAGAAGAAGGTCGTTGCACTGCCCGGGAAGAAACCAGCCGCGGAGTCCTCCGGTTAAAGGGTTGTACCGACTTTCGTGGTTGGGGTAAAAGGTGGTGGGATTCCGGTTGCCGGGGTGCTTGGCACTGGCAAGGCGGCCACGAGATACCTCGAGAAGCGAAAAGAAGGCGAAAAACTGGTTGTCCCCACCAGTCAAGGGAAGGAGCCACTCCGTTAAGAGTTCTCCTCGGTCGTCGGGAAAAGTGGTGAGACGGTTCAGCAGGGCTCCACCGGGTGGTGTCGTCGAAGCAGGTCGGCTCAGCTCTTCCCTCGTCGGATTCTTGGTCCTGTGGCGACTTCTGAAGTTCCAGTCCCCAAAGCCCTGCTTTTATGCAGCAAACCCCCATTCACCCAGCCTAGCTGTCACTCAAACATGCTAAGTGGTGAGCCGGCCGGCTCACCACTTGGGCCAATCAGGACGGAGTGCGACTTGAGTTACCAAGGTAACTCAGTCCAGGGTGCCTAAATCCCCCTCCACCCCTCCTAAGTACCCCAGACAGAGTGGCACCACTTTGGAGGGCTTCTGTGGAGAAGCCCGCCAAAAGTGGAACAAAGGGCTCCACTTTGGGTCAGAGTTACAGAGGCGAACGCCAACGCCATTTTAGAATCAAGTTTTGGCAAAAAGTCCCAACCGGAGTTATAATAATAAATATATAAACCGGCGGTATGTTTAAGGCTACCGTAAATAAATAATTAAATGTGTTAGCCTAAAACAATGGGAAATCCCATAGGGAAATATTCGCGGTCGAATATAAAAAGTAGTTTCCACTGCCACCAGCCAAAACTCGATCAGGGGGGACGGAGACGTGCCCCCTCGACTAACAGACCCTGGGGCAATCGAATTGCCCCAGCCAGTACGTCCACAATATGATGGTTTGTACTGGTTCTGTTCAGGATTCAAGACTAGCAAAGTCTTTGGTGACTTTACATGCCCTGGGAGACAGTAGTCAGTCCCAGGGTATGGAGTCTATGTTGGGGAGTCCCTAGGACACCCCTGGGTCACGGCACAGAGGGTGCTGTGTAACCCACATCACAAAAATACATGAGGCCCTATGGAGTAAAAGACCCCATAGCCCATTCAACACAAGGTTTAACCAAGAAAACACACTTCAATATGTCCAAGAGTGAGGGTAAAAGAGTCTCACTCTTGGCAGGAGAAAAAAAGAAACCCCAGAAATCCAGCAAAGCTGCTGGGGGACTCACTAGGTAGGGAAATTCAGCCTAAACAGAGAATTCTCCCTAACACTCGCCCCCCCCAGACTAAGGGACAGGAGGATTTAATCCACTCCTGGATGAACCTCATACCTCTAGTCGATGATATACATCCTAGAGAGTCCATCAGCATTTTGATGGTGACACCCTGACCTGTGCTCAATGGTGAAATCAAACCCTTGCAGGCAGATTGACCATCTCAATAGTTTTGGATTTTCCCCTTTCATTTGCATTAACCATCTCAAGGGTTGGTGGTCAGTCTGAATAACAAAAGTAGAACCATACAAGTATGGCCTAAACTTCTTCAGTGCCCACACAATAGCAAAGCATTCTCTTTCGATAGTTGCCCACCTTGTCTCAGGATCCTTCAGTTTTCTACTGATGAAGCAAATGGGGTGCTCCCTACCCTTCTCATCCAGTTGGCTTAGAACTGCACCTATACCTACATTGGAAGCATCAGTTTGTACAATGAAAGGTTGGTGGTAGTCAGGAGCTCTCAAGACTGGAGCTTGGCAAAGAGCTCTCTTCAGTTTTTCAAAGGCCTGATTGCACTCCTCATTCCATTTTACCTTTTTAGGGAATTTGTGTTAGGCAGAAACCTGTGCAGTTCCCTTGGGGAACACTGCAAAAGATTTAAGACTACAGGTAGAGCAGTAAACCCCTTTGGTAGCAGTCTGTACCACCCAGATTTACCTGGTAGCTGTGGCTGAGCAGTCAGACTTCTCTCAAGAAGAGTTAGGCAGTATGTAAAGTATACACAATATGTACCAAAACACAATAGCACAAGCAAACACTGACCAGAGCTTGGTTTCAAAAGTATATAGTTATTTATTTAAAATACACATAAGTTAAAAACACTCTAGCAAAAATATAGTAAAAGCACTTCAACACAGTTATACTGAAAGTAAATTCAATCCTTTCTCCTATCTAGACAACTCTAGGTTAACACCACTTAATTAAAACAGAGGTGAGTGCTTAACGTTAGATGACACTCTAGTAGTTTCCAAGAAAGGGAGAGAAAAAGCAGAAATAGGTTAGACACACCACTCTAAGGTCCAGAACACTTGCAATAGGCTTAACGAAGAATAAAGTCACAGGTGAGCAAAAGTCACTAGGCAGGGCCCACTCTTAGAGTAGCCGGAGCGAAAATGTGCCCAAGATCACACTGTTAGTTAGAGATTCAAAGTCTTGCAAAGAGTCAAAAAGAGTTTAGAGTGGCTCAGAAAGTTTAGCCAAAGTGTCCCAGGCACTCCCAGGTTCGAAAGCCGGGGACTAAATCTACCCCGTACAGTCGGTAGCAAGGGAAGCCAGGCGGAACACAGTACCTTAAGCGGAAAGGATCCTCCAGCGGGGGCAGTTGTTCCAGGCAGCGACAGCAAGGCTCGACGTCGGTCAGGGGAGAAGAATATCTCGCTGAAGAGCAGAAGAGAAAGGTCGTAGCACTGCCCGGGAAGAAACCAGCCGCGGAGTCCTCCGGTTCAAGGGTTGGTACCGACTTTCGCGGTATGGGGGTAAAGTGTGGTATTCCGGATGCCGGGGTGCTTGGCACAGGCAAGGCGGCCACGAGATACCTCAAAAGGACGGAAAGAAGGCGAAAACTGGTTGTCCCCACCAGTCAAGGGAAGGAGCCACTCCGTTAAGAGTTCTCCTCGGTCGTCGGGAAAAAGTGGTGAGACGGTTCAGCAGGGCTCCACCGGGTGGTGTCGTCGAAGCAGGTCGGCTCAGCTCTTCCCTCGTCGGATTCTTGGTCCTGTGGCGACTTCTGAAGTCCCAGTCCCCAAAGCCCTGCTTTTATGCAGCAAACCCCCATTCACCCAGCCTAGCTGTCACTCAAACATGCTAAGTGGTGAGCCGGGCGGCTCACCACTTGGGCCAATCAGGACGGAGTGCGACTTGAGTTACCAAGGTAACTCAGTCCAGGGTGCCTAAATCCCCCTCCACCCCTCCTAAGTACCCCAGACAGAGTGGCACCACTTTGGAGGGCTTCTGTGGAGAAGCCCGCCAAAAGTGGAACAAAGGGCTCCACTTTGGGTCAGAGTTACAGAGGCGAACACCAACGCCATTTTAGAATCAAGTTTTGGCAAAAAGTCCCAACCGGAGTTATAAAAATAAATATATAAACCGGCGGTATGTTTAAGGCTACCGTAAATAAATAATTAAATGTGTTAGCCTAAAACAATGGGAAATCCCATAGGGAAATATTCGCGGTCGAATATAAAAAGTAGTTTCCACTGCCACCAGCCAAAACTCGATCAGGGGGGACGGAGACGTGCCCCCTCGACTAACAGACCCTGGGGCAATCGAATTGCCCCAGCCAGTACGTCCACAATATGATGGTTTGTACTGGTTCTGTTCAGGATTCAAGACTAGCAAAGTCTTTGGTGACTTTACATGCCCTGGGAGACAGTAGTCAGTCCCAGGGTATGGAGTCTATGTTGGGGAGTCCCTAGGACACCCCGGGGTCACGGCACAGAGGGTGCTGTGTGACCCATATCACAAAAATACATGAGGCCCTATGGAGTAAGAGACCCCATAGCCCATTCAACACAAGGTTTAACCAAGAAAACACACTTCAACATGTCCAAGAGTGAGGGTAAAAGAGTCTCACTCTTGGCAGGAGAAAAAAATTAAACCCCAGAAATCCAGCAAAGCTGCTGGGGGACTCACTAGGTAGGGAAATTCAGCCTAACCAGAGAATTCTCCCTAACACTCGCCCCCCCCAGACTAAGGGACAGGAGGATTTAATCCACTCCTGGATGAACCTCATACCTCTAGTCGATGATATACATCCTAGAGAGTCCATCAGCATTTTGATGGTGACACCTTGACCTATGTTCAATGGAGAACTCAAAGGTTTTCTTTTGCAAGCTAAAGGACCTACAAACCCTTTGAGGAACATCAGTCTTTTTGTTATAGGGGATCTGGTTGACCAGTCCCTCAGAAGTTGGTACAACTTCTGAACCTATGTTAGGCTTTTTCAAGGGGTCCTTATAAAGGATTCCCTGAGATCTAGAGGGGCCTCCAAGGTTCCTCACCACCTCTCTTGTGGGAGCAGGTTGGGTCTTAGGCCTCTTGGTTGGAGGGGTTGGGGTTAGGCACTGCACCTGCTTCCCCTTCCTCTTAGATCTACCCTTACCTATTTTAGGAGTTTCCCCCCTAACATTAGGATTTGAGTTGGGGTCTTCAGTAGAAGGTCCAACAGTCTGAAGGTTTTTGGCCTTAGACTTTTCTTTTCTGGTTTTCCACCAGCACTGAGAATTACCAGTTCTCTCAGGTCCAGATAGGGGCCTAGTTGGTCTATCCACCTCTTCCTCAGAAGCAGGGGGAGTCAGAGACTCTGAGACTAGGGGAACAATGATGGAGCTTGGTTGGGGCACCCATGTTCCTAGCATACTATCCTGAAATGTGCCTGGGTTAGAGGTCAACTTACTAACACCAGGGCTTGTAGTGGGGTTCTCAGTAGAGGGTCCCACAGGCTTGGAAGGGTCCTTCAAGGTAGCCTTTCTAGCCAATTTGGTTAAGTTCTGCTTCTCCATACTGGGAGGCCTGGGGGTATGTGACACTACTCCTAGAGTTCTTAGGTCATTCCCTAACAGGACCTTCCCAGGTACCTCAGTCTGAACACTGACAGGGATCCTCACTGTCATGTTGTTACACTGAATGAGGGCTGGTAGGATAGGAACCATTTGGACAGGGCCTCCAGACATCTTAGTGGGACCTTTGGGTGCTTTGGCCACATCCTCAGGTTGAAAGAAGCTTTCATCCACTACTGTTCTGCTGGCCCCAGTGTCTCTCCTGGCAGGAGTATCCTGGCCATTGACAAGAACACTGTCCACATAATACACCTTAGAGTTAACAGGTAGGGAGTTATACACAACCCTATTCTGGGGACTAACCAGACCCATAGGCTCTAAGTTTACAGTTGCTTGAAGACCCAAGGGTTCTTCAGCAAAGAGTTCAAAGTGGGCACTAGCCATCTGGACTTCATCCTCAGGAGTGAAGGCTAAGGAGACTGTGCTGATCCCTGCAGGTTTACCCTTGCACTTGGGATCTCCTTTGATATGGTCAGTACCCTGACAGACATAGCATTGTCCAAATGCTCTCTGGAAGGGTGGCTTGTTCTGACCTCCTTCTGGCTTGTGGCCAGAAGGTACAGTAGCCTGACTAGGTTTCCCATGGGGCTTACCCTGGTTATTTTGTGGTTTGGGGCCCTCTTTGGGATAGGAATTATTAGAATTCTCTTTGGAGTCTTTTTTAGGCTGTTTCTCCCCATCCTTCTTCTGAGTTACCCCAGAATCCTTGTGAGTGGCCCTGTTGGCAACCCACAAGTCAGCAGCCCTAGCTAGTTTCCGGGAATCTAATTCCCTGGAATCAGCCAAGTGTTGTCTGAGCTCAGGAGAGCAGGCATCATAAATAGTCTCCAACATAAACAAATTCTTCATACCTTCATAAGTGTTCACCTTGTAACCCTTAATCCATCCCTCTAAGTTTTTCAAACATTCACTCACCCAGGTAGCCCAAGGGGTACCATCATGCTTTTTGAGGCTCCTAAACCTCTTAAGATACTGGGAAGGGGTCTTCCCAAACCTAGCTATCAAAGCTAGTTTCACACATTCATAGTCCTTCCTATCCTCCTCCCCCATCTCCATTACCACATCAGTTGCAACAGGGGGAAGCCTAGAGAACAACCAGGTGAGTAAGTCATTTCCTGTGATGTTCTGGAGCCCATGATTATATTCAAACAGAGACAACCAATCCAACACATCCAACTTAGGCTCATACATACCAACCAATTCTTTAGGCATCCGGGGTCTTTTAGGACTGGAACTTCTAGAGGAGCCAGAGAGAGAAACATTCTCAACAGATAATTTCTTCATTTCTAAGTCATACTTGAGCTCCATTTCCCTTAGCCTTAGTTCTTTGTCAGTTTGAGCATTAAGTTTCTTATACTCCAATTCTAGCTTCATTTTCTCCAGTTCAAAGTACTGAGGACTAAATGTGGGACCTGGTAAAGGTCCAGTAGGCACAGCAGGTAGAGCAGGCAGAGGCCTAGGGGGGACAGTTACAACAGCCTCACCCTCCTCTTCTGACTCTTCCTCAGAAACATCAACATTTTGCTCCATGTTAACTTCAACACTGTCATCTACAGTTGCTGGAGTGGTAGGTTCCTCTGAACCATCACCCAGACTTTGGTTAGCTAACAATCTTTCAATCAGCTCCATTTTCTTGCCCTTAGTCAGGAGATCCTTATGTTTACAGAGCACTCTTAAACAATCAGCAGTTTTGGCTGCAAGGGACTCTTGACTATAGCTTTCTATAACTGACATGTTAGAGGTTTTACTTTTTCAGTGCTAAGCTTTGTGGTTAGTTGCACTAAGGTATCTAAAGCACAATAAAATGTATACTCAATACAAATCCCACCGCTGTACACCAGTGTTAGGCAGAAACCTGTGCAGTTCCCTTGGGGAACACTGCAAAAGATTTAAGACTACAGGTAGAGCAGTAAACCCCTTTGGTAGCAGTCTGTACCACCCAGATTTACCTGGTAGCTGTGGCTGAGCAGTCAGACTTCTCTCAAGAAGAGTTAGGCAGTATGTAAAGTATACACAATATGTACCAAAACACAATAGCACAAGCAAACACTGACCAGAGCTTGGTTTCAAAAGTATATAGTTATTTATTTAAAATACACATAAGTTAAAAACACTCTAGCAAAAATATAGTAAAAGCACTTCAACACAGTTATACTGAAAGTAAATTCAATCCTTTCTCCTATCTAGACAACTCTAGGTTAACACCACTTAATTAAAACAGAGGTGAGTGCTTAACGTTAGATGACACTCTAGTAGTTTCCAAGAAAGGGAGAGAAAAAGCAGAAATAGGTTAGACACACCACTCTAAGGTCCAGAACACTTGCAATAGGCTTAACGAAGAATAAAGTCACAGGTGAGCAAAAGTCACTAGGCAGGGCCCACTCTTAGAGTAGCCGGAGCGAAAATGTGCCCAAGATCACACTGTTAGTTAGAGATTCAAAGTCTTGCAAAGAGTCAAAAAGAGTTTAGAGTGGCTCAGAAAGTTTAGCCAAAGTGTCCCAGGCACTCCCAGGTTCGAAAGCCGGGGACTAAATCTACCCCGTACAGTCGGTAGCAAGGGAAGCCAGGCGGAACACAGTACCTTAAGCGGAAAGGATCCTCCAGCGGGGGCAGTTGTTCCAGGCAGCGACAGCAAGGCTCGACGTCGGTCAGGGGAGAAGAATATCTCGCTGAAGAGCAGAAGAGAAAGGTCGTAGCACTGCCCGGGAAGAAACCAGCCGCGGAGTCCTCCGGTTCAAGGGTTGGTACCGACTTTCGCGGTATGGGGGTAAAGTGTGGTATTCCGGATGCCGGGGTGCTTGGCACAGGCAAGGCGGCCACGAGATACCTCAAAAGGACGGAAAGAAGGCGAAAACTGGTTGTCCCCACCAGTCAAGGGAAGGAGCCACTCCGTTAAGAGTTCTCCTCGGTCGTCGGGAAAAAGTGGTGAGACGGTTCAGCAGGGCTCCACCGGGTGGTGTCGTCGAAGCAGGTCGGCTCAGCTCTTCCCTCGTCGGATTCTTGGTCCTGTGGCGACTTCTGAAGTCCCAGTCCCCAAAGCCCTGCTTTTATGCAGCAAACCCCCATTCACCCAGCCTAGCTGTCACTCAAACATGCTAAGTGGTGAGCCGGGCGGCTCACCACTTGGGCCAATCAGGACGGAGTGCGACTTGAGTTACCAAGGTAACTCAGTCCAGGGTGCCTAAATCCCCCTCCACCCCTCCTAAGTACCCCAGACAGAGTGGCACCACTTTGGAGGGCTTCTGTGGAGAAGCCCGCCAAAAGTGGAACAAAGGGCTCCACTTTGGGTCAGAGTTACAGAGGCGAACACCAACGCCATTTTAGAATCAAGTTTTGGCAAAAAGTCCCAACCGGAGTTATAAAAATAAATATATAAACCGGCGGTATGTTTAAGGCTACCGTAAATAAATAATTAAATGTGTTAGCCTAAAACAATGGGAAATCCCATAGGGAAATATTCGCGGTCGAATATAAAAAGTAGTTTCCACTGCCACCAGCCAAAACTCGATCAGGGGGGACGGAGACGTGCCCCCTCGACTAACAGACCCTGGGGCAATCGAATTGCCCCAGCCAGTACGTCCACAATATGATGGTTTGTACTGGTTCTGTTCAGGATTCAAGACTAGCAAAGTCTTTGGTGACTTTACATGCCCTGGGAGACAGTAGTCAGTCCCAGGGTATGGAGTCTATGTTGGGGAGTCCCTAGGACACCCCGGGGTCACGGCACAGAGGGTGCTGTGTGACCCATATCACAAAAATACATGAGGCCCTATGGAGTAAGAGACCCCATAGCCCATTCAACACAAGGTTTAACCAAGAAAACACACTTCAACATGTCCAAGAGTGAGGGTAAAAGAGTCTCACTCTTGGCAGGAGAAAAAAATTAAACCCCAGAAATCCAGCAAAGCTGCTGGGGGACTCACTAGGTAGGGAAATTCAGCCTAACCAGAGAATTCTCCCTAACAATTTGGGAGAGGAGATTACATTCAGTGGAGAAGCTATGGTCCCATAGTTCTCAATGAAATTCCTGTAATATCCAGTGAGGCCTAGAAAAGCTCTCACTTGGGTTTGAGTAGTCGGTGTTGTCCAATTTTGCACAGCTTCAATCTTGCTGGGCAAAGGCCTTATTTCTCCACCTCCTACCTCATGTCCAAGGTAGACCACTTTACTTTGACCAATCTGGCACTTACTGGCTTTGATTGTCAAATGGGCCTGTTCCAGAGCCTGCAACACATGTCCTAGGTGGGTCACATGTTCTTCCCAGGAGTGGCTGAAGACTGCAATGTCATCCAAGTATGCCATGCAGAAGTCTTCCATCCCAGCCAGAACCTGGTTCACCATCCTTTGGAATGTGGCAGGTGCATTTTTTAGTCCAAAAGGCATGACCTTAAACTGGTACAAGCCAACTGGGGTTGAAAATGCAGTTTTCTCCTTGGCATGGTCTGTCAGGGCTATTTGCCAATAGCCTGACGTCAGGTCAAATGTGCTGAGGTACTTGGCTGCACCAAGTTTATCCACCAACTCATCTGTCCTGGGCAAAGGGTGGGCATCAGTCTTGGTGACTGCATTTAGAGCTCTATAGTCCACACAGAATCTCAAGTCTTTGGATCCTGCCTTTGGTACTAACACAACTGGGCTAGACCATGGACTAGTAGAGGGCTCTATTACCCCGAGATCAAGCATCTTCTTGACCTCTCCTTTGATGTGGGTTCTGACATGTTCTGACATTCTGTATCCTCTGCTTTTGACTGGCAGACAGTCACCAGTGAGTATCTCATGCTGACCCCAAGGGGTCAAGCCTGGTGATAGTGAGAACAGGGAGGCAAACTGATTTAACATAGATTTGCACTCCTCTTGTTGCTCAGGTGTCAGGTCTGAAGAGAGATTGACTCCTTCAACTTTTTCATCTAAAGGCACACCTCGGAGGAGATCAGGGAGAGATTCACTCTCTTCTTCCTCTGCAGCTGAAGCTAGAAGCAAGGCTCCTACATCAGGTCTGGAGATGTATGCTTTTAGTCGGTTGGTGTGGAAGACTCTAGGAGCTTCCCTGGGTCTGCCCAGATCCACCAGATAGTTGACCTCTCCAAGTTTTCCCACAATCTTGAAGGGTCCCATCCATTTGTCTTGCAAGGCCCTCTGCCTTGTTGGGAGCATAACTAGAACTAGCTGGTCTTGAGTAAACTCAACCATGTTAGCCTTCTGGTCGTGCCAATGTTTGACCAGAGCTTGACCAGCTTTCAAGTTGTCACTTGCTTCTGCCATCATGTGTGACATTCTCCTCCGGAGACCTATCACATAGTCAGTCACTCTGACTGGCTTGAGGGGAGGAGCACCTTCCAATCCCTCCTTAATCAGGGCCAATGGGCCTCTGACTGGATGGCCATAGAGAAGCTCAAAGGGAGAATAACCTACTCCCTCCTGAGGGACTTCTCTATAAGCAAAGAGAAGGCATGGCAGTAGAAGGTCCCACTTTTTCTTAAGGGGTTCTTCTAAAGCACCTATCATGCTCTTCATGGTTCTGTTAAACCTTTCAACCAACCCGTTTGTCTGAGGGTGGTAAGCGGTTGAGAACTTGTAGGTAACTCCACAGGTTTTCCACATGGCTTTCATGTAGTGGGACATAAAGTTTGACCCCCTGTCAGAGATTACCTCCTTAGGAAACCCAACCCTGGTAAAAATACCGAGGAGGGCCTTAGCCACAGCCGGAGCTGTAACAGTCCTCATAGGAATTGCCTCAGGGTACCTAGTAGCATGGTCTACTACAACAAGGATAAACCTGTTGCCTGAGGAGGTTGGAGGATCAAGGGGACCAACAATGTCAATCCCTACCCTCTCAAATGGGACTCCCACAACTGGGAGAGGCACTAAAGGTGCCACATTCTTGGAACCAACCTTACCAGAAGTCTGGCAGGTAAGGCAGCTCTTACAATATCTATCTACTTCAGCCCCCATCTTTGGCCAATAAAAGTAGAGTGAGAGCCTTTCCTTGGTCTTCTTGAAACTCAAGTGACCAGCCAAAGGTATCTCATGGGCTAGTTGTAAGAACTGTTGTCTGTTCTCTTGTGGGACTACAAGGCGTTTGTAGTCTCCAGGTTCAGACTCAGTGGGTTCACTGTAGAAGAGGCCATCTTCCCAGTGTAACCTATACTTCACAGGCTCTTGCCCATCAGCTTGAGAAGCTGCCTGGTGGCGGAGACCTTCCAGAGTTGGACATTCTCTTTGCCCCTTACGAAAAGCTGCCCTGCTAGGCCCACCTTCTGCCAGTAAAGACTGCAGCTCAGGATGGTCCTCAGGGTCCAAATCTCCAATAAGGTTGGGGCCTCCTTCTAGCTCTTCCTCAGAGTCTAGCTCAACCACACAGGGTTGTACCTCCCTCTCAGCCTCAGCTGGAGGTGGAGTTACAGGTGTAACTTTGGACAACCTAGGGGAAGTCCTTGTTGGAAGCACTGGGGTGCTTGCTGCTGGCTTTTTCCTAGGAGTCTTGGGTTGCCCCTTTGCTCCTGATCTGGTAGTTACTGCAGTAAGTTGCTCCAGTGGGAGAGGAGTGATTTCTGTCATCATCTCCTGAGATAACCCTCTCAGGGTTTTCTCTCTTGCAGGTTTTGTGAGTTCCTGTAACCTTTTGCTAGGTGGTCTGGGGGTATGAGATACAACTCCAAGAGCTTTGAGGTCATTACCCAACAGAACCCTACCTGGCACTTCACATTGTACACTGACAGGTATTTTTACAGCCATATCATTACATTGGATGAGAACTGGTAACTGGGGACACATCTGCACAGGCCCACCAGCTAACTTGGTGAGGCATTTGGGTGCCTTAGCAACATCCTCTGCCTTGAAAAATGATTCATCCACCACAGTTATGCTGGCTCCAGTATCCCTAATGGCAGGAGTCTCCTGACCATTCACCTGGACACTGTCCTTATAATACTCTTTAGTATTATCTGGGATAGAGTTATAGACATCTAAATTCTGTTGTTCCCACAACCCCAGAGAGACTAAAGAAACACTAGCTGAGACTCCAGTGGGTTCATCAGCTAGTAATAGAAAGTTTCCACTTGCCATATGTACTTCCTCTTCTGGAGCGAAGGCTAAGGAGGCAAGCTGGACCCCTGAAGGTTTACCCTTACATCTGGGATCTCCTTTCACATGGTCAGTAGCCTTACAAACAAAGCATGAGCCAAAGGCTCGCTGGAATGGAGGCTTGTTCTGACCTCCTTCTGGTCTGGGACCAGGAGGTATACTAGCCTGATTTGGTTTCCCTGGTGGCTTACCCTTATAGTTTTGTTTGGGGCCCTCTTTGGAATTTGTAGTATTAGAATTCTCTTTGGAGTCCTTTTTAGGCTGTTTCTCCCCATCCTTCTTTTGAGTGACCCCAGAATCCTTGTGAGTGGCCCTGTTGGCAACCCACAAGTCAGCAGCCTTAGCTAGTTTCCGGGAATCTAATTCCCTGGAATCAGCCAAGTGTTGTCTGAGCTCAGGAGAGCAGGCATCATAAATAGTCTCCAACATAAACAAATTCTTCATACCTTCATAAGTGTTCACCTTGTAACCCTTAATCCATCCCTCTAAGTTTTTCAAACATTCATTCACCCAGGTAGCCCAAGGGGTACCATCATGCTTTTTGAGGCTCCTAAACCTCTTAAGATACTGGGAAGGGGTCTTCCCAAACCTAGCTATCAAAGCTAGTTTCACACATTCATAGTCCTTCCTATCCTCCTCCCCCATCTCCATTACCACATCAGTTGCAACAGGGGGAAGCCTAGAGAACAACCAGGTGAGTAAGTCATTTCCTGTGATGTTCTGGAGCCCATGATTATATTCAAACAGAGACAACCAATCCAACACATCCAATTTAGGCTCATACATACCAACCAATTCTTTAGGCATCCGGGGTCTTTTAGGACTGGAACTTCTAGAGGAGCCAGAGAGAGAAGCATTCTCAACAGATAATTTCTTCATTTCTAAGTCATACTTGAGCTCCATTTCCCTTAGCCTTAGTTCTTTGTCAGTTTGAGCATTAAGTTTCTTATACTCCAATTCTAGTTTCATTTTCTCCAGTTCAAAGTATTGAGGACTAAATGGGGGACCTGGTAAAGGTCCAGTAGGTACAGCAGGTAGAGCAGGCAGAGGCCTAGGGGGGACAGTCACAACAGCCTCACCCTCCTCTTCTGACTCTTCCTCAGAATCATCAACATTTTGCTCCATGTTAATTTCAGTACTGTCATCTACAGTTACTGGAGTGGTAGGTTCCTCTGAACCATCACCCAGACTTTGGTTAGCTAACAATCTTTCAATCAGCTCCATTTTCTTGCCCTTAGTCAGGAGATCCTTATGTTTACAGAGCACTCTTAAACAATCAGCAGTTTTGGCTGCAAGGGACTCTTGACTATAGCTTTCTATAACTGACATGTTAGAGGATTACTTTTACAGTGCTAAGCTTTGTGGTTAGTTGCACTAAGGTATCTAAAGCACAATAAAATGTATACTCAATACAAATCCCACCGCTGTACACCAGTGTTAGGCAGAAACCTGTGCAGTTCCCTTGGGGAACACTGCAAAAGATTTAAGACTACAGGTATAGCAGTAAACCCACTTGGTAGCAGTCCGCACCACCCAGATTTACCTGGTAGCTGTGGCTGAGCAGTCAGACTTCCCTCAAGAAGAGTTAGGCAGTATGCAAAGTATACACAATATGTACTCAGACACAATAGCACAAGCAAACACTGACCAGAGCTTGGTTTCAAAAGTATATAGTTATTTATTTATAAAACACACATAAGTTGAAATCACTCTAGCAAAATATAGTAAAAACACTTCAAACACAGTTATAATGAAAGCAGTTCCAACCCTTACTCCTATCTAGACAACTCTAAGTTAACACCACATAATTAAAACAGAGGTGAGCGCTTAACGTTAGATGACACTCTAGTAGGTTCAAGAAAGGGGTAAAAAGGAACAGGAATGGGTTAAACACACCACTCTAAGGTCCAGAACACTTGCAATAGACTCAAAGAAGCACAAAGTCACAGGTGAGCAAAAGTCACTAGGCAGGGCCCACTCTTAGAGTAGCCGGAGCGAAAATGTGCCCAAGATCACACTGTTGTTAAGGATTCAAAGTCTTGCAAAGAGTTAGAAAGAGTTTAGAGTGGCTTAAAAAGTTTAGCCAGGGTGTCCCAGGCACTCCCAGGTTCGAAAGCCGGGGGCTAAATCTACCCCGTACAGTCGGTGGCAAGGGAAGCCAGGCGGAACACGGTACCTTAAGTGGAAAGGATCCTCCAGCGGTGGCAGTTGTTCCAGGCAGTGGCAGCAAGGCTCGACGTCGGTCAGGGGAGAAGAAGTTCTCGCTGAAGAGCAGAAGAAGAAGGTCGTTGCACTGCCCGGGAAGAAACCAGCCGCGGAGTCCTCCGGTTAAAGGGTTGTACCGACTTTCGTGGTTGGGGTAAAAGGTGGTGGGGTTCCGGTTGCCGGGGTGCTTGGCACTGGCAAGGCGGCCACGAGATACCTCGAGAAGTGAAAAGAAGGCGAAAAACTGGTTGTCCCCACCAGTCAAGGGAAGGAGCCACTCCGTTAAGAGTTCTCCTCGGTCGTCGGGAAAAGTGGTGAGACGGTTCAGCAGGGCTCCACCGGGTGGTGTCGTCGAAGCAGGTCGGCTCAGCTCTTCCCTCGTCGGATTCTTGGTCCTGTGGCGACTTCTGAAGTTCCAGTCCCCAAAGCCCTGCTTTTATGCAGCAAACCCCCATTCACCCAGCCTAGCTGTCACTCAAACATGCTAAGTGGTGAGCCGGCCGGCTCACCACTTGGGCCAATCAGGACGGAGTGCGACTTGAGTTACCAAGGTAACTCAGTCCAGGGTGCCTAAATCCCCCTCCACCCCTCCTAAGTACCCCAGACAGAGTGGCACCACTTTGGAGGGCTTCTGTGGAGAAGCCCGCCAAAAGTGGAACAAAGGGCTTCACTTTGGGTCAGAGTTACAGAGGCGAACGCCAACGCCATTTTAGAATCAAGTTTTGGCAAAAAGTCCCAACCGGAGTTATAATAATAAATATATAAACCGGCGGTATGTTTAAGGCTACCGTAAATAAATAATTAAATGTGTTAGCCTAAAACAATGGGAAATCCCATAGGGAAATATTCGCGGTCGAATATAAAAAGTAGTTTCCACTGCCACCAGCCAAAACTCGATCAGGGGGGACGGAGACGTGCCCCCTCGACTAACAGACCCTGGGGCAATCGAATTGCCCCAGCCAGTACGTCCACAATATGATGGTTTGTACTGGTTCTGTTCAGGATTCAAGACTAGCAAAGTCTTTGGTGACTTTACATGCCCTGGGAGAGACAGTAGTCAGTCCCAGGGTATGGAGTCTATGTTGGGGAGTCCCTAGGACACCCCTGGGTCACGGCACAGAGGGTGCTGTGTAACCCACATCACAAAAATACATGAGGCCCTATGGAGTAAAAGACCCCATAGCCCATTCAACACAAGGTTTAACCAAGAAAACACACTTCAATATGTCCAAGAGTGAGGGTAAAAGAGTCTCACTCTTGGCAGGAGAAAAAAAGAAACCCCAGAAATCCAGCAAAGCTGCTGGGGGACTCACTAGGTAGGGAAATTCAGCCTAAACAGAGAATTCTCCCTAACACTGTGCAGTCCCAGTATGAGATGCAGTTAAGGACTGGAGAGTGCAGCCAGGGCTGGCCGGTCATTCCTTGTGCAGTCCCAGTATGAGATGCAGTGAAGGACTGGAGAGTGCAGCCAGGGCTGGCCGGTCATTCCTTGTGCAGTCCCAGTATGAGATGCAGTGAAGGACAGGAGACTGCAGCCAGGGCTGGCCGGTCATTTCTTGTGCAGTTCCAGTATGAGATGCAGTGAAGGACTGGAGAGTGCAGCCAGGGCTGGCTGGTCATTCCTTGTGCAGTCCCAGTATGAGATGCAGTGAAGGACTGGAGACTGCAGCCAGGGCTGGCCGGTCATTTCTTGTGCAGGGCCAGTATGAGATGCAGTGAATGACTGGAGATGGCAGCCAGGGCTGGCCGGTCATTTCTTGTGCAGTCCCAGTACGAGATGCAGTGAAGGACTGAAGAGTGCAGCCAGGGCTGGCCGGTCATTCCTTGTGCAGTCCCAGTACAAGATACAGTGAAGGACTGGAGATTGAAGCCAGGGCTGGCTGTTCATTCATTGTGCATTCCTGTAGGAGATGCAGTGAAGGACTGGAGAGTGCAGCCAGGGCTGGCCGGTCATTCCTTGTGCAGTCCCAGTATGAGATGCAGTGAAGGACTGGAGAGTGCAGCCAGGGCTGGCCGGTCATTTCCGGTGTAGTCCCAGTATGAGATGCAGTGAAGGACTGAGGATGGCAGCCAGGGCTGGCTGGTCATTCCTTGTGCAGAACCAGTATGAGATGCAGTGAAATATTGGAGAGTGCAGCCAGGGCTGGCCGGTCATTTCCGGTGCAGTCCAAGTATGAGATGCAGTGAAGGACTGGAGATGGCAGCCAGGGCTGGCCTGTCATTCCTTGTGCAGTCCCAGTATGAGATGCAGTGAAGGACTGGAGAGTGCAGCCAGGGCTGGCTGTTCATTCCTTGTGCAGTCCCAGTATGAGATGCAGTGAAGGACTGGAGATGGCAGCCAGGGCTGGCCTGTCATTCCTTGTGCAGTCCCAGTATGAGATGCAGTGAAGGACTGGAGAGTGCAGCCAGGGCTTGCTTTTCATTTCTTGTGCAGTCCCAGTATGAGATGCAGTGAAGGACTGGAGATGGCAGTCAGGACTGGCTAGTCATTTCCCATGCAGTCCCAGTATGAGATGCAGTGAAGGACTGGAGATGGCAGCCAGGGCTGGCTGGTCATTTCCTGTGGAGTTCCAGTATGAGATGTAGTGAAGGACTGGAGAGTGCAGCCAGGACTGGCCGGTCAATTCTTGTGCAGTCCCAGTATGAGATGCAGTGAAGGACTGGAGATAACAGCCAGGGCCGGCTGGTCATTTCCCGTGCAGTCCTAGTATGGGATGCAGTGAAGGACTGGAGATGGCATCCAGGGCTGGCTGGTCACATCTTGTGTAGTCCCAGTGCGAGATGCAGTGAAGGACTGGAGATGGCAGCCAGGGCTGGCCGGTCATTTCACGTGCATTCCCAGTATGAGATGCAGTGAAGGACTGGAGAGTGCAGCCAGATCCAGCTTTTCATTTCCTGTGCAGTCCCAGTATGAGATGCAGTGAAGGACTTTAGATGGCAGCCAGGGCTGGCCGGTCATTTCTTGTGCAGTCCCAGTATGAGATGCAGTGAAGGACTGGAGAGTGCAGCCAGGGCTGGCCGGTCATTTCTTGTGCAGTCCCAGTACTAGATGCAGTGAAGGACTGAAGAGTGCAGCCAGGGCTGGCCGGTCATTCCTTGTGCAGTCCCAGTATGAGATGCAGTGAAGAACTGGAGAGTGCAGCCAGGGCTGGCCGGTCATTTCTGGTGTAGTCCCAGTATGAGATGCAGCGAAGGACTGGAGATGGCAGCCAGGGCTGGCTGGTCATTCCTTGTGCAGAACCAGTATGAGATGCAGTGAAATACTGGAGAGTGCAGCCAGGGCTGGCCGGTCATTTCTGGTGCAGTCCAAGTATGAGATGCAGTGAAGGACTGGAGATGGCAGCCAGGGCTGGCCTGTCATTCCTTGTGCAGTCCCAGTATGAGATGCAGTGAAGGACTGGAGAGTGCAGCCAGGGCTGGCTGTTCATTCCTTGTGCAGTCCCAGTATGAGATGCAGTGAAGGACTGGAGATGGCAGCCAGGTCTGGCCTGTCATTCCTTGTGCAGTCCCAGTATGAGATGCAGTGAAGGACTGGAGAGTGCAGCCAGGGCTGGCTTTTCATTTCTTGTGCAGTCCCAGTATGAGATGCAGTGAAGGACTGGAGATGGCAGTCAGGACTGGCTAGTCATTTCCCGTGCAGTCCCAGTATGAGATGCAGTGAAGGACTGGAGATGGCAGCCAGGGCTGGCCGGTCATTTCCCATGCAGTCCCACTATGAGATGCAGTTAAGGACTGGAGAGTGCAGCCAGGACTGGCTAGTCATTTCCCGTGCAGTCCCAGTATGAGATGCAGTGAAGGACTGGAGATTGCAGCCAGGGCTGGCTGGTCATTTCCTGTGGAGTTCCAGTATGAGATGTAGTGAAGGACTGGAGAGTGCAGCCAGGACTGGCCGGTCAATTCTTGTGCAGTCCCAGTATGAGATGCAGTGAAGGACTGGAGATAACAGCCAGGGCCGGCTGGTCATTTCCCGTGCAGTCCTAGTATGGGATGCAGTGAAGGACTGGAGATGGCATCCAGGGCTGGCTGGTCACATCTTGTGTAGTCCCAGTGCGAGATGCAGTGAAGGACTGGAGATGGCAGCCAGGGCTGGCCGGTCATTTCACGTGCATTCCCAGTATGAGATGCAGTGAAGGACTGGAGAGTGCAGCCAGATCCAGCTTTTCATTTCCTGTGCAGTCCCAGTATGAGATGCAGTGAAGGACTTTAGATGGCAGCCAGGGCTGGCCGGTCATTTCTTGTGCAGTCCCAGTATGAGATGCAGTGAAGGACTGGAGAGTGCAGCCAGGGCTGGCCGGTCATTTCTTGTGCAGTCCCAGTACTAGATGAAGTGAAGGACTGAAGAGTGCAGCCAGGGCTGGCCGGTCATTCCTTGTGCAGTCCCAGTATGAGATGCAGTGAAGGACTGGAGAGTGCAGCCAGGGCTGGCCGGTCATTTCTGGTGTAGTCCCAGTATGAGATGCAGTGAAGGACTGGAGATGGCAGCCAGGGCTGGCTGGTCATTCCTTGTGCAGAACCAGTATGAGATGCAGTGAAATACTGGAGAGTGCAACCAGGGCTGGCCGGTCATTTCTTGTGCAGTCCCAGTACTAGATGCAGTGAAGGACTGAAGAGTGCAGCCAGGGCTGGCCAGTCATTCCTTGTGCAGTCCCAGTACGAGATACAGTGAAGGACTGGAGATTGAAGCCAGGGCTGGCTGTTCATTCATTGTGCATTCCTGTAGGAGATGCAGTGAAGGACTGGAGAGTGCAGCCAGGGCTGGCCGGTCATTCCTTGTGCAGTCCCAGTATGAGATGCAGTGAACGACTGGAGAGTGCAGCCAGGGCTGGCCGGTCATTTCCGGTGCAGTCCCAGTATGAGATGCAGTGAATGAGTGGAGATGGCAGCCAGGGCTGGCCGGTCATTCCTTGTGCAGTCCCAGTATGAGATGCAGTGAAGGACTGGAGAGTGCAGCCAGGGTTGGCTATTCATTCCTTGTGCAGTCCCAGTATGAGATGCAGTGAAGGATTGGAGACTGCAGCCAGGGCTGGCTGTTCATTTCTTGTGCAGTCCCAGTATGAGATGCAGTGAAGGACTGGAGATTGCAGCCAGCGCTGGTCAATCATTCCTTGTGCAGTCCCAGTATGAGATGCAATGAAGGACTGGAGATTGCAGCCAGGGCTTGCTTTTCATTTCTTGTGCAGTCCCAGTATGAGATGCAGTGAAGGACTGGAGATGGCAGTCAGGACTGGCTAGTCATTTCCCATGCAGTCCCAGTATGAGATGCAGTGAAGGACTGGAGATGGCAGCCAGGGCTGGCTGGTCATTTCCTGTGGAGTTCCAGTATGAGATGTAGTGAAGGACTGGAGAGTGCAGCCAGGACTGGCCGGTCAATTCTTGTGCAGTCCCAGTATGAGATGCAGTGAAGGACTGGAGATAACAGCCAGGGCCGGCTGGTCATTTCCCGTGCAGTCCTAGTATGGGATGCAGTGAAGGACTGGAGATGGCATCCAGGGCTGGCTGGTCACATCTTGTGTAGTCCCAGTGCGAGATGCAGTGAAGGACTGGAGATGGCAGCCAGGGCTGGCCGGTCATTTCACGTGCATTCCCAGTATGAGATGCAGTGAAGGACTGGAGAGTGCAGCCAGATCCAGCTTTTCATTTCCTGTGCAGTCCCAGTATGAGATGCAGTGAAGGACTTTAGATGGCAGCCAGGGCTGGCCGGTCATTTCTTGTGCAGTCCCAGTATGAGATGCAGTGAAGGACTGGAGAGTGCAGCCAGGGCTGGCCGGTCATTTCTTGTGCAGTCCCAGTACTAGATGCAGTGAAGGACTGAAGAGTGCAGCCAGGGCTGGCCGGTCATTCCTTGTGCAGTCCCAGTATGAGATGCAGTGAAGGACTGGAGAGTGCAGCCAGGGCTGGCCGGTCATTTCTGGTGTAGTCCCAGTATGAGATGCAGTGAAGGACTGGAGATGGCAGCCAGGGCTGGCTGGTCATTCCTTGTGCAGAACCAGTATGAGATGCAGTGAAATACTGGAGAGTGCAGCCAGGGCTGGCCGGTCATTTCTGGTGCAGTCCAAGTATGAGATGCAGTGAAGGACTGGAGATGGCAGCCAGGGCTGGCCTGTCATTCCTTGTGCAGTCCCAGTATGAGATGCAGTGAAGGACTGGAGAGTGCAGCCAGGGCTGGCTGTTCATTCCTTGTGCAGTCCCAGTATGAGATGCAGTGAAGGACTGGAGATGGCAGCCAGGTCTGGCCTGTCATTCCTTGTGCAGTCCCAGTATGAGATGCAGTGAAGGACTGGAGAGTGCAGCCAGGGCTGGCTTTTCATTTCTTGTGCAGTCCCAGTATGAGATGCAGTGAAGGACTGGAGATGGCAGTCAGGACTGGCTAGTCATTTCCCGTGCAGTCCCAGTATGAGATGCAGTGAAGGACTGGAGATGGCAGCCAGGGCTGGCCGGTCATTTCCCATGCAGTCCCACTATGAGATGCAGTTAAGGACTGGAGAGTGCAGCCAGGACTGGCTAGTCATTTCCCGTGCAGTCCCAGTATGAGATGCAGTGAAGGACTGGAGATTGCAGCCAGGGCTGGCTGGTCATTTCCTGTGGAGTTCCAGTATGAGATGTAGTGAAGGACTGGAGAGTGCAGCCAGGACTGGCCGGTCAATTCTTGTGCAGTCCCAGTATGAGATGCAGTGAAGGACTGGAGATAACAGCCAGGGCCGGCTGGTCATTTCCCGTGCAGTCCTAGTATGGGATGCAGTGAAGGACTGGAGATGGCATCCAGGGCTGGCTGGTCACATCTTGTGTAGTCCCAGTGCGAGATGCAGTGAAGGACTGGAGATGGCAGCCAGGGCTGGCCGGTCATTTCACGTGCATTCCCAGTATGAGATGCAGTGAAGGACTGGAGAGTGCAGCCAGATCCAGCTTTTCATTTCCTGTGCAGTCCCAGTATGAGATGCAGTGAAGGACTTTAGATGGCAGCCAGGGCTGGCCGGTCATTTCTTGTGCAGTCCCAGTATGAGATGCAGTGAAGGACTGGAGAGTGCAGCCAGGGCTGGCCGGTCATTTCTTGTGCAGTCCCAGTACTAGATGCAGTGAAGGACTGAAGAGTGCAGCCAGGGCTGGCCGGTCATTCCTTGTGCAGTCCCAGTATGAGATGCAGTGAAGGACTGGAGAGTGCAGCCAGGGCTGGCCGGTCATTTCTGGTGTAGTCCCAGTATGAGATGCAGTGAAGGACTGGAGATGGCAGCCAGGGCTGGCTGGTCATTCCTTGTGCAGAACCAGTATGAGATGCAGTGAAATACTGGAGAGTGCAACCAGGGCTGGCCGGTCATTTCTTGTGCAGTCCCAGTACTAGATGCAGTGAAGGACTGAAGAGTGCAGCCAGGGCTGGCCAGTCATTCCTTGTGCAGTCCCAGTACGAGATACAGTGAAGGACTGGAGATTGAAGCCAGGGCTGGCTGTTCATTCATTGTGCATTCCTGTAGGAGATGCAGTGAAGGACTGGAGAGTGCAGCCAGGGCTGGCCGGTCATTCCTTGTGCAGTCCCAGTATGAGATGCAGTGAACGACTGGAGAGTGCAGCCAGGGCTGGCCGGTCATTTCCGGTGCAGTCCCAGTATGAGATGCAGTGAATGAGTGGAGATGGCAGCCAGGGCTGGCCGGTCATTCCTTGTGCAGTCCCAGTATGAGATGCAGTGAAGGACTGGAGAGTGCAGCCAGGGTTGGCTATTCATTCCTTGTGCAGTCCCAGTATGAGATGCAGTGAAGGATTGGAGACTGCAGCCAGGGCTGGCTGTTCATTTCTTGTGCAGTCCCAGTATGAGATGCAGTGAAGGACTGGAGATTGCAGCCAGCGCTGGTCAATCATTCCTTGTGCAGTCCCAGTATGAGATGCAATGAAGGACTGGAGATTGCAGCCAGGGCTGGCTGGTCATTTCCGGTGGAGTTCCAGTATGAGATGCAGTGAAGGACTGGAGAGTGCAGCCAGGGCTGGCCGGTCATTTCTTGTGCATTCCCAGTATGAGATGCAGTGAAGGACTGGAGAGTGCAGCCAGATCCGGCTGGTCATTTCCTGTGCAGTCCCAGTATGAGATGCAGTGAAGGACTTTAGATGGCAGCCAGGGCTGGCCGGTCATTTCTTGTGCAGTCGCAGTATGAGATGCAGTGAAGGACTGGAGAGTGCAGCCAGGGCTGGCCGGTCATTCCTTGTGCAGTCCCAGTATGAGATGCAGTGAAGGACTGGAGAGTGCAGCCAGGGCTGGCCGATCATTTCCCGTGCAGTCCTAGTATGGGATACAGTGAAGGACTGGAGATGGCAGCCAGGGCTGGCTGGTCACATCTTGTGCAGTCCCAGTGCGAGATGCAGTGAAGGACTGGAGATGGCAGTAAGGCTGGCCGGTCATTTCACATGGATTCGCAGTGTGAGATGCAGTGAAGGACTGGAGAGTGCAGCCAGGGCCGGCTGGTCATTTCCTGTGCAGTCCCAGTATGAGATGGAGTGAAGGACTTTAGATGGCAGCCAGGGCTGGCTGGTCATTTCTTGTGCAGTCCCAGTATGAGATGCAGTGAAGGACTGGAGAGTGCAGTCAGGGCTGGCCGGTCATTTCTTGTGCAGTCCCAGTATGAGATGCAATGAAGGACTGGAGAGTGCAGCCAGGGCTGGCCGGTCATTCCTTGTGCAGTCCCAGTATGAGATACAGTGAAGGACTGGAGAGTGCAGCCAGGGCTGCCCGGTCATTCCTTGTGCAGTCCCAGTATGAGATACAGCGAAGGACCGTAGATTGCAGTACGGGCTGGCCGGTCATTTCTTGTGCAGTCCCAGTATGAGATGCAGTGAAGGACTGGAGGTGGCAGGCAGGGCTGGCCAGTCATTCCTTCTTTAGTCTCAGTATGGGATGTAGTGAAGGACTGGAGATTGCAGCCGGGAATGGAGATTGCAGCCGGGGCTGGCCAGTCATTTATTGTGCAGTCCCAGTATGAGATGCAATGAAGGACTGGAGATTGCAGCCAGGGCTGGCTGGTAATTCCTTGTGCAGTCCCAGTATTAGATACAGTTATGGACTGGAGAGTGCAGCCAGGGCTGGCCGGTCATTCCTTGTGCAGTCCCAGTATGAGATGCAGTTAAGGACTGGAGAGTGCAGCCAGGGCTGGCCGGTCATTCCTTGTGCAGTCCCAGTATGAGATGCAGTGAAGGACTGGAGAGTGTAGCCAGGGCTGGCCGGTCATTCCTTGTGCAGTCCCAGTATGAGATGCAGTGAAGGACTGGAGAAGGCAGCCAGGGCTGGCCGGTCATTTCTTGTGCAGTCCCAGTATGTGATGCAGTGAAGAACTAGAGACTGCAGCCAGGGCTGGCCCGTCATTTCTTGTGCAGTACCAGTATGAGATGCAGTGAAGGACTGGAGAGTGCAGCCAGGGCTGGCCAGTCATTTCTTGTGCATTCCCAGTATGAGATGGAATGAAGGACTGGGGATTGCAGCCAGGGCTGGCTGCTAATTCCTTGTACAGTACCAGTATGAGATACAGTTAAGGACTGGAGAGTGCAGCCAAGGCTGGTCGGTCATTCCTTGTGCAGTCCCAGTATGAGATGCAGTTAAGGACTGGAGAGTGCAGCCAGGGCTGGCCGGTCATTCCTTGTGCAGTCCCAGTATGAGATGCAGTGGAGTACTGGAGACTGCAGCCAGGGCTGGCCGGTCATTTCTTGTGCAGTTCCAGTATGAGATGCAGTGAAGGACTGGAGAGTGCAGCCAGGGCTGGCCGGTCATTCCTTGTGCAGTCCCAGTATGAGATGCAGTAAAGGACTGGAGATGGCAGCCAGGGCTGGCCGGTCATTTCTTGTGCAGTCCCAGTACGAGATGCAGTGAAGGACTGAAGAGTGCAGCCAGGGCTGGCCGGTCATTCCTTGTGCAGTCCCAGTACAAGATACAGTGAAGGACTGGAGATTGAAGCCAGGGCTGGCTGTTCATTCATTGTGCATTCCTGTAGGAGATGCAGTGAAGGACTGGAGAGTGCAGCCAGGGCTGGCCGGTCATTCCTTGTGCAGTCCCAGTATGAGATGCAGTGAAGGACTGGAGAGTGCAGCCAGGGCTGGCCGGTCATTTCCGGTGTAGTCCCAGTATGAGATGCAGTGAAGGACTGGAGATGGCAGCCAGGGCTGGCTGGTCATTCCTTGTGCAGAACCAGTATGAGATGCAGTGAAATACTGGAGAGTGCAGCCAGGGCTGGCTGTTCATTCCTTGTGCAGTTCCAGTATGAGATGCAGTGAAGGACTGGAGATGGCAGCCAGGGCTGGCCTGTCATTCCTTGTGCAGTCCCAGTATGAGATGCAGTGAAGGACTGGAGAGTGCAGCCAGGGCTGGCTTTTCATTTCTTGTGCAGTCCCAGTATGAGATGCAGTGAAGGACTGGAGATGGCAGTCAGGACTGGCTAGTCATTTCCCATGCAGCCCCAGTATGAGATGCAGTGAAGGACTGGAGATGGCAGCCAGGGCTGCCCGGTCATTTCCCATGCAGTCCCACTACGAGATGCAGTTAAGGACTGGAGAGTGCAGCCAGGACTGGCTAGTCATTTCCCGTGCAGTCCCAGTATGAGATGCAGTGAAGGACTGGAGATTGCAGCCAGGGTAGGCTGGTCATTTCCTGTGGAGTTCCAGTATGAGATGCAGTGAGGGACTGGAGAGTGCAGCCAGGGCTGGCCAGTCAATTCTTGTGCAGTCCCAGTATGAGATGCAGTGAAGGACTGGAGATAACAGCCAGGGCCGGCTGGTCATTTCCCGTGCAGTCCTAGTATGGGATGCAGTGAAGGAATGGAGATGGCATCCAGGGCTGGCTGGTCACATCTTGTGTAGTCCCAGTGCGAGATGCAGTGAAGGACTGGAGATGGCAGCCAGGGCTGGCCGGTCATTTCACGTGCATTCCCAGTATGAGATGCAGTGAAGGACTGGAGAGTGCAGCCAGATCCAGCTGGTCATTTCCTTTGCAGTCCCAGTATGAGATGCAGTGAAGGACTGGAGAGTGCAGCCAGGGCTGGCCGGTCATTTCTTATGCAGTCCCAGTATGAGATGCAGTGAAGGACTGAAGAGTGCAGCCAGGGCTGGCGGGTCATTCCTTGTGCAGTCCCAGTACGAGATACAGTGAAGGACTGGAGATTGAAGCCAGGGCTGGCTGTTCATTCATTGTGCATTCCTGTAGGAGATGCAGTGAAGGACTGGAGAGTGCAGCGAGGGCTGGCCGGTCATTCCTTGTGCAGTCCCAGTATGAGATGCAGTGAAGGACTAGAGAGTGCAGCCAGGGCTGGCCGGTCACTTCCGGTGCAGTCCCAGTATGAGATGCAGTGAAGGACTGGAGATGGCAGCCAGGGCTGGCCGGTCATTCCTTGTGCAGTCCCAGTATGAGATGCAGTGAAGGACTGGAGAGTGCAGCCAGCGTTGGCTGTTCATTCCTTGTGCAGTCCCAGTATGAGATGCAGTGAAGGATTGGAGACTGCAGCCAGGGCTGGCTGTTCATTTCTTGTGCAGTCCCAGTATGAGATGCAGTGAAGGACTGGAGATGGCAGTCAGGACTGGCGAGTCATTTCCCGTGCAGTCCCAGTATGAGATTCAGTGAAGACCTGGAGATGACATCCAGGGCTGGCCGGTCATTCCTTGTGCAGTCCCAGTATGAGATGCAGTGAAGGACTGGAGATGGCATCCAGGGCTGGCCGGTCATTTCCCATGCAGTCCCACTATGAGATGCAGTGAAGGACTGGAGATTGCAGCCAGGGCTGGCCGTTCATTTCTTGTGCAGTCCCAGTATGAGATGCAGTGAAGGACTAGAGAGTGCCCCCAGGGCTGGCCGGTCATTTCTTGTGCAGTCCCAGTATGAGATGCAGTGAAGGACTGGAGATTACAGCCAGGGCTGGTCAATCATTCCTTGTGCAGTCCCAGTATGAGATGCAATGAAGGACTGGAGATTGCAGCCGGGGCTGGCTGGTCATTTCCGGTGGAGTTCCAGTATGAGATGCAGTGAAGGACTGGAGAGTGCAGCCAGGGCTGGCCGGTCATTTCTTGTGCATTCCCAGTATGAGATGCAGTGAAGGACTGGAGAGTGCAGCCAGATCCGGCTGGTCATTTCCTGTGCAGTCCCAGTATGAGATGCAGTGAAGGACTTTAAATGGCAGCCAGGGCTGGCCGGTCATTTCTTGTGCAGTCCCAGTATGAGATGCAGTGAAGGACTGGAGAGTGCAGCCAGGGCTGGCCGGTCATTCCTTGTGCAGTCCCAGTATGAGATGCAGTGAAGGACTGGAGAGTGCAGCCAGGGCTGGCCGGTCATTCCTTGTGCAGTCCCAGTATGAGATGCAGTGAAGGACTGGAGATAACAGGCAGGGCCGGCTGGTCATTTCCCGTGCAGTTCTAGTATGGGATGCAGTGAAGGACTGGAGATGGCAGCCAGGGCTGGCTGGTCACATCTTGTGCATTCACAGTGTGAGATGCAGTGAAGGACTGGAGAGTGCAGCCAGATCCGGCTGGTCATTTCCTGTGCAGTCCCAGTATGAGATGGAGTGAAGGACTTTAGATGGCAGCCAGGGCTGGCCGGTCATTTCTTGTGCATTCCCAGTATGAGATGCAGTGAAGGACTGGAGAGTGCAGCCAGATCCTGCTGGTCATTTCCTGTGCAGTCCCAGTATTAGATGGAGTGAAGGACTTTAGATGGCAGCCAGGGCTGGCCGGTCATTTCTTGTGCAGTCCCAGTATGAGATGCAGTGAAGGACTAGAGAGTGCAGTCAGGGCTGGCCGGTCCTTTCTTGTGCAGTCCCAGTATGAGATGCAATGAAGGACTGGAGAGTGCAGTCAGGGCTGGATGGTCATTTCCTGTGCAGTCCCAGTATGAGATGCAGCGAAGGACCGTAGATTGCAGTACGGGCTGGCCGGTCATTTCTTGTGCAGTCCCAGTATGAGATGCAGTGAAGGACTGGAGGTGGCAGGCAGGGCTGGCCAGTCATTCCTTCTTTAGTCTCAGTATGGGATGTAGTGAAGGACTGGAGATTGCAGCCAGGAATGGAGATTGCAGCCAGGGCTGGCCAGTCATTTCTTGTGCAGTCCCAGTATGAGATGCAATGAAGGACTGGGGATTGCAGCCAGGGCTGGCTGGTAATTCCTTGTGCAGTCCCAGTATGAGATACCGTTAAGGACTGGAGATTGCAGCCAGGGCTGGCCGTTCATTTCTTGTGCAGTCCCAGTATGAGATGCAGTGAAGGACTAGAGAGTGCCCCCAGGGCTGGCCGGTCATTCCTTGTGCAGTCCCAGTATGAGATGCAGTGAAGGACTGGAGAGTGCAGCCAGGGCTGGCCGGTCATTCCATGTGCAGCCCTAGTATGAGATGCCGTGAAGGACTGGAGATGACAGCCAGGGCTGGCTGGTCATTTCTTGTGCAGTCCCAGTATGAGATGCAGTGAAGGACTGGAGAGTGCAGCCAGGGCCGGCTGGTAATTCCTTTTGCAGTCCAAGTAAGAGATGCAGTGAAGGACTGGAGATTGCAGCCAGGGCTGGCTGGTCATTCCTTGGGCAGTCCCAGTATGAGATGCAATGAAGGACTGGAGATTGCAGCCAGGACTGGAGATTGCAGCCAGGGCTGGCCAGTCATTTCTTGTGCAGTCCCAGTATGAGATGCAGTGAAGGACTGGAGATTGCAGCCAGGGCTGGTCAGTCATTCCTTGTGCAGTCCCAGTATGAGATGCAATGAAGGACTGAAGAGTGCAGCCAAGGCTGGCTGGTCATTTCTTGTGCAGTCCCAGTATGAGATGCAGTGAAGGACTGGAGATAACAGCCAGGGCCGGCCGGTCATTTCCGGTGCAGTCCCAGTGCGAGATGCAGTGAAGGACTGGAGATGGCAGCCAGGGCTGGCCGATCATTTCACATGCATTCCCAGTATGAGATGCAGTGAAGGACTGGAGAGTGCAGCCAGGGCTGCCCGGTCATTTCTTGTGCAGTCCCAGTATGAGATGCAGTGAAGGACTGGATGTTGCAGCCAGGGCTGGCCAGTCATTCCTTGTGCAGTCCCAGTATGAGATGCAGTGAAGGACTGGAGATGGCAGCCAGGGCTGGGTGGTCATTCCTTGTGCAGTCCCAGTATGAGATGCAGTGAAGGACTGGAGAGTGCAGTCAGGGCTGGCCGGTCATTCCTTGTGCAGTCCCAGTATGAGATGCAGTGAAGGACTGGAGAGTGCAGCCAGGGCTGGCCGGTCATTTCCGGTGCAGTCCCAGTAGGAGATGCAGTGAAGGACTTGAGATGGCAGCCAGGGCTGGCCGGTCATTCCTTGTGCAGTCCCAGTATGAGATGCAGTGAAGGACTGGAGAGTGCAGCCAAGGCTGGCCGGTCATTTCCAGTGCAGTCCCAGTATGAGATGCAGTGAAGGACTGGAGATGGCAGCCAGGGCTGGCTGGTCATTTCCCGTGCAGTCCCAGTATGAGATGCAGTGAAGGACTTGAGATGGCAGCCAGGGCCGGCCGGTCATTCCTTGTGCAGTCCCAGTATGAGATGCAGTGAAGGACTGGAGAGTGCAGCCAGGGCTGGCCGGTCATTTCCGGTGCAGTCCCAGTATGAGATGCAGTGAAGTACTGGAGATGGCAGCCAGGGCTGGCCGGTCATTTCCCATGCAGTCCCAGTATGAGATGCAGTGAAGAACTGGAGAGTGCAGCCAGGGCTGGCCGGTCATTTCCTGTGCAGTCCCAATATGAGATGTAGTGAAGAACTGGAGAGTGAAGCCAGGGCTGGCCGGTCATTTCCCGTGCGGTCCCATTATGAGATACAGTGAAGGACTGGATATTGCAGCCAGGGCTGGCCGGTCATTCCTTGTGCAGTCCCAGTATGAGATGCAGTGAAGGACTGGAGATGGCAGCCAGGGCTGGCTGGTCATTCCTTGTGCCGTCCCAGTATGAGATGCAGTGAAGGACTGGAGATGGCAGCCAGGGCTGGCGGGTCATTTCTTGTTCATTCCCAGTATGAGATGCAGTGAAGGACTGGAGAGTGCAGCCAGGGCCGGCCGGTCATTTCCCGTGCAGTCCCAGTATGAGATGCAGTGAAGGACTGGAGATTGCAGCCAGGGCTGGCCAGTCATTCCTTGTGCAGTCCCATTAAGAGATGCAGTGAAGACCTGGAGATGACAGCCAGGGCTGGCTGGTAATTGCTTGTGCAGTCCCAGTATGAGATGCAGTGAAGGACTGGAGATTGAAGCCAGGGCTGGCTGTTCATTCCTTGTGCATTCCTGTAGGAGATGCAGTGAAGGACTGGAGAGTACAGCCAGGGCTGGCCGGTCATTTCGGGTGCAGTCCCAGTATGAGATGCAGTGAAGGACTGGAGATGGCAGCCAGGGCTGGCCGGTCATTCCTTGTGCAGTCCCAGTGTGAGATGCAGTGAAGGACTGGAGAGTGCAGCCAGGGCTGGCTGTTCATTCCTTGTGCAGTCCCAGTATGAGATGCAGTGAAGGACTGGAGATGGCAGCCAGGACTGGCTAGTCATTTCCCATGCAGTCCCAGTATGAGATGCAGCGAAGGACTGGAGATTGCAGCCAGGGCTGGCCGGTCATTTCTTGTGCAGTCCCAGTATGAGATGCAGTGAAGGACTGGAGATGGCAGCCAGGGATGGCCGGTCATTTCACATGCATTCCCAGTATGAGATGCAGTGAAGGACTGGAGAGTGCAGCCAGGGCCGGCTGGTCATTTCCTGTGCAGTCCCAGTATGAGATGCAGTGAAGGACTTTAGATGGCAGCCAGGGCTGGCTGGTCATTTCTTGTGCAGTCCCAGTATGAGATGCAATGAAGGACTGGAGATTGCAGCCAGGACTGGAGATTGCAGCCAGGGCTGGCCAGTCATTTCTTGTGCAGTCCCAGTATGAGATGCAGTGAAGGACTGGAGATTGCAGCCAGGGCTGGCCAGTCCTTCCTTCTGCAGTCCCAATATGAGATGCAGTGAAGGACTGGAGACTGCAGCCAGGGCTGGCCGGTCATTTCTTGTGCAGTTCCAGTAGGAGATACAGTGAAGGACTGGAGATTGAAGCCAGGGCTGGCTGTTCATTCCTTGTGCATTCCTGTAGGAGATGCAGTGAAGGATTGGAGAGTACAGCCAGGGCTGGCCGGTCATTTCCGGTGCAGTCCCAGTATGAGATGCAGTGAAGGACTGGAGAGTGCAGCCAGGGCTGGCCGGTCATTCCTTGTGCAGTCCCAGTATGAGATGCAGTGAAGGACTGGAGACTGCAGTCAGGGCTGGCCGGTCATTTCTTGTGCAGTCCCAGTATGAGATGCAGTGAAGGACTGGAGATTGAAGCCAGGGCTGGCTGTTCATTCCTTGTGCATTCCTGTAGGAGATGCAGTGAAGGACTGGAGAGTACAGCCAGGGCTGGCCGGTCATTTCCGGTGCAGTCCCAGTATGAGATGCAGTGAAGGACTGGAGATTGCAGCCAGGGCTGGCCGGTCATTCCTTGTGCAGTCCCAGTGTGAGATGCAGTGAAGGACTGGAGAGTGCAGCCAGGGCTGGCTGTTCATTCCTTGTGCAGTCCCAGTATGAGATGCAGTTAAGGACTGGAGATGGCAGCCAGGACTGGCTAGTCATTTCCCGTGCAGTCCCAGTATGAGATGCAGCGAAGGACTGGAGATTGCAGCCAGGGCTGGCCGGTCATTTCTTGTGCAGTCCCAGTATGAGATGCAGTGAAGGACTGGAGATGGCAGCCAGGGATGGCCGGTCATTTCACATGCATTCCCAGTATGAGATGCAGTGAAGGACTGGAGAGTGCAGCCAGGGCCAGCTGGTCATTTCCTGTGCAGTCCCAGTATGAGATGCAGTGAAGGACTTTAGATGGCAGCCAGGGCTGGCTGTTCATTTCTTGTGCAGTCCCAGTATGAGATGCAATGACGGACTGGAGATTGCAGCCAGGACTGGAGATTGCAGCCAGGGCTGGCCAGTCATTTCTTGTGCAGTCCCAGTATGAGATGCAATGAAGGACTGTGGATTGCAGCCAGGGCTGGCCAGTCATTTCTTTTGCAGTCCCAGTATGAGATGCAATGAAGGACTGGGGATTGCAGTCAGGGCTGGCTGGTAATGCCTTGTGCAGTCCCAGTATGAGATACAGTTAAGGACTGGAGAGTGCAGCCAGGGCTGGCCGGTCATTCCTTGTGCAGTCCCAGTATGAGATGCAGTTAAGGACTGGAGAGTGCAGCCAGGGCTGGCCGGTCATTCCTTGTGCAGTCCCAGTATGAGATGCAGTGAAGGACTGGAGAGTACAGCCAGGGCTGGCCAGTCATTTCCGGTGCAGTCCCAGTATGAGATGCAGTAAAGGACTGGAGATGGCAGCCAGGGCTGGCCGGTCATTCCTTGTGCAGTCCCAGTATGAGATGTAGTGAAGGACTGGAGATGGCAGCCAGGACTGGCTAGTCATTTCCTGTGCAGTCCCAGTATGAGATGTAGCGAAGGACTGGAGATTGCAGCCAGGGCTGGCCATTCATTTCTTGTGCAGTCCCAGTATGAGATGCAGTGAAGGACTAGAGAGTGCCCTCAGGGCTGGCCGGTCATTTCTTGTGCAGTCCCAGTATGAGATGCAGTGAAGGACTGGAGAGAACAGCCAAGGCCGGCTGGTCATTTCCCGTGCTGTCCTAGTATGAGATGCAGTGAAGGACTGGAGATTGCAGCCAGGGCCGGCTGGTCATTTCCCGTGCAGTCCCAGTATGAGATGCAGCGAAGGACTGGAGATTGCAGCCAGGGCTGGCCGGTCATTTCTTGTGCAGTCCCAGTATGAGATGCAGTGAAGGACTGGAGATGGCAGCCAGGGATGGCCGGTCATTTCACATGCATTCCCAGTATGAGATGCAGTGAAGGACCGGAGAGTGCAGCCAGTGCTGGCCGGTCATTTCTTGTGCAGTTCCAGTATGAGATGCAGTGAAGGACTGGAGATTGCAGCCAGGGCTGGCCAGTCCTTCCTTCTGCAGTCCCAATATGAGATGCAGTGAAGGACTGGAGACTGCAGCCTGGGCTGGCCGGTCATTTCTTGTGCAGTTCCAGTAGGAGATACAGTGAAGGACTGGAGATTGAAGCCAGGGTTGGCTGTTCATTCCTTGTGCATTCCTGTAGGAGATGCAGTGAAGGATTGGAGAGTACAGCCAGGGCTGGCCGGTCATTTCCGGTGCAGTCCCAGTATGAGATGCAGTGAAGGACTGGAGAGTGCAGCCAGGGCTGGCCGGTCATTCCTTGTGCAGTCCCAGTATGAGATGCAGTGAAGGACTGGAGACTGCAGTCAGGGCTGGCCGGTCATTTCTTGTGCAGTCCCAGTATGAGATGCAGTGAAGGACTGGAGATTGAAGCCAGGGCTGGCAGTTCATTCCTTGTGCATTCCTGTAGGAGATGCAGTGAAGGACTGGAGAGTACAGCCAGGGCTGGCCGGTCATTTCCGGTGCAGTCCCAGTATGAGATGCAGTGAAGGACTGGAGATTGCAGCCAGGGCTGGCCGGTCATTCCTTGTGCAGTCCCAGTGTGAGATGCAGTGAAGGACTGGAGAGTGCAGCCAGGGCTGGCTGTTCATTCCTTGTGCAGTCCCAGTATGAGATGCAGTTAAGGACTGGAGATGGCAGCCAGGACTGGCTAGTCATTTCCCGTGCAGTCCCAGTATGAGATGCAGCGAAGGACTGGAGATTGCAGCCAGGGCTTGCCGGTCATTTCTTGTGCAGTCCCAGTATGAGATGCAGTGAAGGACTGGAGATGGCAGCCAGGGATGGCCGGTCATTTCACATGCATTCCCAGTATGAGATGCAGTGAAGGACTTGAGAGTGCAGCCAGGGCCGGCTGGTCATTTCATGTGCAGTCCCAGTATGAGATGCAGTGAAGGACTTTAGATGGCAGCCAGGGCTGGCTGTTCATTTCTTGTGCAGTCCCAGTATGAGATGCAATGACGGACTGGAGATTGCAGCCAGGACTGGAGATTGCAGCCAGGGCTGGCCAGTCATTTCTTGTGCAGTCCCAGTATGAGATGCAATGAAGGACTGTGGATTGCAGCCAGGGCTGGCTGGTAATTCCTAGTGCTGTCCCAGTATGAGATACAGTTCAGGACTGGAGAGTGCAGCCAGGGCTGGCCGGTCATTCCTTGTGCAGTCCCAGTATGAGATGCAGTTAAGGACTGGAGAGTGCAGCCAGGGCTGGCCGGTCATTCCTTGTGCAGTCCCAGTATGAGATGCAGTGAAGGACTGGAGAGTGTAGCCAGGACTGGCCTGCCATTTCTTGTGCAGTTCCAGTATGAGATGCAGTGAAGGACTGGAGAGTACAGCCAGGGCTGGCCGGTAATTTCCGGTGCAGTCCCAGTATGCGATGTAGTGAAGGACTGGAGATGGCAGCCAGGGCTGGCCGGTCATTTCCGGTGCAGTCCCAGTATGAGATGCAGTGAAGGACTGGAGATGGCAGCCAGGGCTGGCCGGTCATTCCTTGTGCAGTCCCAGTATGAGATGTAGTGAAGGACTGGAGATGGCAGCCAGGACTGGCTAGTCATTTCCGGTGCAGTCCCAGTATGAGATGCAGTGAAGGACTGGAGATGGCAGCCAGGGCTGGCCATTCATTTCTTGTGCAGTCCCAGTATGAGATGCAGTGAAGGACTAGAGAGTGCCCTCAGGGCTGGCCGGTCATTTCTTGTGCAGTCCCAGTATGAGATGCAGTGAAGGACTTGAGATAACAGCCAAGGCCGGCTGGTCATTTCCCGTGCTGACCTAGTATGGGATGCAGTGAAGGACTGGAGATTGCAGCCAGGGCCGGCTGGTCATTTCCTGTGCAGTCCCAGTATGAGATGCAGTGAAGGACTGGAGATTGCAGCCAGGGCTGGCCGGTCATTTCTTGTGCAGTCCCATTATGAGATGCAGTGAAGGACTGGAGATGGCAGCCATGGATGGCCGGTCATTTCACATGCATTCCCAGTATGAGATGCAGTGAAGGACCGGAGAGTGCAGCCAGGGCCGGCTGGTCATTTCCTGTGCAGTCCCAGTATGAGATGCAGTGAAGGACTGGAGATTGCAGCCAGGACTGGAGATTGCAGCCAGGGCTGGCCAGTCATTTCTTGTGCAGTCCCAGTATGAGATGCAATGAAGGACTGGAGATTGCAGCCAGGACTGGAGATTGCAGCCAGGGCTGGCCAGTCATTTCTTGTGCAGTCCCAGTATGAGATACAGTTCAGGACTGGAGAGTGCAGCCAGGGCTGGCCAGTCATTCCTTGTGCAGTCCCAGTATGAGATGCAGTGAAGGACTGGAGACTGCAGCCAGGGCTGGCCGGTCATTCCTTGTGCAGTCCCAGTATGAGATGCAGTGAAGGACTGGAGATTGCAGCCAGGAATGGAGATTGCAGCCAGGGCTGGCCAGTCATTTCTTGTGCAGTCCCAGTATGAGATGCAATGAAGGACTGGGGATTGCAGCCAGGGCTGGCTGGTAATTCCTTGTGCAGTCCCAGTATTAGATACAGTTAAGGACTGGAGAGTGCAGCCAGGGCTGGCCGGTCATTCCTTGTGCAGTCCCAGTATGAGATGCAGTTAAGTACTGGAGAGTGCAGCCAGGGCTGGCCGGTCATTCCTTGTGCAGTCCCAGTGTGAGATGCAGTGAAGGACTGGAGAGTGTAGCCAGGGCTGGCCGGTCATTCCTTGTGCAGTCCCAGTATGAGATACAGTGAAGGACTGGAGAAGGCAGCCAGGTCTGGCCGGTCATTTCTTGTGCAGTCCCAGTATGTGATGCAGTGAAGAACTAGAGACTGCAGCCAGGGCTGGCCGGTCATTTCTTGTGCAGTACCAGTATGAGATGCAGTGAAGGACTGGAGAGTGCAGCCAGGGCTGGCCAGTCATTTCTTATGCAGTTCCAGTATGAGATCTAATGAAGGACTGGGGATTGCAGCCAGGGCTGGCTGCTAATTCCTTGTGCAGTCCCAGTATGAGATATAGTTAAGGACTGGAGAGTGCAGCCAGGGCTGGCCGGTCATTCCTTGTGCAGTCCCAGTATGAGATGCAGTGAAGGACAGGAGACTGCAGCCAGGGCTGGCCGGTCATTTCTTGTGCAGTTCCAGTATGAGATGCAGTGAAGGACTGGAGAGTGCAGCCAGGGCTGGCTGGTCATTCCTTGTGCAGTCCCAGTATGAGATGCAGTGAAGGACTGGAGACTGCAGCCAGGGCTGGCCGGTCATTTCTTGTGCAGGGCCAGTATGAGATGCAGTGAATGACTGGAGATGGCAGCCAGGGCTGGCCGGTCATTTCTTGTGCAGTCCCAGTACGAGATGCAGTGAAGGACTGAAGAGTGCAGCCAGGGCTGGCCGGTCATTCCTTGTGCAGTCCCAGTATGAGATGCAGTGAAGGACTGGAGAGTGCAGCCAGGGCTGGCCGGTCATTTCCGGTGTAGTCCCAGTATGAGATGCAGTGAAGGACTGAGGATGGCAGCCAGGGCTGGCTGGTCATTCCTTGTGCAGAACCAGTATGAGATGCAGTGAAATACTGGAGAGTGCAGCCAGGGCTGGCCGGTCATTTCCGGTGCAGTCCAAGTATGAGATGCAGTGAAGGACTGGAGATGGCAGCCAGGGCTGGCCTGTCATTCCTTGTGCAGTCCCAGTATGAGATGCAGTGAAGGACTGGAGAGTGCAGCCAGGGCTGGCTGTTCATTCCTTGTGCAGTCCCAGTATGAGATGCAGTGAAGGACTGGAGATGGCAGCCAGGGCTGGCCTGTCATTCCTTGTGCAGTCCCAGTATGAGATGCAGTGAAGGACTGGAGAGTGCAGCCAGGGCTTGCTTTTCATTTCTTGTGCAGTCCCAGTATGAGATGCAGTGAAGGACTGGAGATGGCAGTCAGGACTGGCTAGTCATTTCCCATGCAGTCCCAGTATGAGATGCAGTGAAGGACTGGAGATGGCAGCCAGGGCTGGCTGGTCATTTCCTGTGGAGTTCCAGTATGAGATGTAGTGAAGGACTGGAGAGTGCAGCCAGGACTGGCCGGTCAATTCTTGTGCAGTCCCAGTATGAGATGCAGTGAAGGACTGGAGATAACAGCCAGGGCCGGCTGGTCATTTCCCGTGCAGTCCTAGTATGGGATGCAGTGAAGGACTGGAGATGGCATCCAGGGCTGGCTGGTCACATCTTGTGTAGTCCCAGTGCGAGATGCAGTGAAGGACTGGAGATGGCAGCCAGGGCTGGCCGGTCATTTCACGTGCATTCCCAGTATGAGATGCAGTGAAGGACTGGAGAGTGCAGCCAGATCCAGCTTTTCATTTCCTGTGCAGTCCCAGTATGAGATGCAGTGAAGGACTTTAGATGGCAGCCAGGGCTGGCCGGTCATTTCTTCTGCAGTCCCAGAATGAGATGCAGTGAAGGACTGGAGAGTGCAGCCAGGGCTGGCCGGTCATTTCTTGTGCAGTCCCAGTACTAGATGCAGTGAAGGACTGAAGAGTGCAGCCAGGGCTGGCCGGTCATTCCTTGTGCAGTCCCAGTATGAGATGCAGTGAAGGACTGGAGAGTGCAGCCATGGCTGGCCGGTCATTTCTGGTGTAGTCCCAGTATGAGATGCAGTGAAGGACTGGAGATGGCAGCCAGGGCTGGCTGGTCATTCCTTGTGCAGAACCAGTATGAGATGCAGTGAAATACTGGAGAGTGCAGCCAGGGCTGGCCGGTCATTTCTGGTGCAGTCCAAGTATGAGATGCAGTGAAATACTGGAGAGTGCAGCCAGGGCTGGCCTGTCATTCCTTGTGCAGTCCCAGTATGAGATGCAGTGAAGGACTGGAGAGTGCAGCCAGGGCTGGCTGTTCATTCCTTGTGCAGTCCCAGTATGAGATGCAGTGAAGGACTGGAGAGTGCAGCCAGGGCTGGCTTTTCATTTCTTGTGCAGTCCCAGTATGAGATGCAGTGAAGGACTGGAGATGGCAGTCAGGACTGGCTAGTCATTTCCCGTGCAGTCCCAGTATGAGATGCAGTGAAGGACTGGAGATGGCAGCCAGGGCTGGCCGGTCATTTCCCATGCAGTCCCACTATGAGATGCAGTTAAGGACTGGAGAGTGCAGCCAGGACTGGCTAGTCATTTCCCGTGCAGTCCCAGTATGAGATGCAGTGAAGGACTGGAGATTGCAGCCAGGGCTGGCTGGTCATTTCCTGTGGAGTTCCAGTATGAGATGTAGTGAAGGACTGGAGAGTGCAGCCAGGACTGGCCGGTCAATTCTTGTGCAGTCCCAGTATGAGATGCAGTGAAGGACTGGAGATAACAGCCAGGGCCGGCTGGTCATTTCCCGTGCAGTCCTAGTATGGGATGCAGTGAAGGACTGGAGATGGCATCCAGGGCTGGCTGGTCACATCTTGTGTAGTCCCAGTGCGAGATGCAGTGAAGGACTGGAGATGGCAGCCAGGGCTGGCCGGTCATTTCACGTGCATTCCCAGTATGAGATTCAGTGAAGGACTGGAGAGTGCAGCCAGATCCAGCTTTTCATTTCCTGTGCAGTCCCAGTATGAGATGCAGTGAAGGACTTTAGATGGCAGCCAGGGCTGGCCGGTCATTTCTTGTGCAGTCCCAGTATGAGATGCAGTGAAGGACTGGAGAGTGCAGCCAGGGCTGGCCGGTCATTTCTTGTGCAGTCCCAGTACTAGATGCAGTGAAGGACTGAAGAGTGCAGCCAGGGCTGGCCGGTCATTCCTTGTGCAGTCCCAGTATGAGATGCAGTGAAGGACTGGAGAGTGCAGCCAGGGCTGGCCGGTCATTTCTGGTGTAGTCCCAGTATGAGATGCAGTGAAGAACTGGAGATGGCAGCCAGGGCTGGCTGGTCATTCCTTGTGCAGAACCAGTATGAGATGCAGTGAAATACTGGAGAGTGCAGCCAGGGCTGGCCGGTCATTTCTTGTGCAGTCCCAGTACTAGATGCAGTGAAGGACTGAAGAGTGCAGCCAGGGCTGGCCGGTCATTCCTTGTGCAGTCCCAGTACGAGATACAGTGAAGGACTGGAGATTGAAGCCAGGGCTGGCTGTTCATTCATTGTGCATTCCTGTAGGAGATGCAGTGAAGGACTGGAGAGTGCAGCCAGGGCTGGCCGGTCATTCCTTGTGCAGTCCCAGTATGAGATGCAGTGAACGACTGGAGAGTGCAGCCAGGGCTGGCCGGTCATTTCCGGTGCAGTCCCAGTATGAGATGCAGTGAATGAGTGGAGATGGCAGCCAGGGCTGGCCGGTCATTCCTTGTGCAGTCCCAGTATGAGATGCAGTGAAGGACTGGAGAGTGCAGCCAGGGTTGGCTATTCATTCCTTGTGCAGTCCCAGTATGAGATGCAGTGAAGGATTGGAGACTGCAGCCAGGGCTGGCTGTTCATTTCTTGTGCAGTCCCAGTATGAGATGCAGTGAAGGACTGGAGATTGCAGCCAGCGCTGGTCAATCATTCCTTGTGCAGTCCCAGTATGAGATGCAATGAAGGACTGGAGATTGCAGCCAGGGCTGGCTGGTCATTTCCGGTGGAGTTCCAGTATGAGATGCAGTGAAGGACTGGAGAGTGCAGCCAGGGCTGGCCGGTCATTTCTTGTGCATTCCCAGTATGAGATGCAGTGAAGGACTGGAGAGTGCAGCCAGATCCGGCTGGTCATTTCCTGTGCAGTCCCAGTATGAGATGCAGTGAAGGACTTTAGATGGCAGCCAGGGCTGGCCGGTCATTTCTTGTGCAGTCGCAGTATGAGATGCAGTGAAGGACTGGAGAGTGCAGCCAGGGCTGGCCGGTCATTCCTTGTGCAGTCCCAGTATGAGATGCAGTGAAGGACTGGAGAGTGCAGCCAGGGCTGGCCGGTCATTTCCCGTGCAGTCCTAGTATGGGATACAGTGAAGGACTGGAGATGGCAGCCAGGGCTGGCTGGTCACATCTTGTGCAGTCCCAGTGCGAGATGCAGTGAAGGACTGGAGATGGCAGTAAGGCTGGCCGGTCATTTCACATGGATTCGCAGTGTGAGATGCAGTGAAGGACTGGAGAGTGCAGCCAGGGCCGGCTGGTCATTTCCTGTGCAGTCCCAGTATGAGATGGAGTGAAGGACTTTAGATGGCAGCCAGGGCTGGCTGGTCATTTCTTGTGCAGTCCCAGTATGAGATGCAGTGAAGGACTGGAGAGTGCAGTCAGGGCTGGCCGGTCATTTCTTGTGCAGTCCCAGTATGAGATGCAATGAAGGACTGGAGAGTGCAGCCAGGGCTGGCCGGTCATTCCTTGTGCAGTCCCAGTATGAGATACAGTGAAGGACTGGAGAGTGCAGCCAGGGCTGCCCGGTCATTCCTTGTGCAGTCCCAGTATGAGATACAGCGAAGGACCGTAGATTGCAGTACGGGCTGGCCGGTCATTTCTTGTGCAGTCCCAGTATGAGATGCAGTGAAGGACTGGAGGTGGCAGGCAGGGCTGGCCAGTCATTCCTTCTTTAGTCTCAGTATGGGATGTAGTGAAGGACTGGAGATTGCAGCCGGGAATGGAGATTGCAGCCGGGGCTGGCCAGTCATTTATTGTGCAGTCCCAGTATGAGATGCAATGAAGGACTGGAGATTGCAGCCAGGGCTGGCTGGTAATTCCTTGTGCAGTCCCAGTATTAGATACAGTTATGGACTGGAGAGTGCAGCCAGGGCTGGCCGGTCATTCCTTGTGCAGTCCCAGTATGAGATGCAGTTAAGGACTGGAGAGTGCAGCCAGGGCTGGCCGGTCATTCCCTGTGCAGTCCCAGTATGAGATGCAGTGAAGGACTGGAGAGTGTAGCCAGGGCTGGCCGGTCATTCCTTGTGCAGTCCCAGTATGAGATGCAGTGAAGGACTGGAGAAGGCAGCCAGGGCTGGCCGGTCATTTCTTGTGCAGTCCCAGTATGTGATGCAGTGAAGAACTAGAGACTGCAGCCAGGGCTGGCCCGTCATTTCTTGTGCAGTACCAGTATGAGATGCAGTGAAGGACTGGAGAGTGCAGCCAGGGCTGGCCAGTCATTTCTTGTGCATTCCCAGTATGAGATGCAATGAAGGACTGGGGATTGCAGCCAGGGCTGGCTGCTAATTCCTTGTACAGTACCAGTATGAGATACAGTTAAGGACTGGAGAGTGCAGCCAAGGCTGGTCGGTCATTCCTTGTGCAGTCCCAGTATGAGATGCAGTTAAGGACTGGAGAGTGCAGCCAGGGCTGGCCGGTCATTCCTTGTGCAGTCCCAGTATGAGATGCAGTGGAGTACTGGAGACTGCAGCCAGGGCTGGCCGGTCATTTCTTGTGCAGTTCCAGTATGAGATGCAGTGAAGGACTGGAGAGTGCAGCCAGGGCTGGCCGGTCATTCCTTGTGCAGTCCCAGTATGAGATGCAGTAAAGGACTGGAGATGGAAGCCAGGGCTGGCCGGTCATTTCTTGTGCAGTCCCAGTACGAGATGCAGTGAAGGACTGAAGAGTGCAGCCAGGGCTGGCCGGTCATTCCTTGTGCAGTCCCAGTACAAGATACAGTGAAGGACTGGAGATTGAAGCCAGGGCTGGCTGTTCATTCATTGTGCATTCCTGTAGGAGATGCAGTGAAGGACTGGAGAGTGCAGCCAGGGCTGGCCGGTCATTCCTTGTGCAGTCCCAGTATGAGATGCAGTGAAGGACTGGAGAGTGCAGCCAGGGCTGGCCGGTCATTTCCGGTGTAGTCCCAGTATCAGATGCAGTGAAGGACTGGAGATGGCAGCCAGGGCTGGCTGGTCATTCCTTGTGCAGAACCAGTATGAGATGCAGTGAAATACTGGAGAGTGTAGCCAGGGCTGGCTGTTCATTCCTTGTGCAGTTCCAGTATGAGATGCAGTGAAGGACTGGAGATGGCAGCCAGGGCTGGCCTGTCATTCCTTGTGCAGTCCCAGTATGAGATGCAGTGAAGGACTGGAGAGTGCAGCCAGGGCTGGCTTTTCATTTCTTGTGCAGTCCCAGTATGAGATGCAGTGAAGGACTGGAGATGGCAGTCAGGACTGGCTAGTCATTTCCCATGCAGCCCCAGTATGAGATGCAGTGAAGGACTGGAGATGGCAGCCAGGGCTGCCCGGTCATTTCCCATGCAGTCCCACTACGAGATGCAGTTAAGGACTGGAGAGTGCAGCCAGGACTGGCTAGTCATTTCCCGTGCAGTCCCAGTATGAGATGCAGTGAAGGACTGGAGATTGCAGGCAGGGCAGGCTGGTCATTTCCTGTGGAGTTCCAGTATGAGATGCAGTGAAGGACTGGAGAGTGCAGCCAGGGCTGGCCGGTCAATTCTTGTGCAGTCCCAGTATGAGATGCAGTGAAGGACTGGAGATAACAGCCAGGGCCGGCTGGTCATTTCCCGTGCAGTCCTAGTATGGGATGCAGTGAAGGAATGGAGATGGCATCCAGGGCTGGCTGGTCACATCTTGTGTAGTCCCAGTGCGAGATGCAGTGAAGGACTGGAGATGGTAGCCAGGGCTGGCCGGTCATTTCACGTGCATTCCCAGTATGAGATGCAGTGAAGAACTGGAGAGTGCAGCCAGATCCAGCTGGTCATTTCCTGTGCAGTCCCAGTATGAGATGCAGTGAAGGACTGGAGAGTGCAGCCAGGGCTGGCCGGTCATTTCTTATGCAGTCCCAGTACCAGATGCAGTGAAGGACTGAAGAGTGCAGCCAGGGCTGGCCGGTCATTCCTTGTGCAGTCCCAGTACGAGATACAGTGAAGGACTGGAGATTGAAGCCAGGGCTGGCTGTTCATTCATTGTGCATTCCTGTAGGAGATGCAGTGAAGGACTGGAGAGTGCAGCGAGGGCTGGCCGGTCATTCCTTGTGCAGTCCCAGTATGAGATGCAGTGAAGGACTAGAGAGTGCAGCCAGGGCTGGCCGGTCACTTCCGGTGCAGTCCCAGTATGAGATGCAGTGAAGGACTGGAGATGGCAGCCAGGGCTGGCCGGTCATTCCTTGTGCAGTCCCAGTATGAGATGCAGTGAAGGACTGGAGAGTGCAGCCAGGGTTGGCTGTTCATTCCTTGTGCAGTCCCAGTATGAGATGCAGTGAAGGATTGGAGACTGCAGCCAGGGCTGGCTGTTCATTTCTTGTGCAGTCCCAGTATGAGATGCAGTGAAGGACTGGAGATGGCAGTCAGGACTGGCTAGTCATTTCCCGTGCAGTCCCAGTATGAGATTCAGTGAAGACCTGGAGATGACATCCAGGGCTGGCCGGTCATTCCTTGTGCAGTCCCAGTATGAGATGCAGTGAAGGACTGGAGATGGCATCCAGTGCTGGCCGGTCATTTCCCATGCAGTCCCACTATGAGATGCAGTGAAGGACTGGAGATTGCAGCCAGGGCTGGCCGTTCATTTCTTGTGCAGTCCCAGTATGAGATGCAGTGAAGGACTAGAGAGTGCCCCCAGGGCTGGCCGGTCATTTCTTGTGCAGTCCCAGTATGAGATGCAGTGAAGGACTGGAGATTACAGCCAGGGCTGGTCAATCATTCCTTGTGCAGTCCCAGTATGAGATGCAATGAAGGACTGGAGATTGCAGCCGGGGCTGGCTGGTCATTTCCGGTGGAGTTCCAGTATGAGATGCAGTGAAGGACTGGAGAGTGCAGCCAGGGCTGGCCGGTCATTTCTTGTGCATTCCCAGTATGAGATGCAGTGAAGGACTGGAGAGTGCAGCCAGATCCGGCTGGTCATTTCCTGTGCAGTCCCAGTATGAGATGCAGTGAAGGACTTTAAATGGCAGCCAGGGCTGGCCGGTCATTTCTTGTGCAGTCCCAGTATGAGATGCAGTGAAGGACTGGAGAGTGCAGCCAGGGCTGGCCGGTCATTCCTTGTGCAGTCCCAGTATGAGATGCAGTGAAGGACTGGAGAGTGCAGCCAGGGCTGGCCGGTCATTCCTTGTGCAGTCCCAGTATGAGATGCAGTGAAGGACTGGAGATAACAGGCAGGGCCGGCTGGTCATTTCCCGTGCAGTTCTAGTATGGGATGCAGTGAAGGACTGGAGATGGCAGCCAGGGCTGGCTGGTCACATCTTGTGCATTCACAGTGTGAGATGCAGTGAAGGACTGGAGAGTGCAGCCAGATCCGGCTGGTCATTTCCTGTGCAGTCCCAGTATGAGATGGAGTGAAGGACTTTAGATGGCAGCCAGGGCTGGCCGGTCATTTCTTGTGCATTCCCAGTATGAGATGCAGTGAAGGACTGGAGAGTGCAGCCAGATCCTGCTGGTCATTTCCTGTGCAGTCCCAGTATGAGATGGAGTGAAGGACTGTAGATGGCAGCCAGGGCTGGCCGGTCATTTCTTGTGCAGTCCCAGTATGAGATGCAGTGAAGGACTGGAGATAACAGGCAGGGCCGGCTGGTCATTTCCCGTGCAGTTCTAGTATGGGATGCAGTGAAGGACTGGAGATGGCAGCCAGGGCTGGCTGGTCACATCTTGTGCATTCACAGTGTGAGATGCAGTGAAGGACTGGAGAGTGCAGCCAGATCCGGCTGGTCATTTCCTGTGCAGTCCCAGTATGAGATGGAGTGAAGGACTTTAGATGGCAGCCAGGGCTGGCCGGTCATTTCTTGTGCATTCCCAGTATGAGATGCAGTGAAGGACTGGAGAGTGCAGCCAGATCCTGCTGGTCATTTCCTGTGCAGTCCCAGTATGAGATGGAGTGAAGGACTGTAGATGGCAGCCAGGGCTGGCCGGTCATTTCCCATGCAGTCCCACTACGAGATGCAGTTAAGGACTGGAGAGTGCAGCCAGGACTGGCTAGTCATTTCCCGTGCAGTCCCAGTATGAGATGCAGTGAAGGACTGGAGATTGCAGGCAGGGCAGGCTGGTCATTTCCTGTGGAGTTCCAGTATGAGATGCAGTGAAGGACTGGAGAGTGCAGCCAGGGCTGGCCGGTCAATTCTTGTGCAGTCCCAGTATGAGATGCAGTGAAGGACTGGAGATAACAGCCAGGGCCGGCTGGTCATTTCCCGTGCAGTCCTAGTATGGGATGCAGTGAAGGAATGGAGATGGCATCCAGGGCTGGCTGGTCACATCTTGTGTAGTCCCAGTGCGAGATGCAGTGAAGGACTGGAGATGGTAGCCAGGGCTGGCCGGTCATTTCACGTGCATTCCCAGTATGAGATGCAGTGAAGAACTGGAGAGTGCAGCCAGATCCAGCTGGTCATTTCCTGTGCAGTCCCAGTATGAGATGCAGTGAAGGACTGGAGAGTGCAGCCAGGGCTGGCCGGTCATTTCTTATGCAGTCCCAGTACCAGATGCAGTGAAGGACTGAAGAGTGCAGCCAGGGCTGGCCGGTCATTCCTTGTGCAGTCCCAGTACGAGATACAGTGAAGGACTGGAGATTGAAGCCAGGGCTGGCTGTTCATTCATTGTGCATTCCTGTAGGAGATGCAGTGAAGGACTGGAGAGTGCAGCGAGGGCTGGCCGGTCATTCCTTGTGCAGTCCCAGTATGAGATGCAGTGAAGGACTAGAGAGTGCAGCCAGGGCTGGCCGGTCACTTCCGGTGCAGTCCCAGTATGAGATGCAGTGAAGGACTGGAGATGGCAGCCAGGGCTGGCCGGTCATTCCTTGTGCAGTCCCAGTATGAGATGCAGTGAAGGACTGGAGAGTGCAGCCAGGGTTGGCTGTTCATTCCTTGTGCAGTCCCAGTATGAGATGCAGTGAAGGATTGGAGACTGCAGCCAGGGCTGGCTGTTCATTTCTTGTGCAGTCCCAGTATGAGATGCAGTGAAGGACTGGAGATGGCAGTCAGGACTGGCTAGTCATTTCCCGTGCAGTCCCAGTATGAGATTCAGTGAAGACCTGGAGATGACATCCAGGGCTGGCCGGTCATTCCTTGTGCAGTCCCAGTATGAGATGCAGTGAAGGACTGGAGATGGCATCCAGTGCTGGCCGGTCATTTCCCATGCAGTCCCACTATGAGATGCAGTGAAGGACTGGAGATTGCAGCCAGGGCTGGCCGTTCATTTCTTGTGCAGTCCCAGTATGAGATGCAGTGAAGGACTAGAGAGTGCCCCCAGGGCTGGCCGGTCATTTCTTGTGCAGTCCCAGTATGAGATGCAGTGAAGGACTGGAGATTACAGCCAGGGCTGGTCAATCATTCCTTGTGCAGTCCCAGTATGAGATGCAATGAAGGACTGGAGATTGCAGCCGGGGCTGGCTGGTCATTTCCGGTGGAGTTCCAGTATGAGATGCAGTGAAGGACTGGAGAGTGCAGCCAGGGCTGGCCGGTCATTTCTTGTGCATTCCCAGTATGAGATGCAGTGAAGGACTGGAGAGTGCAGCCAGATCCGGCTGGTCATTTCCTGTGCAGTCCCAGTATGAGATGCAGTGAAGGACTTTAAATGGCAGCCAGGGCTGGCCGGTCATTTCTTGTGCAGTCCCAGTATGAGATGCAGTGAAGGACTGGAGAGTGCAGCCAGGGCTGGCCGGTCATTCCTTGTGCAGTCCCAGTATGAGATGCAGTGAAGGACTGGAGAGTGCAGCCAGGGCTGGCCGGTCATTCCTTGTGCAGTCCCAGTATGAGATGCAGTGAAGGACTGGAGATAACAGGCAGGGCCGGCTGGTCATTTCCCGTGCAGTTCTAGTATGGGATGCAGTGAAGGACTGGAGATGGCAGCCAGGGCTGGCTGGTCACATCTTGTGCATTCACAGTGTGAGATGCAGTGAAGGACTGGAGAGTGCAGCCAGATCCGGCTGGTCATTTCCTGTGCAGTCCCAGTATGAGATGGAGTGAAGGACTTTAGATGGCAGCCAGGGCTGGCCGGTCATTTCTTGTGCATTCCCAGTATGAGATGCAGTGAAGGACTGGAGAGTGCAGCCAGATCCTGCTGGTCATTTCCTGTGCAGTCCCAGTATGAGATGGAGTGAAGGACTGTAGATGGCAGCCAGGGCTGGCCGGTCATTTCTTGTGCAGTCCCAGTATGAGATGCAGTGAAGGACTGGAGATAACAGGCAGGGCCGGCTGGTCATTTCCCGTGCAGTTCTAGTATGGGATGCAGTGAAGGACTGGAGATGGCAGCCAGGGCTGGCTGGTCACATCTTGTGCATTCACAGTGTGAGATGCAGTGAAGGACTGGAGAGTGCAGCCAGATCCGGCTGGTCATTTCCTGTGCAGTCCCAGTATGAGATGGAGTGAAGGACTTTAGATGGCAGCCAGGGCTGGCCGGTCATTTCTTGTGCATTCCCAGTATGAGATGCAGTGAAGGACTGGAGAGTGCAGCCAGATCCTGCTGGTCATTTCCTGTGCAGTCCCAGTATGAGATCGAGTGAAGGACTGTAGATGGCAGCCAGGGCTGGCCGGTCATTTCTTGTGCAGTCCCAGTATGAGATGCAGTGAAGGACTAGAGAGTGCAGTCAGGGCTGGCCGGTCCTTTCTTGTGCAGTCCCAGTATGAGATGCAATGAAGGACTGGAGAGTGCAGTCAGGGCTGGATGGTCATTTCCTGTGCAGTCCCAGTATGAGATGCAGCGAAGGACCGTAGATTGCAGTACGGGCTGGCCGGTCATTTCTTGTGCAGTCCCAGTATGAGATGCAGTGAAGGACTGGAGGTGGCAGGCAGGGCTGGCCAGTCATTCCTTCTTTAGTCTCAGTATGGGATGTAGTGAAGGACTGGAGATTGCAGCCAGGAATGGAGATTGCAGCCAGGGCTGGCCAGTCATTTCTTGTGCAGTCCCAGTATGAGATGCAATGAAGGACTGGGGATTGCAGCCAGGGCTGGCTGGTAATTCCTTGTGCAGTCCCAGTATGAGATACCGTTAAGGACTGGAGATTGCAGCCAGGGCTGGCCGTTCATTTCTTGTGCAGTCCCAGTATGAGATGCAGTGAAGGACTAGAGAGTGCCCCCAGGGCTGGCCGGTCATTCCTTGTGCAGTCCCAGTATGAGATGCAGTGAAGGACTGGAGAGTGCAGCCAGGGCTGGCCGGTCATTCCATGTGCAGCCCTAGTATGAGATGCCGTGAAGGACTGGAGATGACAGCCAGGGCTGGCTGGTCATTTCTTGTGCAGTCCCAGTATGAGATGCAGTGAAGGACTGGAGAGTGCAGCCAGGGCCGGCTGGTAATTCCTTTTGCAGTCCCAGTAAGAGATGCAGTGAAGGACTGGAGATTGCAGCCAGGGCTGGCTGGTCATTCCTTGGGCAGTCCCAGTATGAGATGCAATGAAGGACTGGAGATTGCAGCCAGGACTGGAGATTGCAGCCAGGGCTGGCCAGTCATTTCTTGTGCAGTCCCAGTATGAGATGCAGTGAAGGACTGGAGATTGCAGCCAGGGCTGGTCAGTCATTCCTTGTGCAGTCCCAGTATGAGATGCAATGAAGGACTGAAGAGTGCAGCCAAGGCTGGCCGGTCATTTCTTGTGCAGTCCCAGTATGAGATGCAGTGAAGGACTGGAGATAACAGCCAGGGCCGGCCGGTCATTTCCGGTGCAGTCCCAGTGCGAGATGCAGTGAAGGACTGGAGATGGCAGCCAGGGCTGGCCGATCATTTCACATGCATTCCCAGTATGAGATGCAGTGAAGGACTGGAGAGTGCAGCCAGGGCTGCCCGGTCATTTCTTGTGCAGTCCCAGTATGAGATGCAGTGAAGGACTGGATATTGCAGCCAGGGCTGGCCAGTCATTCCTTGTGCAGTCCCAGTATGAGATGCAGTGAAGGACTGGAGATGGCAGCCAGGGCTGGGTGGTCATTCCTTGTGCAGTCCCAGTATGAGATGCAGTGAAGGACTGGAGAGTGCAGTCAGGGCTGGCCGGTCATTCCTTGTGCAGTCCCAGTATGAGATGCAGTGAAGGACTGGAGAGTGCAGCCAGGGCTGGCCGGTCATTTCCGGTGCAGTCCCAGTATGAGATGCAGTGAAGGACTTGAGATGGCAGCCAGGGCTGGCCGGTCATTCCTTGTGCAGTCCCAGTATGAGATGCAGTGAAGGACTGGAGAGTGCAGCCAAGGCTGGCCGGTCATTTCCAGTGCAGTCCCAGTATGAGATGCAGTGAAGGACTGGAGATGGCAGCCAGGGCTGGCTGGTCATTTCCCGTGCAGTCCCAGTATGAGATGCAGTGAAGGACTTGAGATGGCAGCCAGGGCCGGCCGGTCATTCCTTGTGCAGTCCCAGTATGAGATGCAGTGAAGGACTGGAGAGTGCAGCCAGGGCTGGCCGGTCATTTCCGGTGCAGTCCCAGTATGAGATGCAGTGAAGTACTGGAGATGGCAGCCAGGGCTGGCTGGTCATTTCCCATGCAGTCCCAGTATGAGATGCAGTGAAGAACTGGAGAGTGCAGCCAGGGCTGGCCGGTCATTTCCTGTGCAGTCCCAGTATGAGATGTAGTGAAGAACTGGAGAGTGAAGCCAGGGCTGGCCGGTCATTTCCCGTGCAGTCCCATTATGAGATACAGTGAAGGACTGGATATTGCAGCCAGGGCTGGCCGGTCATTCCTTGTGCAGTCCCAGTATGAGATGCAGTGAAGGACTGGAGATGGCAGCCAGGGCTGGCTGGTCATTCCTTGTGCCGTCCCAGTATGAGATGCAGTGAAGGACTGGAGATGGCAGCCAGGGCTGGCGGGTCATTTCTTGTGCATTCCCAGTATGAGATGCAGTGAAGGACTGGAGAGTGCAGCCAGGGCCGGCCGGTCATTTCCCGTGCAGTCCCAGTATGAGATGCAGTGAAGGACTGGAGATTGCAGCCAGGGCTGGCCTGTCATTCCTTGTGCAGTCCCATTAAGAGATGCAGTGAAGACCTGGAGATGACAGCCAGGGCTGGCTGGTAATTGCTTGTGCACTCCCAGTATGAGATGCAGTGAAGGACTGGAGATTGAAGCCAGGGCTGGCTGTTCATTCCTTGTGCATTCCTGTAGGAGATGCAGTGAAGGACTGGAGAGTACAGCCAGGGCTGGCCGGTCATTTCGGGTGCAGTCCCAGTATGAGATGCAGTGAAGGACTGGAGATGGCAGCCAGGGCTGGCCGGTCATTCCTTGTGCAGTCCCAGTGTGAGATGCAGTGAAGGACTGGAGAGTGCAGCCAGGGCTGGCTGTTCATTCCTTGTGCAGTCCCAGTATGAGATGCAGTGAAGGACTGGAGATGGCAGCCAGGACTGGCTAGTCATTTCCCATGCAGTCCCAGTATGAGATGCAGCGAAGGACTGGAGATTGCAGCCAGGGCTGGCCGGTCATTTCTTGTACAGTCCCAGTATGAGATGCAGTGAAGGACTGGAGATGGCAGCCAGGGATGGCCGGTCATTTCACATGCATTCCCAGTATGAGATGCAGTGAAGGACTGGAGATTGCAGCCAGGACTGGAGATTGCAGCCAGGGCTGGCCAGTCATTTCTTGTGCAGTCCCAGTATGAGATGCAGTGAAGGACTGGAGATTGCAGCCAGGGCTGGCCAGTCCTTCCTTCTGCAGTCCCAATATGAGATGCAGTGAAGGACTGGAGACTGCAGCCAGGGCTGGCCGGTCATTTCTTGTGCAGTTCCAGTAGGAGATACAGTGAAGGACTGGAGATTGAAGCCAGGGCTGGCTGTTCATTCCTTGTGCATTCCTGTAGGAGATGCAGTGAAGGATTGGAGAGTACAGCCAGGGCTGGCCGGTCATTTCCGGTGCAGTCCCAGTATGAGATGCAGTGAAGGACTGGAGAGTGCAGCCAGGGCTGGCCGGTCATTCCTTGTGCAGTCCCAGTATGAGATGCAGTGAAGGACTGGAGACTGCAGTCAGGGCTGGCCGGTCATTTCTTGTGCAGTCCCAGTATGAGATGCAGTGAAGGACTGGAGATTGAAGCCAGGGCTGGCTGTTCATTCCTTGTGCATTCCTGTAGGAGATGCAGTGAAGGACTGGAGAGTACAGCCAGGGCTGGCCGGTCATTTCCGGTGCAGTCCCAGTATGAGATGCAGTGAAGGACTGGAGATCGCAGCCAGGGCTGGCCGGTCATTCCTTGTGCAGTCCCAGTGTGAGATGCAGTGAAGGACTGGAGAGTGCAGCCAGGGCTGGCTGTTCATTCCTTGTGCAGTCCCAGTATGAGATGCAGTTAAGGACTGGAGATGGCAGCCAGGACTGGCTAGTCATTTCCCGTGCAGTCCCAGTATGAGATGCAGCGAAGGACTGGAGATTGCAGCCAGGGCTGGCCGGTCATTTCTTGTGCAGTCCCAGTATGAGATGCAGTGAAGGACTGGAGATGGCAGCCAGGGATGGCCGGTCATTTCACATGCATTCCCAGTATGAGATGCAGTGAAGGACTGGAGAGTGCAGCCAGGGCCAGCTGGTCATTTCCTGTGCAGTCCCAGTATGAGATGCAGTGAAGGACTTTAGATGGCAGCCAGGGCTGGCTGTTCATTTCTTGTGCAGTCCCAGTATGAGATGCAATGACGGACTGGAGATTGCAGCCAGGACTGGAGATTGCAGCCAGGGCTGGCCAGTCATTTCTTGTGCAGTCCCAGTATGAGATGCAATGAAGGACTGTGGATTGCAGCCAGGGCTGGCTGGTAATTCCTTGTGCTGTCCCAGTATGAGATACAGTTCAGGACTGGAGAGTGCAGCCAGGGCTGGCCGGTCATTCCTTGTGCAGTCCCAGTATGAGATGCAGTTAAGGACTGGAGAGTGCAGCCAGGGCTGGCCGTTCATTCCTTGTGCAGTCCCAGTATGAGATGCAGTGAAGGACTGGAGAGTACAGCCAGGGCTGGCCAGTCATTTCCGGTGCAGTCCCAGTATGAGATGCAGTAAAGGACTGGAGATGGCAGCCAGGGCTGGCCGGTCATTCCTTGTGCAGTCCCAGTATGAGATGTAGTGAAGGACTGGAGATGGCAGCCAGGACTGGCTAGTCATTTCCCGTGCAGTCCCAGTATGAGATGTAGCGAAGGACTGGAGATTGCAGCCAGGGCTGGCCATTCATTTCTTGTGCAGTCCCAGTACGAGATGCAGTGAAGGACTAGAGAGTGCCCTCAGGGCTGGCCGGTCATTTCTTGTGCAGTCCCAGTATGAGATGCAGTGAAGGACTGGAGAGAACAGCCAAGGCCGGCTGGTCATTTCCCGTGCTGTCCTAGTATGAGATGCAGTGAAGGACTGGAGATTGCAGCCAGGGCCGGCTGGTCATTTCCCGTGCAGTCCAAGTATGAGATGCAGCGAAGGACTGGAGATTGCAGCCAGGGCTGGCCGGTCATTTCTTGTGCAGTCCCAGTATGAGATGCAGTGAAGGACTGGAGATGGCAGCCAGGGATGGCCGGTCATTTCACATGCATTCCCAGTATGAGATGCAGTGAAGGACCGGAGAGTGCAGCCAGTGCTGGCCGGTCATTTCTTGTGCAGTTCCAGTATGAGATGCAGTGAAGGACTGGAGATTGCAGCCAGGGCTGGCCAGTCCTTCCTTCTGCAGTCCCAATATGAGATGCAGTGAAGGACTGGAGACTGCAGCCAGGGCTGGCCGGTCATTTCTTGTGCAGTTCCAGTAGGAGATACAGTGAAGGACTGGAGATTGAAGCCAGGGCTGGCTGTTCATTCCTTGTGCATTCCTGTAGGAGATGCAGTGAAGGATTGGAGAGTACAGCCAGGGCTGGCCGGTCATTTCCGGTGCAGTCCCAGTATGAGATGCAGTGAAGGACTGGAGAGTGCAGCCAGGGCTGGCCGGTCATTCCTTGTGCAGTCCCAGTATGAGATGCAGTGAAGGACTGGAGACTGCAGTCAGGGCTGGCCGGTCATTTCTTGTGCAGTCCAAGTATGAGATGCAGTGAAGGACTGGAGATTGAAGCCAGGGCTGGCAGTTCATTCCTTGTGCATTCCTGTAGGAGATGCAGTGAAGGACTGGAGAGTACAGCCAGGGCTGGCCGGTCATTTCCGGTGCAGTCCCAGTATGAGATGCAGTGAAGGACTGGAGATTGCAGCCAGGGCTGGCCGGTCATTCCTTGTGCAGTCCCAGTGTGAGATGCAGTGAAGGACTGGAGAGTGCAGCCAGGGCTGGCTGTTCATTCCTTGTGCAGTCCCAGTATGAGATGCAGTTAAGGACTGGAGATGGCAGCCAGGACTGGCTAGTCATTTCCCGTGCAGTCCCAGTATGAGATGCAGCGAAGGACTGGAGATTGCAGCCAGGGCTGGCCGGTCATTTCTTGTGCAGTCCCAGTATGAGATGCAGTGAAGGACTGGAGATGGCAGCCAGGGATGGCCGGTCATTTCACATGCATTCCCAGTATGAGATGCAGTGAAGGACTGGAGAGTGCAGCCAGGGCCGGCTGGTCATTTCATGTGCAGTCCCAGTATGAGATGCAGTGAAGGACTTTAGATGGCAGCCAGGGCTGGCTGTTCATTTCTTGTGCAGTCCCAGTATGAGATGCAATGACGGACTGGAGATTGCAGCCAGGACTGGAGATTGCAGCCAGGGCTGGCCAGTCATTTCTTGTGCAGTCCCAGTATGAGATGCAATGAAGGACTGTGGATTGCAGCCAGGGCTGGCTGGTAATTCCTTGTGCTGTCCCAGTATGAGATACAGTTCAGGACTGGAGAGTGCAGCCAGGGCTGGCCGGTCATTCCTTGTGCAGTCCCAGTATGAGATGCAGTTAAGGACTGGAGAGTGCAGCCAGGGCTGGCCGGTCATTCCTTGTGCAGTCCCAGTATGAGATGCAGTGAAGGACTGGAGAGTGTAGCCAGGACTGGCCTGCCATTTCTTGTGCAGTTCCAGTATGAGATGCAGTGAAGGACTGGAGAGTACAGCCAGGGCTGGCCGGTAACTTCCGGTGCAGTCCCAGTATGCGATGTAGTGAAGGACTGGAGATGGCAGCCAGGGCTGGCCGGTCATTTCCGGTGCAGTCCCAGTATGAGATGCAGTGAAGGACTGGAGATGGCAGCCAGGGCTGGCCGGTCATTCCTTGTGCAGTCCCAGTATGAGATACAGTTCAGGACTGGAGAGTGCAGCCAGGGCTGGCCAGTCATTCCTTGTGCATTCCTGTAGGAGATGCAGTGAAGGATTGGAGAGTACAGCCAGGGCTGGCCGGTCATTTCCGGTGCAGTCCCAGTATGAGATGCAGTGAAGCACTGGAGAGTGCAGCCAGGGCTGGCCGGTCATTCCTTGTGCAGTCCCAGTATGAGATGCAGTGAAGGACTGGAGACTGCAGTCAGGGCTGGCCGGTCATTTCTTGTGCAGTCCCAGTATGAGATGCAGTGAAGGACTGGAGATTGAAGCCAGGGCTGGCAGTTCATTCCTTGTGCATTCCTGTAGGAGATGCAGTGAAGGACTGGAGAGTACAGCCAGGGCTGGCCGGTCATTTCCGGTGCAGTCCCAGTATGAGATGCAGTGAAGGACTGGAGATTGCAGCCAGGGCTGGCCGGTCATTCCTTGTGCAGTCCCAGTGTGAGATGCAGTGAAGGACTGGAGAGTGCAGCCAGGGCTGGCTGTTCATTCCTTGTGCAGTCCCAGTATGAGATGCAGTTAAGGACTGGAGATGGCAGCCAGGACTGGCTAGTCATTTCCCGTGCAGTCCCAGTATGAGATGCAGCGAAGGACTGGAGATTGCAGCCAGGGCTGGCCGGTCATTTCTTGTGCAGTCCCAGTATGAGATGCAGTGAAGGACTGGAGATGGCAGCCAGGGATGGCCGGTCATTTCACATGCATTCCCAGTATGAGATGCAGTGAAGGACTGGAGAGTGCAGCCAGGGCCGGCTGGTCATTTCATGTGCAGTCCCAGTATGAGATGCAGTGAAGGACTTTAGATGGCAGCCAGGGCTGGCTGTTCATTTCTTGTGCAGTCCCAGTATGAGATGCAATGACGGACTGGAGATTGCAGCCAGGACTGGAGATTGCAGCCAGGGCTGGCCAGTCATTTCTTGTGCAGTCCCAGTATGAGATGCAATGAAGGACTGTGGATTGCAGCCAGGGCTGGCTGGTAATTCCTTGTGCTGTCCCAGTATGAGATACAGTTCAGGACTGGAGAGTGCAGCCAGAGCTGGCCGGTCATTCCTTGTGCAGTCCCAGTATGAGATGCAGTTAAGGACTGGAGA